>NC_137273.1:10092570-10510070 GCF_053477335.1 Acartia tonsa | reverse complement strand
TTGTTAATCGACATATTTCACCTGAGCGTTTACAGGTAAGTCGTTTTCGCGACATAAAACCTAATTACCTAAAAAAAGTTTTTAAAAGTAACTTCTTAACAAACGTTAGTGCAATTGCTTGATGCGGGGTTATTTCAGGGTCAGTTTATGTACAGTACATATTTTGTAGGATTTACTGAAGTTTTACAAATATTTTTAAAAAGTTTAATCTATTCAAATGTAAAAAAGAATAATATGTTTAAAACAAAACATCAATTAAATTTTTAGATACTGTAATTTAGTGGTTATTTTTCTTGTAATTTATAAACTTGCATACATTATAATTTCTCGACCTTTTGTGTATCTGTTATTCAAAACTTATTAGGGTTCCAGTAAAAACATAGGAGTCCCAAACGTCGGAGTGACAAACGCAGGAGTGTTAAAACATTAATTTGATTAAGTATTTCTATACAGATTAGGTTAGGTTAAGATATGAATGTAAAAATAAGCCCCCCGCAAGGGTTAGGCATTTTAAAAACCTATAAGATGTTCTAAAATAGGTTAGGTTAGGTTAAGTGTCCTGCGTTTATCCACTCCGACGTTTGAGACTCCTGCATTTGTCGTAGGACCCTTAATACAGTGTGTTTTTTTTGAATTTATTGAATTAAAAACATTGCACATAGCAAATACAGTGTGTTTTTTTATGAAAACTTTTTTGAAAGCAATTTTACCCCACTTATAGTTATCAGAATTTAATGATTAATGGCTTATTTTCTTTGTTTTTTAATGCAATTAATAGAACAACAAAAAATATTTCAGTTTTTATTTAAAAAGTACAATAAAATCTAAAATTCAAAACTTATGTGTCAACATATAAAAATAGTTTTAATTCATTTTTCTTTAAAAAATTTGATTTTCTGTAGTCGACTTTGGGGGGCCAGTACTTCCTCCCTGGTTGAGATATGACCTTCAAACTTTGATATGTTCTAGTACATGTCCCTAATAGTATCTGTATACATTTTTAGCAGCCATTCTTGCAAAAGGTTGATTATTTGAGCATAAGAAAAATGCGCTAAAACCATTTTTTAGATGTTGACACCTAAGTTTTGAATTTTAAATTTTACTGTACTTTTTAAATAAAAACTGAAATATTTTTTTGTTGTTCTATTAATTGCATTAAAAAACGAAGAAAATAAGCCATTAATCATTTAATTCTGATAACTATAAGTGGGGTAAAATTGCTTTCAAAAAAGTTTTCATAAAAAAACACACTGTAGTTGCTATGTGCAATGTTTTTAATTCAATAAATTCAGTTTTCAGTTAAACACACAAGTCAACAAATCAAAGTTCGTTTTCATTCATGGACTACAATCAAACAAGAACAAAAAGGATATATTAATCATTTTTTAAAAGTGACAGGACGTCTGTCTGTGTGTAGCGAAGGATCTCACAAACCTCCGAAAGGATAACATAATCATAGACAGTTATCTCTTCTTTGTAGAGCATAGGCCACGTACAATGGTTCTCCAATCTTCTTTGTAGAGCATAGGCCACGTACAATGGTTCTCCAATCTTCTTTGTAGAGCATAGGCCACGTACAATGGTTCTCCAATCTTCTTTGTAGAGCATAGGCCACGTACAATGGTTCTCCAATCTTCTTTGTAGAGCATAGGCCACGTACAACGGTTCTCCTATCTTCTTTGTAGAGCATAGGCCACGTACAATGGTTTTCCAATCTTCTTTGTAGAGCATAGGCCACGTACAATGGTTTTCCAATCTTCTTTGTAGAGCATAGGCCACGTACAACGGTTCTCCTATCTTCTTTGTAGAGCATAGGCCACGTACAATGGTTTTCCAATCTTCTTTGGATTTGAGAAGAGAAGAGGCATCACTGAAAGATGATATTTCTTCATCTTGAAGTTCACTTAGGAGTTCCCTCCTCCAGGTATATGACTTCTAGGTCTGAGAAAGGTTTATAATTATTTTGAGGGATGATTCCTCTACACCACCCCCCCCCCTGCAAAAAAAACTCTCCCATAGAATCCGCACCCCAAAAAAGTTATTTAAAAATCAAAATTTAAAGTGGAAAGTTGATATTTTAATTAAAAAAAAACGTATAAATAAAATCTCTGTCATAATTTTAGAAAGATTTATTTTATAAAAATAGTTTTGATATATGAAAATATCCTTTGTAATCCTACTTTTTATTAAAAACGTTGTTAAAAAACAGCTAAAATTTATAATTGCTGTTTAATCAATAGATTTATTACCTTAGATGGTTAATCATACATTTCTATTCTATATAAATGATAAAATAAATAGTTTCTTGCACAAAAATCTGTACACTTTCTAATCAATAATTTGGTTGGATTTGTCCTACAGTGTGTTCTTATTAATATCCGATGGATTAGAACCGGTTCTCAGCCACACTGAGTAAGTATGTATAGCATCGTATTAGATCCAGTTTTCTACAAATATAAAAATTATAATCATGCAATTAAAATCAGTTTTTTAGCCTGTGCCTTCGGAATTCCGGGGTTTTAATTTTATAATTGTATATTTTTTATCCGCGGAAAGCTGTTTATAATACGATACGATGCAAACTATTATTATTCTGCTGTAATGTAAGACAGTGCAATGACGCACGTAGAAATAATCTTATCTTGACTTATTGTGCATTAGAACAAATTAATTTATTTATCATTTTCTGTACTTTCTTTAAAAGCGGATTTTTTAGTTTGCACGTCACCAAGTCAAGGACAGTTAGTTAGCTCTTGTTTTAAAATTAAAAAATCATTCAAAAAATTAATATGATGGAAGAGGGAGGGAGGGAGGGAGAGAGAGAGAGAGAGAGAGAGAGAGAGAGAGAGAGAGAGAGAGAGAGAGATAGAGAGAGAGAGAGAGATAGATAGAGAGAGAGAGAGAGAGAGAGAGAGAGAGAGAGAGAGAGAGAGAGAGAGAGAGAGAGAGAGAGAGAGAGAGAGAGAGAGAGAGAGAGATAGAAGGAAAACAGAATATACCAAAAAGTGTGTTTGAACTAGAAAACCAAATTGAAATTAGATCAAAAACTAAAGTGAAGGAAAAGGGTAAAAAATTACTCAAAGAAATCAGCTAAAAAGATAAGACAATGGCCGAAAAAATGATGCACATCCCCAAGAATGATACAAATATTGATTGAGAGAGAGAGAAAGAGAGATAGATGGAAGGGCTAAAAATGCCTTCTTAGAAAATATTGTTGAGAAGATAAAATGACCCTCTAGTTCAAAGCTATTCATTTTTATAGTTGGTTTAGGTAAAAACAAGGATGACAACATACATAAAAGCGAAGCTCTTAAACGGTAGGACAAACGAACATTAACACTTGTATAGTGTCAGAACTGAATTATCAGAATATAAATGTATAAAGTCTAACGAAACAAAATTTGTAAGTAAATCTGCTAAAAAACTGCTTAAATACAGGATATTGTTTAAGGACATATTAGGACTTGATTATAGAGATGCTTCGCTCATAACAATGTACTTAATTGTCTTTGGAATCAGTATTCCAAAAATCAGACCAACCGGATAATTTTACCACATAAAAATTTGACGTTGAAAAAAGTTTTTGAAAAACACCATGTTTAAAATAGACGTATTGACTTTCTGATAACGATTATAGAGTTGCTTTGCTTTCTAACTCTCACCTGTCCCCTATAGGAATCATAATGCAAATTAAAATTTTAACATGCCTAAATTAAAGAAAAGAACTTTCTGTTACGTATGAACGTACGGAACGACCCTAATTATAGAAAAGCTTCGTTTTTTAAAAGTATCCAGACTTACAATTTCAAGCGTTGAACATTAAACTAATTTTCAGACCTCTCTGTCTTAAATAGAAGTCGAGAGGGGGTAGGTATTTGAATTCTGTTGAATTGTTGCAAAATTTCTTGAATAATGGTTTCTATAAACGGACAAACTTACATTTTAAAGACTTGGTTATAGAGTTACTACGATTATAAAATAGTACCCAATCGTCCTAGGAATAGATGTTTCAAAGTTTAAGTAAATTTCATAAATATTTATATCATTTTTAAAAAGTCAATAAAACAGCATGTTACAATGGTCCTACATAATTTTGTGTTTATGATTATAGAGTAGCTACGCTTACTGAAAGGTACCTAGCTGTTACAGGATTTTACTCACAATTTTGCTTTGACTCTTATACATTTATATTAGGATTATTCAGTTCTGAAACTATACAAGTGTTAACGTCCGTTTGTTCTACCGTTTCAGTGCTTCGCTTTTATGGATGTTGTCATCCTTGTTTTATTAAAATTCACTGATAATATTTTAAGTAAATTAATCCTATCAGTCATTCTTTAGAAATTAATATATCCGGAGAATTATATTTAGAAGAAATTATTATATCCACATTTAGGGAAGACCCATACGTTCTTACGTTTGTAACAGGTAGCTCTGACCGTTAATTTGGGCATGTAAAATCGTTCGAACAATTTTAAACTTTACATGGACTTATATTTAGCATAGCAACTCTATAATCATTTTGGTTTTGAGCTGTTTTAACACCAAATTTATTTAATATGATTTCTCCTTCAGATTTTTTCAATATGATTCCTTAGAATATTAGGCATAACGTTATAAGAGAAGCATATCTATATCATATATTCTTAAAGCTAAATAAATAAATTAGGGATAAGACCATTGATTTTAAAGTGATTTATATCCTCAATTATATATTTTAAAGATTTTTTATTAAGATTAAGATATTTTATTTACTTTTCTTTAGATTTAAATAATTGGTTGGAAAGTTCGAACACTACAACCAATCAAATTTTAATAAAAGTACTAAGTTTTTAGTTGTATTATCTCATCCTTTTCCTTAAATTTCTAGGTAAATCAAGAATCTAGAGGCCTATGGGGGCACTTAATTTTAGTTTTTTAAATATTAAATTTTTTTGGGTGGGATTAATTTTTTTTCTATGAGTGATTTCTCTTAGGAGGGTTTTGGTACTCTCCCCAAAAATAGTTATAAGCCCTCCCATGACCTATAAAAAAGCTACCCTATCGAGGAGAACCTGATCGGTTCAGTGGTTAGCGAGATCCTTCGGTACAAAGAGACAAACAGACAGATATATAACCTGATACTTTATCGTAAGGATGTTAATTCAAATTTATATATGCATTAGGATATATAAGTTTTCCGGAATTTTGAAGTTAGGGGGAGATTTGAAATCTGCATCAAATTTTGAGGATTTTTTATAAAATTCTTTTTTTCTATAATTCTTTATCTAAAAGCGGAAATGCAATTTAAGTAAATTAATTTTGGCATCTGTGATTGGTGGATTTAAAAAATCTGCGCTCTGATTGGATGGCGTACATCATTCAACCAATTAGAGCGCAGGTAGTTTAAAATCCACCTGTCCTATTGGTCAAAATTAATTAACTTAAAATGCATTTCCGCTTTTAGATAAAGAATTATACAAAAAAAGAATTTTATAAAAAACCCTTAAAATTTGATTAAGATTTCAAATCTCCCCCTAACATTAAAATTTTGGAAAACTTATATATCTTAATATGCATCCATTTAAACACACTTTCCTATTATCCAAAAATACACGAGAACAAACACACATTTTAATCTGTTATTACATTAACATATGACAGTTTTCTACCAGTGGTTGCGCCCCTAGCATCTTTGTAGCTCTGAATTCAAAGGAGGAAGCAAAAAAATAGCCAATACCCTCTCAATACTTTTATAAATTAACAAAATAGTCTAAAACCACCACAAGACCTATATAAGACTTTCCTAAAAAGTACTATTAGATTGGTTTAGAGATTCAAATACACAAACAAAAAGTCTTACTACTTAAGATCTACCTAAGAAATTAAAACTTAATTTTTTAAATACAGGAAAAAAACTGCACGTTCTTAGCCCATAAGGAAAAACTATAATTAGTTACAATTGTCGCAATATTAGAACATTTTCTGAAACTAAGTAATATAAGATGAAAGTGCAGTTTGCAAGCCTCTGCCCTAATCCAAATTCTGAGCGCGCCACCAGATTGCAACTTACACAAATTTCACATAAATGCACTCAAAACACACACACACACACACACACACACTTACCCACAGAAAACCTACTCCTACTATACCTACTCGCACAGAAATAACCTACAACTACACACACACACACATACACATACACACACACACACACTGGATCGCAGCCTCCAAAACTATGAAATCTCAAGGCCAATCAAATGCATTTGACAAAGATATAAATGCAAACTTATACACATATCTGGGAGGGAGGGGACATTTGGGCTGTTAATTACACTAGTCCCCCCGGAAGTTTTAATATAACGTTTTTTTTTGTTCGTTGGCTTAAAAACTTTGGGAACTTTCAAAATTCTGATTAGTTGGCTTTTTAAGTTTGTTTTCCAAACGTTGCAACCACTAATTGTAATCTACAGGAAGGGTAATCTATGTATCATCATTAGGGATTTACATAGATATCAACCACTGTCTTATCCCTTTAGATCCCTGCACTTATATGCTATGTATTTCCTTTTATTATGCTAAATATATCAAAATAACTAAAGCATTGCAGTAATTCTTGCTATAAGCAATCCTTAACTTTGTATACGGTTGGTCTGTTCATTTTAACGTATGTCATAAATAGCTTATAGATTTTATTATTAGTACTTGGATCATACACCAGATCATCATGTACTTTAGTAAAGTGAAAATTGTAGCTGGCCAAAAAAACGATCCCGGTCCCTTTGACCCACTTTACCCCATGCCCTCCACTCCTACTTGATGTACGAACTGACCAATAAGTGATGTAATTGTTAGCAATCTAAATAAATGATAGTTAAAATTGTCATATGGGTTTTTAAGCTTTGTAAGAAGAAAAGGTATAATGGAGAAAGCATAGCAACTTTATAATTCTTACAAGTCCAATAATATAAATTGTAAAAATGTTGACTTTTAACCAATTAGGCACCGATTTCAATTATGAAAGGGTAATTTCTAGGATGATAAGGAATACTGAAAGAAACATAGCATCGTAGTATGTAAATTTTTTGTGTGGGTGAAGTTTTTTTGCCCTATAGTTCTATGAATCAAACAAAATGAAGTTTATATAGCAATTAAAAGTATTCCCCATTGGAAATATAAAATTGCTTTCATTGTGTAGGCTTAATCAAGTAACTATAAAAATAGGTTTGAACCTGTTTTCTGCAATGACGTACTTACATGGGGATAGACAAATTGGATGAGTATTTGACCAGGGATATAAAGGGATAAGACAATGGTTGATAAATTGATGTGCATACCCAATAATACATACACAAATTACCCCTTCTTTAGATTACAATTAATTTGTTGAAACTTGTAGACACTCAACTTAAAAATCAAAATATATTAAAGTCCCAAAAGTTGTTAAGCCAACGAATAAGATAATGCTATTATAAAACTTTGAGAACTAGTGTAATAAAAAGCACAATAAACCCATTCTCCCTGGCATTTGGGAAAAGTATTCCCCCATTCACACACAATAAGTTTTACCAGTATAAGCTGGTTATATTGAATTAGTTAACCCACTCTCTCTCTTGCCTGAATGAATGCCTGAATATTAATATGTCTGGTCACAGCTGGGAGGGAGGGGACATTGGGCAGTTTATTACACTTGTCCCCAAAGTTTTATATTACCAACTTTTGGGTACTTTTATTAAATTTTGATTGGTTGATAAATTAAGTGTCCAATTACTAAATGTAATGTTACGAAAGGGGTAATTTTGTGTATCATTACTGGGGATGTACTTCAATTTATAAAATATTGTCTTATCCCTTTAGAACCTTAGTTTGCAGTTACAAATATTTGGGCATTATCAATCTAATTACCCTGAGGACTACATTAACCTCTCCCCCATTTTTTTCATAACCATAAAACCAAACAAACATAAAAGCTGTTGAAAAATTGGGTTGTTCTATGTCTTTGATGTCGTAGTTTAGTTCAAGGTAGGTTAGATCCAATTGGTTGAAGTGTTGCCCTGCAAGGTCTAGACTAAACAATAGAATGAACGTTCTTGTAGGTTAGATTAAAGATTGACTTCCCCTTATTTCCTGCTTACTTCCTAATCTTCAAGACTTTTGAAGGCTTTGATGGAGTTCTCAAAATAACCTCCTTTTTAAAAGAGAAGCTTTTCTATAATTAGGGTCGGTCCGTCCGTCCGTAACGGATAGCTTTTTTCGTTAATTTAGGCATGTTAGAATTGTCCTATCGATTTCAAACTTTGCATGATGATTTCTGTAGTAGTTAGGTACGATTTAGAAAGCGTAGCAACTCTATAATCATTACCAGAATGTCCGTACGTTCATTTTAAACATGTTGACTTTTCTACTTTTTCAACAACTAATTTTTATGTGATCTAATTATCCGTTTGATCTGATTTTTGGTATATTGATTCCTTGGACAACAAAGAACAATATTATGAGCGAAGCAACTCTATAATCAAGTCCTAAAAATGTAAGTATGTTCATAAACATTATCCTGTATCAAGCAGTTTTCCAACAAATTTACTTACAATTTCGCTTCGACTCTTATACTTTTATATTCTAATTATTCAGTTCAGACACTATACAAGTGTTAGTGTCCGTTTGTCCTACCGTTTCAGTGCTTCGCTTTTATGGATGTTGTCATCCTTGTTTTCTCAATAAACTAGGAAGGGTGGAATTATTAGGTTCACTCATATATTTACAGTGATTCTACCAATATATATTTCTATTATTAGACCAACCATGAGATTTACATGCCAGGGATCTAAAGGGATAAGACAATAGCCTATATATAAATGCACATCCTCAATGAAGAAACACAAAATTGCCCCTCCAATTAGTCTTTGAAACGTTTGAACACTTAACTTAATGATCTAACCAATCAAAATTCACTTTTGTCTCCAAATTCATTAAGCCAACAAATAAAGAATAGTTATTTCTCGTATCGTATTATAAACGGCTTTTCGCGGATATAGAATGTACAATTATAAGATTAAAACTAGTTTTAGTTGGTGTACATTTCTATATTCGTAGAAAACTGGATATAATACGATGCTAGACATAGTTTTTTCGTATTCATGAGAACCGGTTCCTATCCACCGGATTCAAATGAATACGAGAAAGGTTATTATAAAACTTTGGGGACTAGTGTAATAAACAGCCCAATGTCCCCTCCCTCCCACCCTACATACATGCGGGGTTATACTAGATTTGTTGTTAACAAAGTTTTTGTTATAATTATTTCTAGTACTTTGCAGAGTTTTGCTGGTAATAATGTAAATTTTCCAGCCAAAGGCTGCAGGCACAAGTGCTTTGGAAAATTAGGGAAAATTGTATACTGATGTTTTTCGACATAAAAAACAAGTAATATCCAATTTAGAATATGTCTCAACCAGCGGAGACGAACCCCAAACTGTCCCAGTTTTGAGCAAGACGATTCCAGTTACGTCATATACGTTTCGGGAAAGAAAAAGGGAAGGGGGAAGAAAATCTCTTCAAAAGAGATGGGAGAAAAGGGAAGAGATTTTCTTCCCCCCTTCCCTTTTTATATGACGTTACAGGAATCGCCTTGCTCAAAACTGGGACAGTTTGGGGTTCGTCCCAGCGGTTATGCCCCCAGAGGCCTATAGTGGTTCTTAGGGTAAGGAGGGGAAAGTCAACTGCATCCATAATTTTAAAAATAAATTAGAAAAAAATTGGGGTGGTAATGATTTTCTAGGGGCGATTTCTGTTGGGAAGGTTGTGCTACCCTACCTCAATAAAGGTACTAAGAAAGAGAGGTAATGTCTGATTGAGCCAATAAATGAATCGCATCGGAGCATACATGAAATCTCATTGGTTGAATTAAACTGAATTTTTCTAGTTTTTTCATTAGAGTTAATTAGAGCTGTTCTTTCAACTTTTACTCGAATCAAGTCCATCACATGAAGTACTACCTTCATATTGTTGTTTCACATCTATGTTTTATCTGTGCATTAATAATAAATATGCTTCATCTATTGCAATCGTTGTAAAATAATAAAAATCCCTCTATGAATTTAAGTTAATAAAATCATATTTTTTTCTTGAGTTTCTATTCAAACAAAAAAATAATATCTCGGACTTCAAATGTACATGATTTATAATCTTTAATTCGTAATTCGTATCTATTATAAACATTTAAAATACATAAATTCATAGTTTGTTTCATGTTTACCTCGAAATAAATTATATAAAAATAAAATAACAACAAATAGCAATACAACAGTACGTTCGTTACGTTTTCAACAGGACCTAGCGAAGTACTGTGTATACACTGTACACATATGGGTAAAAGGAAAGGGCATATTTTTTTCATTTTGTTCATATAAAGAGTCAGCTGTAAATAGTCGAATTTCTTAAGATAAAGCTTTTCTCACGAAAATTATATCGTGTTAAAATTTATTTTCTAGTATAGTGTAAAGCATATTACAAATCCTTTAATAAGTTAGCTATGAATTGTTGAATTCCTTAATATAAAGTTAGCTTTCTAGAAATTCTATACTCAAAAAATTTTAAAGTTTTTTGTCAGCTCGAAAAGTTCCTTCGTCAGATTTCAAAAAGGGGTTCACACTATAGTTTTTCTCTCCTATTTCTATTCCTACCTCAAACTAACTAGAAACCTTTCCCAGGACCTATGAGAATCTACACTGTAAAGGAGAACCATATTGGTTTAGCGGTTAGCAAGATCCTTCAGTAACCACAGAGACACAGACAGACAGCAATACTTAACCCTTAACAGTCGGGCCCTTTGCCGCACCTTAATCGGTCGGGGGGGGGGGGGGGGGGCGTTCAACGCCCTCCCCCCCCCCTATTATCTCAGTTCCTATTAGAGCTAGAGGGCTTAATTGTTTTGTGCAAGTCCCCTGTTTGATAATGAATTTCCGACCTTTTATAAGTCAAAGTCAATTTTCGCTTCCTTCACCCTTTTATTTAACAGCCTTTGTTTTTAGGTCCTTTTTTACTTAAAAATTTCAAACGGTTGTAATTTTCTTATTTTTGAAGCTAGAAGAAAATTTTTTTCCCAGAAAATGTTTATCTTTATGTAAATTTTATATTAAAAATATCTGACCATTAAGGGTTAATGTTACTTTTATTGTATAAGAAAAATAATGAAACAAATTATATAAATTTATTATGTTCTTTATAGAAAGTTAAAATTATTGAAACTAAATCCTTATAATAAAGTAACAGGATGTTTGTGTGTTTGTGTGTTTGTCTGTACCGAAGGATCTCGCTAACCGCTGAACCGATCGGGTTCTCCTTAACAGGGTAGCTTCTCATAGGTCCCGAGAAGGTTTATAACTATTTTCATGGGGGGTGGGACACCCCCAACCCCCCCAAAAAATGAAAAATCCCCCCCTCCAAATTTTTTAAAATTTTTTTAAAAATCTAAAATAAGAAATTGAATTATTAAATTCGACTCTCTTCTACTCAAGTGCCCCTAGAGGCCTCTAGGGGGCGTAGCCGCAAGTAAATTATATTTCAGTAAAAACTATTAGCACCAAAACAAATTGACTTGCTTTACTGCAATTATTTATTAACTTAAAATTGTTTTTTCTTCAGAAAAGTAAGGAAAATTAAAGAATGCAGTAAAATACACAAAATTATCGTTTATTATTTGTTTTTTAGTATTAAAATCAATCAAGACTGATAATACTCATTATGGTGGTAACAGAATTTTAAATAATCTTTTTGGGTCACAATGGTGCTTACTGTAGGTCATTTTCTTTATGTAAAAGTAACAGGATGATTGTCTGCCTGTCTTTCTAACCACTGGACTGATTCCTTAGACAACAAAGTACAATGTTATAAGCGAAGTATCTCTATAATCAAGTCCTAAAAATGTAAGTATGTCCTTAAACATAATCCTGTATTTAAGCAGTTTGTCAACAAATTTACTTTCATTTTTGTTTTGACTTTTATACATTTATGTTCTAATTATTCAGTTCTGACACTCTACAAGTGTTAATGTTCGTTTGTCCTACCGTTTTAGAGCTTCGCTTATATGGATTTTGTCATCCTTGTTATATAAAATTAAAAGTGGTTGGTAACATTGGTTGAAGAGAGAAATTTGAACTTGAATATGATAACCTCGAAAACTGCAGTTTATGCAGGAATCTTAAGAGATAAGACAATGAAATATTAATAGGTATATACCCTCTAATGATCTTGCGGATACAATTAATTGGTTGAATTATTGACACTACAAGATCCGAACAAACCAATTAAAACAGAATCAAAGTAAGTTGTGACAACGGATAAGATAACGTGATTATAAAACTTTGGGTATCAGTTTGATTTTAGAAGTCAATGTCCCCTCCCTACCTGAGTTTCTAAGTGGCATTAGAGCCTCTGAATAACCAGGGATAAAGGGATGAAGTAAATTTGTTCTGCTATCATAACTCTATAACCAGTGAACCGATCGAGTTCTCTATTCTAGCGTAACTTCACAAACAGATAAATGGAAGGTTTTAAGCTATTTATAGATCATTGTCTTAGTTATAGTATAATTTTCTAATATCTTAGTTACCCTTCAAATACAGTGCTATGGACTAGATACTATGGGAGTATGCATTAGTTATCATATAAAGTTGTACGGTTTTTTGTCTGTTTATAATCACTGAAACGATTTGGTTTTGCATGTCTGTGAATGGAGCTTCACAAAAGACGAAGCCCAAAATACATAACTTTTGCACCACGTCGTCTTCCTGTGACGTCATAAAATGAGGAAGATAAGAAGAGAAGTGGGAAAGAAAATCTCTAAAAAAGAGATGGAGAATATGACGTCACAGGAAGACGACGTGGTGCAAAAGTTTTGTATTTTGGGCTTCGTCTTCACATTCGTCTTCACATAGATCTCGTGATGATTTTAAACATTATTTATTTCTAGATTAAAACATTAGTTTTAGGCTATTTCATACCCTCAACCCAAATCCCCATATGCTAGGGGCGCAGGTGCAAGTATAATGTAATAGATAACAAATATTGGAAACCCTCACAAAACCATCTAACCTCAATCCTTTCTACAAAATAACTTTAGGCTAGCGGCGCAGTAAAGATTGTGAATAATATGAATATAATTTCAAGAATTATTCTTCTATTTTTACGCACAACTTTCCTTTTTACCTTGCCTGCAAAGTTTTGCAGTAATGGATATAGAATACGTGGATATTGTAACAGATTCTTGCATACCCTGATACATTGTTTTTATTCGGGGGGCTCTTCTAATGTTTTTTATCCATCCACTACTCTTACCATGGAGGAACGTATTGGCCAATATCTAAAGACTATAAATTGGCGTAAAAATTTTTCTGTCACAATATCCACGTTTTATATATCCATTGTTTTGCAGAGTGGAGGATAAATAATGGATTGGATGCATTATTCTCAAGAATAAAAGGATGTCTCTGTTTGATAAATACAAGTTGATATCCAATGAAAATTAACAAAAATATAATCAAATTGATAAAATAATAGAAAACAGGACGAGTTTATGAAACTTTGAGTACCACCTCATTTAACATTAAAATGTCCACTACCTCCATGTTTCGTTGACTGTTTTATGGTTTGAAGCAATTTTAGTGTCCTTCCTTCTGTAGATGCTAGGAGTGCATATTTCATAGTTGTTGAGCTCTGTACTTTGTACATCTACGCATTCATGTTATATTTTTTCCCTCTCTTCCTGACTTTTACTACTGAAGTTCTCGTGTTAGCAACAGTGGAAGCTTACACGGATAAAGGATAATCATTCTCAATTGTTTTAATATCTAGGTCGTGCTCAGAGATTTTTTATATCAATCTTAATCAGCAGGAGCCTTCAATGATAAGACAGTAGAAGATAAGTTGATGTACATCCTCATTGATGATCAATAAATTACAAAAGTAACCCTTCTGTAAATTAAGATTATTTGTTCCTACTGGAGGAACGTACTAACCAATAAATGATGACTGAAGTAGCAACCTATACAAAATTTCCTCTGTCATGATATTCACGTATTTTATATCCATTTCCCTATCACTATAACTTTATACGAGTAAAATTGTAAGATCGAAAAGGAGGAAAAGAGACTAAAAATAGAATTTGTGTTTTTATGGAAAATTTAAATTATATTCCCTGATGTTTCAAAATAGATAGATAGATAGAAAGAAAATTGGTTAGTAAGATACTTTAAATAATACTATTTGATCGCTTCTAGCCTCTAGGGGATGGTTGGGGAAGTCAAAAAATATACCAAAACCACTCTGAGACATTTATAAAGCCTCTCTGAAATGTAAAACCAAGTCTAACCAGTATTTTCAGAGAGCTCTTGCTTCAGACAAAACAAGAGAAAATGGGTCACATTTTATCAATAAGAGGTAATGACAATTTTTGTATAATATCAATATTAATACATTTCTATAATACAAAGTAGAACGATGTCTGTCTGTCTGTCCGTCTGTCTGTCCCTTAAGATCTCGGTAACCACTGAACTGATCGGATTCTACTCTTCAGGGTATATACCTATTGGTCCTGTGGTGGTTTTAAAAAATCCTCCCAATTTTTTTTTTATTATTTAAAATTAGTGGTGGAGTGGTGGCTTCTCACCAGGTACTTAATTTGTTTTTTCATTAATTACCTCTTGGGGCAAAGCCCCTAGAGGCAAGAGGCGAAGCCGCTAGTAATGTAAAAACTAATAGGATTAAAATTTGAAGAAAAAAAAACTACTTTTCTAAACTTTACTTTACTGGTTTATATGTTAATGTGTTCTTTTTATGAACATTTTTATCCTTGTTAATTTGTATATTTTGTAAATTTTTGTAAATTTTGCAAAATACTACTTATTTCACTTTTCTCCTCTCTTTCACTCTCATTTCAGTTTTTTTCCTTTCACTTTTGAACTTTTGTAGGTCGAAGCTTTTATATAATTAGGGTCTGTACGTCGTTAAGTTACAATTTTTGAAATTTCCACTTAATATGAAGAAGACATAGCCTATAGTAATAATATATCTGGTATTCTAAGGGATAAGACAATGAACTCTTCTGGTTGAAAAGTTTAAATACTGCAAAGCTTAATCAACCCAATTAAGAATTGATAAAAGTGACAAGGTTTTTTTTAGCCAACCAATAAAAAAAAGTGTTTATAAAACTTTGGGTACCTGTGTATACTTCCGAGTCCAATGTCCCCTCCCTCCCTGAGTTATAACCCAAATGGTCACAATGTCCATATTCAGGCTTTTTTGGAATTGTAGTTCCATTTTAGTCAAAACATTAGAAGCGATGCTACAATACAACTTTATCACAAAGTAGAATGTACTCCTGTGAAATTTTGCTAATTTTTGCCATTTTCGATCTCATAAATAAAAAATATTTTAAGGATTCCTAGAATTTACTAAAAGAACATCCATCTATGTATACTTCTTTTATTTGTGAGCTTCGTTTTTATGGATGTTGTCATCCTTGTTATTTTTTGATAGTTTGCAAAGAATTTACAACAGATCTATTTTTAGCTGTTGTAGAAATTCTATGTTTTCACAAGCATACCAGAACAGCTAAAAATCATCCAATGAACAACAATTTAATTTGCAGTTCCTTTATCTAATTGTTCTTTTTATAGTGATTCAGTGATTGCCAAAGCATTACTCTAACTTTTACATAGATTTCACGCGTCTGACGCAACAGAAGATACATTACACTAAGACGCGTTGGGCTGTTTTTGCGTATTATAAACTTTTTTAAGTAAAAATACAGAAACATCGTAGTAGCAAAATTGCATTTAGAAATTTAGAATTACTCAATCGCCAAAAATATTTGAAAATTTACAAAAACAAGGATGACAACATCCATAAAAGCGAAGCACTGAAACGGTAGGACAAACGGACATTATGACTTGTATGGTATCTGAACTGAATAATCAGAATTTAAAAGTATTAGAGTCGAAGCAAAATTGTAAATAAATTTGTTGAAAAAACTGCTTGAAGCAGGATAATGTTTATGGACATACTTACATTTTTGGACTTGATTATAGAGTTGCTTCGCTTATAATATTGTTCGTTGATGTCCCAGGAATCAATATACCAAAAATCAGATCAAACGGATAATTAGAACACTTGAAAATTTGTTGTTAAAAAAGTAGAAAAATCAACATTTTTAAAATGGACGTACGGACATTCTGGTAATGATTAAAGAGTTGCTACGCTTTCTAAATCGTACCCAACTACTACAGGAATCATCATGCAAAGTTTGAAATCGATAGGACAATTCTAACATGCCTAAATTAATGAATAAAAGCTAACTATCTCGGACGGACGTACGGACGAACGTACGGACCGACCCTAATTATAGAAAAGCTTCGCTTTTAAAAATGAAATATAATCCAGAGAGAGAGAGGGAAAAATTGGCTGTTTATTACTCTCGTCCCCAAAGTTTTATAATAACGTTTTCTTATTCGTTGGCTTAACAACTTTGGGGACTTTAAATTGGTAGGTTTATTAAGTTGAGTGCCGAAACGTTTCAACCACTTATTGTAATCTACAGATGGGTTAATTTTGGGTGTAAATCAATTTATCAACCATTGTCTTATCCCTTTAGATCCCTGAATATAATCCTTATACTAAAGTAACAGGATGTCTGTGTGTCTGTGTGTGTGTCTGTACCGAAGGATCTCGCTAACCGCTGAACCGATCGGGTTCTCCTTAACAGGGTAGCTTCTCATAAGTCCTGGAAAGGTTTATAACTATTTTGGGGGAGGGTACCACCACCCTATCAGGAGAAATCGCCCCTAGAAAAAAATTACCCTCCTGAAAAAGAGACTCCAACGAAACATAAACCAATTATTTCTGTAATTAGATATTTTAAATAAAAAAAACATTCAAAGTGCCACTAGAGGCCTCTAGGGGCGTAGCCGCTAGTATAATATAATTGAGTCTGAATAACAAGAATAGTTTTATCCATAGCTGCGTTATGTACTTCTTATGTGTGACCTAAACTTTTCCACCGTTAAAAATGCCTAAAACTTGCTAAGATTCACTAACATATTATGAATTATTTAATTTAAAATCTGACTTACTTTTGATTATGTCAAAATCTCTCATTGTATCCCGGAAACAGAGATTCTTAGGACGATTAAGAATATTTTTATAAGGAAAGAATAGCAATAGCAAGACATATAAATAACGACAATTTAAAAAAAATATCAGTTTTCTTTTAGAGTTAATCCTGTAATGTAAAGTAGTAATATTTAGTTTGCCCGGTAATATATCGCTAACCACTGAACCAATTGAGTTAAAGAGAAGATTTTTTCAATACATGGATGTTATTAAGCTATTTTGTCTTTAAATTTCATCCTTGGAATGACTTGACCTATTTTAAGCTCCTAAATTCCCCATAAAAAAAAACAGAGATCAAATAAGCTTGGATGTATCAGATATTATTATCTGTTTTTATTCTATTAATATTTGTTGCCATATTGACTGTTTTTCTATAACTTCACATTTTAGGATGTTGTCATCCTTGTTCTATTTTCTTAATAATGAGGTCATTTTTGCCACTAAACTCTCTTGTATAAGGTAAATTTGTAAAAAGCATAGTAACAAAAAAATGCACAAAAAAGTACAATTTTATTATTGTAGTAGTTTTTTAGTTGGTTACTAAGTATTTTAGGATAGGTATATGAAATCGTAAAATTCTCAAAAAAAAGAAAATACTTTCTTGTATTTATTCGAATCCGGTGGATAGGAACCGGTTCTCATCCATACGAAAAAACTATGTCTAGCATCGTATTATATCCAGCTTTCTACGAATATAAAAATGTACAATCATAAGATTAGAACCAGTTTTTTTTCAATCAATCCATTCGTCCGAATTGACTCGAAAAGATAAAAAAAAATTTTTTTTTAGTTGGCTATTATTTTAAAAAAGATCACATACATGAATATATATTGAACTAACAAGTATTTTTTTACTAAAAACCTGAGACAATTTTAATCCTGTAATCCCCGAAATTAAGTTTTTGTTTTAATTATCCAAGTCTCATGTTAAAATAGTTTTTAGTTGGTTACAAATTGTGACTCATGGAAAGTATTTCCATGCATTTTGACTGACTTCAACTTTGCCTGGCTTGAATCATATTTCCTTATACATATAAGGATAATATAGTCCATAGGTAACGTGGTATAAGAAATTGTATAATTATGTGTTTACCTGCCTGTCCGTCGGTATGTCCATCCCCTGAGATCGTAATACCACTGAATCGATTAGGTTGTTCTCTCGTTTAATTAACTACTTAGGTATTTTTATTATATTTTGCTTGGTTACCTAAAGCTAGCAATGTCCAAACTTATCAACCATTATTATTTAATCGTCCATTGTCTCATCCCTTAAGATCCAAGTAATGCCTAGATATAAGCACCCGTTTGTGTGGAACTACGTAGAATATTTGCTCTTTATATGGCGCACCATTTACATCATTTCTAACATAATTACCATCTTAACATACAATTCCAATAGTAGAGTATCTTCACTACTAAAAAACTTTTGACTTAGAAACAAAAAAGAATACACAATAGAGTATTCTAAAGTCAGGAATAGATTGATGGTATCTTAAAATTAGTTGGGTATAATATCATTTTCTTAACATCATTTTTAGCTTGCTGTAGGGGAGGTGTTGGGTTCGAGTCTTGACCACGTCGTGTCATGCTAAAGACGTTAAAAATGTAAAAGGTTGGGAGTTGCCTTATATTGGAATTCGGGAGTTACGACAGAAAAGGGAAAATTGCCCCATCCCTGCGTGGCTAAAACTGTTGATTAACTTAACCTAGTCTATGGTAAAATTTAACACCAAAGAAAACTTTAACACACCTTCTATTATTTTATATTCTTTTCAAAACATTACTTGGCTCTTATGATTATAACACTTTATTTTTCCTTCACCCTGAATAAAATACTATTTCTATGCACTTTTTTTAAGAGTAGAAGTTTAACCTTAAACCTAGAACTGCATTTGTATTTGAGTAGCAAAGCCACTCTTTAATTATGAATATAATTGTTAGTCAGCTGTATCAATATCCCAGGCAGGGAATGGACATTGGGGTGAATATTACACTGGTACCCAATGTTTTTTTAACCATGTCCTTTAATTTTTTAGATTAAAATCAGTGGGTACTTTTAATAAATCTTGATTGGTTGGTTTAAAATAGCAAAAACCAAACTTTTCAACCACTATTTTCTTTATGTTTATCATCATTGGGATTATACATCGACGTAATATTAATGGCGTTGCTACAAAAGACCAACTCTACAAAAGACCAACGCCTACAAAAGACCAACACTACAAAAGACCAACGCCTACAAAAGACCAACGCCTACAAAAGAACAACAAATATATATTGTTATATAAACATCAAAGATAGGTCATGGCATTAGCGCTCGGCCCCCTGGCCTGCCTAGCCGCGGGCGCTCGGCCCCCTAGTTTATAACCTAACCTAACATAAAAATTGTAAAAACAATATTAACAATTGTAAAAACAATATTAAAAATTGTAAAAACAATATTAAAAATTGTAAAAACAATAATAAAAATTGTAAAAACAACAATAGAAATTGTAAAAATCTACCAACCACTTTTTGTAAAATCCATGAAATTCTAAACCACCTATGTATTAACAGTTGAGGATAATTTTCTTAAATAAATGTCCTGGGGCTAACATAGATTAGGTTAGGTTAGGTTATAGGGTAGGGGGCCGAGCGCCCGCGGCTAGGCAGGTCAGGTACACCATTTGTAGGCGATTTTTTGTAGGCGTTGGTCTTTTGTAGGTGTTGGTCTTTTGTAGTTTGGTCTTTTGTAGGCGTTGGTCTTTTGTAGAGTTGGTCTTTTGTAGGCGTTGGTCTTTTGTAGCAACGCCATATTAATAGTCTTATCCCTTTAGATTCAAGTCAGTATACTAACTCATAGGCATGTTTAAATAAAACTTTTAATAATTAGCGGGTTCTTCGCTATTTTCTAAAGCTATCGTCCTTGTTAAAAGTACCAACTATCCTGAAAGTAAAATTATGAGTAATACAAAACATTGTTGCTAAATGGGTTGAAAAGGTATTTTTAAAAGAACAATGTTATGTTTATGTTATGTGTATTTTATCTGTAAATAATTGTTTAATATTTCAAAATCATTTTATTTTGCTGTAATCTATGCCTAAGGAATTAATTTATTTCTTGAAGAACATATCTTATTGTTCTATCTTAATAGACTGTATTGTGAAACATTAGTAAAGAAATTCCTAACTTTTATAGGGGTCCCTAACCATGCAGGACCTTCACCTGCGGAGCCCTAACCTTGCGGGGCAACTCTGTACCCAAAAACAAAAACTGCCCCTCCCCTTCAATTCTTTTGAATTTAATAAAAAAAATAAGGGGGATAGGGTTTTCATGGTGTCGTACTTTGTTTTAAATTAAATAGTTAGTTTGTTGGCCAGTTGCGATTTAAGGTTAAAAGCCCCATGTTTTGATAGAAAAACATAATTGAGGACGCACATTCAAATAAATAGATAGATGGTTAGGTTACCAGGAACTAGAATAGTAATAGAGTAACAACTTCTAATCAGGGATAAGACACTGGATAATAAATTCAAATACATCCCAAATAAAGATGACCAAAATTACCCAATCTATACCAACCAATCAAAATTCAATAAAAATACCCAACGTTTTTGAGACTATATATAATGTAGCACCTTTATAATACTTTAGGTACTAGTGTAATTTACAATCCAATGTCCCTTCCCTCCCTGGATTCTAACAGAGTTTTAAAATCTCTTTATTTTTTTTTGTAAATTCTGATAATTAAAAAGAACTTGAGAAATCCAACATGCACTAGAAAAATTTACTGTACAAAATCTGACCATTAATTAGCATGTCTTCAAGGATAGTGATACCGACATGTACTTTTAATATGTATTTGTAGTATACAAAATCTGACCATTAATTAGCATGTCTTCAAGGATAGTGATACCGACATGTACTTTTAATATGTATTTGTAGTATACAAAATCTGACCATTAATTAGCATGTCTTCAAGGATAGTGATACCGACATGTACTTTTAATATGTATTTGTAGTGTACAAAATCTGACCATTAATTTGTAAGTCTCCAAGGATAGTGTTACCAACATGTACTTTAAATATTTGTAGTGTACAAAACCTGACCATTTATTAGCATGTCTTCAAGGATAGTGATACCGACATGTACTTTAAATATTTGTAGTGTACAAAATCTGACCATTTATTAGCACGTCCCCAAGGATAGTGTACTCACTGTTTTGTACTCTACATCTTTGTTTGCAATAAATTTGATGCAGATAAAAATACCCAACAATGGGCACTAGAAGTAGATACATTCTGTTATAAGTGAAGGGCAACAATTTGGTCATTTATCAGATCATACATGGTATGATCAATATATGGTTGTCCATTAAGATAGATAGAGTTCTCTATTTAAAGAATTTTTACAGAGGTCCCAGGCAGAATGCAATATAAATAAAAAATAGTCTAGTGGCGAAGTAAATAGTTATAAAGTAGCATGATGTCTGTCCGTCTGACCGTCTGTTCGTCTGTCCGTCCCTTAAGATCTCGGTAACCACTGAACCGATCGGATTTTACTCTTCAGGGAATATACCTACTGGCCCTGTGGTGGTTTTAAGCTATTTTCTTGGGGGGTGGGACACCCCCAACCCCCCCAAAAATGAAAATTCCCCCCCCCCAAAAAAAAAAAAATAATTTTCTGGAGAACACATTAGAATATGAGCAGCACCAGTAGTAATTTTCTTGAGAACACATTAGACTATGAGTAGCACCAGTAGTACTTTATTTTTTTTTCAATTATCTCTTGGGGCAAAGCCCCTAAAGGCTAGGGACGAAGTTGCTAGTTAGCAGGATGTGGGACAATGTGTAAGCTCTTTTAAAGGGGGGAGGGTTGTTATAAAAAGGCGGGTGGGTAATACAGCTAAGATTTTCTAAAATATTTTTGAATATTTTTTTTCAGGGGGGCGGGAATAATAAGCCATTCCCCCATCCCCTATGGAGATTTCACATGCAAATGTTTCAACAGTTCTGAAGATCCTAAAGGACAAACGTACATACACCTTACCCCAAGAAAAATCTATCTGAAATGTACATAAACCAAGTGCCTACTTTTGATCACCCAAATCTGGTGACATACATTTAAATACTACGTGAAGGGTTTTTAAAACAGGGATAGGACTATAGAAAACAAATTAATCTACATCCCTTACATCGCTCAAATGCTTACCACCGAAATCATTGCAGTGGAAAGAAACTAGTGAAAAAATAATCTGTCGTCTATTGTCCTACCCCTTAATCCCTGTGTTTAATAGGGCTATTATTCATTCCTCCTACTTACTTCAGAGGTGGATTCTTAAAAAAAAAAACCTTTTGGCTCACTGCCTCACTAAAATTAGTGAGGCTAGCTAAATGCTTTAGTGAAAAAACCTCCAAAAACGCATTAAAAATCTACAAAAATTAAACAAAATCTTATGTTCATAACCCTTTTATGATTTTATTTCATTTTTTATGCGATTTTAGAGGATTTTTCATAAATTTTTTTAGCGAGCCTCACTAATTTTAGTGAGGCAGTGAGCCAGAAATTTTTTAAAGAATCCACCTCAGTACTTTAAATTCAAAGTTTTTATTTTGAAGTCAATAAAGTTTACATGATAAATCTTAGGAAATTCCTATTATTACCTTTCAAGGGTCCAACAGCCAAGATAAACCAAAGATAACCAAACCTTTGTATACAGAAAACTTTGTGTTGATGCATTGTGATGTGGTGCACCTGTTCATATCTCATGACATTACCCCCATTTTTGTATTATATTTTTATCCCACACGGGGCACAGCAGATGTAGGTACCATTTTCAATGTCTATAGCATGATATGATATGGTCTAGACTAAAAACGACACCTCTCCGACAGTAAGAAAATCAAGCATGCTATCAATTTTGTTATTTGCAAATTTAGGTAGAGTACATTATCCTCTCTTTCTCAGCTTTCATTAAAGCTAGAGGTCTTAACAAAACCAGCCAAAGTTATTCATTGATTCACTGTGTTCGATTTAATAAGTATTAATCAATTAATGTTATTTCTCGTATTCATTCGAATCCGGTGGATAGGAACCGGTTCTCATCCATACGAAAAAACTATGTCTAGCATCGCATTATATCCAGCTTTCTACGGATATAGAATGTACAATTATAAGATTAAAACTATTTTTTTAGCCCCGAGTTGCCGAAGGCGCCGGCTAAAAAAAAACTAGTTTTAATCTTATGATTGTACATTCCTATATCCGCGGAAAGCCGTTTATAATACGATGCGAGAAATAACTATTCTCGTATTCATTCGAAACCGATTATTATCCGGTGGATTAGAACAGGTTCTCATCCATACCAAAAAGTTATGTCTAGCATCGTATTATATCCAGTTTTCTACAAATATAAAAATGTACAATCAAACAATATTGAAACCAGTTATAATTGTACATTTCATATCCGCGGAAAGCTGTCTATAATACGACGTGATAAATAAGTATTTCATCATTATAATCATATGTTTAATTTTTTCCCCTTTTTTAACTATTTAATGGCAACAACTTTGACCAGATTTTATTTTGAGTTTATATCTGTTTGAAGTACTCTTAAAAGTGCATGTTGACCTACAAAAAGAAAATTATCTCAAAAACAAAGATGTTTGGTCAACAGGGAGCGTAAAAAAGGAAGAAAAATTTAAAAATTAATTTAAATGCTAAATATCTCTCTTATCTCATTCTATTGTATAGGGTAGTCAGGTATTTTAAGATCTGACTTCCCACCGAATCGATTATGTTCTCTTTTTTATAGAAACTTTACATGGTTTTAATTTGATTAAGGTTTTAGATGGTTTTAGCCTATTTATCTGCCCACTTCATATTCCCTAGATACTAGGCGCACAACGGGCTATACTATAATGCAAAGTATGTCTGTCTGTCAGTCTGTTTGACTGATACTTAAGACAGTAAGCTTATAGCTGCATATTTAAACTTTTATGCTGTTATCATAACAACAACAGTAAGTGGCGTGCACGGGAATTTGATGGGGGAATGTGAGCCTTTAGGGAGGGAAATAAGGAAAAAACATTATAACTTTACTACAAGATTTATCTGGCAAGCTGTTTTTGAAATGTCTTTGCAGAAAAACAAAAAATCATCATTAAAAAATGTATTTGTTGCATAATTCAAAGGAAAACTTCTTTAACAATCTTTATTACAAAGTAGCTTGATGTCTGTCCGTCTGAAGATCAAGATCTCAATAACCGCTAAACTGATTGGGATCTACTCTTCAGGGAATAGTCATGTGATGGTTTTAAGCTATTTTTATGGGGGAAGGATACCCCCAAACCCTCAAAATAAAAATAAAAACATCCCCCAAAAAATTCTTTAATATTTCATTATTGACAGAAATGTGTTGGAAAAAAAATACTACTTGAACGATTTATCTACTTACAAACTAATCTAGAAGAATTGTAAAGCAGCTGTGCACTGAAAAAAGTCTTTGTATTGCGAATATTATTTGTCTATCCTTGCAAAAAAATTGGCCTAGTGATTGAATTCAGATCACTCTAAATTTGTATTCAAGATTTGCACAATATTAAACAAAAGCTTAAGTTTAAAATTTGAAGTCTCTAAATCAAAAATTGCGGCTACATGAGCCTTTTAAAGATTTCTGGAGACCTGGAGGATCAGGACCTGCAGGATCATACCTGGAACCTGAAAGTGACTTGAACACCTGTTTTTCATATAAGGATGTACTGCTAGAGGATTTTTTAGTATTTTGGTATG
The DNA here is from genome assembly GCF_053477335.1 of Acartia tonsa. Lineage (NCBI taxonomy): Eukaryota > Metazoa > Arthropoda > Copepoda > Calanoida > Acartiidae > Acartia > Acartia tonsa. The sequence goes on along the minus strand of NC_137273.1, from coordinate 10,485,150 downwards.
ATAAAATGCTTTGTTTTAGTCAAAAAAAATATTTTTGCTCTTTACCTGGATGACCCTGCCAGGTTTGCTGGCATCCTGTGCCCGCCAGGATGGATATATTCAAAAAATTTCAACTCTCAGTTATGTGTCATACCCTTAAAAAGTCAAGCAGTTTGGGCTCTTTATCTTTCACACACAGAAAATGAGATAGAAAAAAAACCCGACCGTTAAGGGTTAATACAAACTGTGTGACCAAACTTTTCAACCAATAAATTTAATCTTTGATAGCCAAACCTTTGTTGTAAAAATATTGGAAAATATTTTTGGCGGTCGATTAAAGATTCATTCATAAATTTTTTCACATACTTGAACACTCACATTAGCAAAAAGATACGTTTCTACTATCCGACAGAAAAAAGTACCAAATATTGAATAGTATTTGAATATGATCTAAAGTGATTTAGGCAAAAAACAGTAATACGAACCATAATTCTGGGAATGCCTTGGACTTTCAAACAGGTTATGCACTATCTTACTATCTTGAAATTATAGGGTTGGTTTTCTGTTAGAGGTTATAAGTAGTCATCTATTTTTCAAGGACCCTAGCTTTTAAATAGCTTTACTACTAAAAAGTTATAAAGACCAACAAACTTTTGCATTTTTTCTTAATTATGAACTTGACAAAAAAATACTTAAACTGTTTTACAAAAACATAAAATCACATGAATGTTAAATTGATAGATCTCGTTAGAAACTAAGCCTTTGTTACGTGAAATATATACAAGTATTAAAATTAGATTCTTATTGTATGAATTTATGTCTTTGGAAGTGTAACAATATTGGGAATTAATTTTCTTATGGATCTTCAGGGATAAGACAATGAACGATAGATTGATGGACACCTTTAATAATGATAAAAACAAAATTAGTTTATGCCAACCAATCAAGATTTGTTTACGGTACCCAAAAGCTTTGGATACCAAAGTCCCCTCCAGGGTTTTCTATACATCAAGCTAGCTATTTTTGGCCCTCTATGCTTAGAATTTTTAATGAACTGTCCCTCTATAACTAAAACCTTTCCAGCAAAAAGTATGATAATTGTATCAATAAAATCTAAACTACAAAAGCATTCTTTTCATCTGTTTTTCATAGCAAAACTACTCTGTAGTTTTTTTTTCTCTTGTCTGAATTTTATTTTATATGTTAAAATGTAAACAATCATCTAAAAAGATTTTTTTGACTGAAGCTAAAGGTCTTGGAAAATGCTCGTCCGAATTGGTAGTAATTTTCATGGAAGTTTTATGAATGTCTCCGATCTCACTTAGAGGTTAAGGGCTAAGCAACTAGCAAGAAACAAGTTTGGTTCCAAACAAAAAATACCCCTTTAATAAATTTTAAAATCATAAGATATTGTAATAAGAAAAGAAAAGAAGTAAGGATCGGCAGCTGCGACTACACTGGCCGTGAAACTGAAGTTTTTTTTTGCAACTGGGGCTGAATTAGGTTTTGTGAGGCTTTTGGTGGCTGCAGCTGAGAATTGCTTAGGCTGAGTGATGCTTAGAATAGCTGCGGTTGGCTTAAGCAGCTCAGGTTAGCTGTCGCTTACTGTAAGTTTTGCGTTTGCGGCTGGTGCTTATCGAACGGCTTTGTATGCTGTGCGGCTGAGGGTGATCGTGGCTGCCGAGCCCTAGAAGAGATAAGCTAAGATGAAAATAAAGAAAAATTTAAATTTTTGATTTATTGCACGAGATTCTCCTGGCTTTTCATTTTTTTGTCCTTTTCATATTGTACTTGAAAGTAAGTTAGATAGATAGATAGATGTACTGTCTTTCAGTGTTTTTTAGGGATAAGACAATACATGTACACCCCCAATTAAACTAAAAAAATACCCCACCTGTAGATTAAAATTATTGATCGAAAATTTTGCACTTTGCTAGTTTGACCAACCCAATCAAAATTGATTAAAGTTCCCAAAAGTTGTTAGGCCCGCGATAAAGAGAACCTTCTTATAAAACTTTGGGTACCAGCAGGGGCGTCCAAGCTTTTTATTTTGGGGGGGGTAATTCGGTTTTGTGGGGGTAAAATGGCGCGCGAAGCGCGCCGCAATTTTTTTTTACCCCCCCCCCCAAAATTTTACCCCGGGGGTAAAATTTGCTTGGGGGGGGGTAATTACCCCCCCTGAAATCTGTTGGCAGGGGTAAAATTTGTTTACCCCCCCCCAAAATTTACCCCCGGGGTAAAATTTTTGAGGGGGTAATTTAAATTTTATCAATAATTAAGTATTAAAAATGCGCGCGAAGCGCGCAAAATTTTTTTTTGTTAGAGATTTTCTATTTTTGGGGGAGTATTTACCCCCCCTAAAATTGCTTGGGGGGGTAAATACCCCTTCCTAAATGGTTGGGGGTGCCTACGGCACCCCCAGGGTAGGGCTAAATTTTAAATGGGGGGGTAAAATGAAAAAAAAATTGGGGGGGGGGGGGGTAATCGTGCCATTACCCCCCCCCCCCCCATGGACGTCTATGGGTACCAGGATAATTTATTTTCGAATGTCCCCTCTCTCCCGTACTATTTTTACTATTGTATAAAACCAAAACCGCATACGGCTATAACACGCAAATAACAGATTAAACTTACAGTATTAAGATTTTTTATTTGTCAGTTAAGATCTCGTTAACTACTAAATTGATGTGTTAGGGAAGCGTTGTAACATGGGTCCATGGTGGTTTTATACAATTTAATTTTATTCCAGGCTATTTTAGTGCCCTCCCTTTACCAGAAGCTAGGGACACAGCCGCTAGTAGTAGAACATTTAATTGAAAACTAAAGAATATATTCACAATGAATTTTTCTATCCTTATACTAAAGTAACAGGATGTTTGTCTGTCTGTGTGTCTGTCTGTCTGTGTGTACCGAAGGATCTCGCTAACCGCTGAACCGATCGGGTTCTCCTTAACAGGGTAGATTCTCATATGTCCTGGGAAGGTTTTTAACTATTTTGGGGGAGGGTACTACCACCCTCCCAAAAGAAATGACAAAAAAATTGAAAATTTTCTTAAAATCTGGGAGACTTCAACGTCAAATAAGGTGGTATCGTACATAAAAAATTAACTTTAACAAACAAAAACATTTAAAGTGCCACTAGAGGCCTCTAGGGGCGTAGCCGCTAGTTGACTATATAGCATTCAGAAATGGTAATAGCTGACATATCATAGACATGTTGTTGTTAAAATGAGAGCATTGTAATTTTTTAAAAATCGACTTTATGGCAATTGAACAAAACCCGCGACCGTGGCTCAACACGTAGCGCATCCGCTCGTCGTTGGGAAGGTGTTAGGTTCGAATCTCGGTCCGAAACCGCGTCATAACTAAAGACGTTAAAAATGGTTCCCACTGCTACTATGTCAGATGCGCGACGTAAATAGTTAGAGTGGGGGGAATGCCTTGGCCCAAAACAGGCGCAACTCGTTACCATGCACAGTTAGGACTTCTCAGACAAAGGTCGTGCATCACAGAGAGTTGGTTGTCTGTAATGTACTGTACCACGGGTATGAGGTGAAGGACCAAGAGTCTGGCCTTGAGTTGACAAGTTGACTGTTCAGTCCAGGTGCAACTCACCCATACGACATTAGCATTATGGCAATTGAACTTAAAGGATTTGATTAGGGGTATCAGTGCAAAAAAAAATATCTGACCCTATGAATATATCACTTTACATTCAGTAGTAAGGTTTTTTTTTGTCCATAGCTACTGAACAGATTGAGTTAATTTTAACGAAGCTTTATATATTTAGATCCAGGATGGTTTTTGCCTATGTTTCTGACCCTCTCTATTCTTTTAAATATATACTAGGGTTGCAGCCGCTAGTTAACAACAAATAATATTACAGTAGATGCTAGGAATGCAGTCGCTAGAATACAGCAAATAACATTACACTAGTTGCTAGGGATGCAGCTGCTAGAATACAGCAAAGTATATCACATTAGATGCAAGGGGTGCAGCCGCTAGAATACAGCAAAGTATATCACACTAGATGCTAGAGTTGCAGCCGCTAGAATACAGCAAAGTATATCACACTAGATGCTAGAGTTGCAGCCGCTAGTATACAGCAAAGAACATTACACTAGTTGCTAGGGTTGCAGTCGCTAGTATACAGCAAAGAACATTATACTAGCTGCTAGGGTTGCAGTCGCTAGTATACAGCAAAGAACATTACACTAGTTGCTAGGGTTGCAGTCGCTAGTATACAGCAAAGAACATTACACTAGTTGCTAGGGTTGCAGTCGCTAGTATACAGCAAAGAACATTACACTAGTTGCTAAGGTTGCAGTCGCTAGAATACAGCAAAGAACATTACACTAGTTGCTAAGGTTGCAGTCGCTAGAATACAGCAAAGAACATTACACTAGTTGCTGGGGTTGCAGTCGCTAGTATACAGCAAAGTACATAAAACTGGATGCTAGGGTTGCAGTTGCTAGAATACAGCAAAGTACATCACACTAGATGCTAGGGTTGCAGCCGCTAGAATACAGCAAAGTACATCACACTTACGAACTTTACAACCTTGAAGTTAGAACAAAATACAATCAAAGAAAGGAATAATTATTATTATTATCCTATATTATAAAGTAATAAGCTTTTTTGTCTGTCCCGAAGGATCTCACTAACCGCTGAACCGCTACTGTTACAGTGAAGCTTCCTATAGGTCCTGGGAAGGTTTTAAACTTTTTTGGGGGAGGGTGTCTTCACCTCCTCCCCCCAAAAAATATTTTTTTACCCTTTTGAAACTAATATTTAAAATGGGATGATGTCGACTTTTCCCCCTCCTACCTTTAGTACCCCTAGAGGCTTCTGGGGGGCATTGCCGCTAGTAATAAGGTTTTTGTTTGTTCGTTGAGATCTCCATAACCACTAAACCGATAGTGTTCTTCATTTTAGCGAATCCTTTAATAGGGTCTAGAATGGTTGTAGGCTGTCCGCTGAACATATATGATTCTCCTTTACATTGTAGCTTTACATAGGTCCTGGGAAGGTTTATAATTGTTTGGAGGAGAATAAATGACCCCCCCCCCCTAAAAAGAGTTTTTTATCTAAAACTAAACGTTAAAGTCGCAGAGGGTCAATTGCTCCCATATCCCTAGAGGCTTCAGAGAAGCTTAAATAGGTTCTAATATGGTTTTAGGCTATTTCCTTGTACGTTAGATTGATATTAGACAATATCTATAATATAACAGCCTATATGATGATTATGAAATATAAAAAAAATCGACACAAGTCATTAAAGCTAAAAAAATACTTTTAGATTTAACATGTATGTTTATTTATTTTCCTTAATTTTTATCCCATTCTCTATTTGTAATATGAATAATGTTATGAATCCTAAAAGTATTCCAAACACAAGTAAAGGAAAAAGTAAGTTTGTCATTGTTTCATTAAATTAATTTTTTTTCGAATTCATTCGAATCCGGTGGATAGGAACCGGTTCTCATCCATACGAAAAAACTATGTCTAGCACCGAATTATATCCAGCTTTCTACGAATATAAAAATGTACAATCATAAGATTAAAACCATTTTTTTTAGCCGGTGCCTTCGGCACCTCGGGTCTAACAAAACTAGTTTTAATCTTATAATTGTACATTCTATATCCGCGGAAAGCCGTTTATAATACGATGCGAGAAATAACTATTATTATTGATTTCAATAAAGTTACTTTTATTGTATAAACATCCACTTTAGCTTAAGAATTTAAAACAACTACAAATATAATACGCATTTTTTAGTAGATATTAATTGGTCCGCTGAATCTTCACAGCAAATTTCAGCCATTTGCAAGCGGCTACGCCTCTATCCTCTTGGAGCTCTGTATTTAAATGGATCTAAAATAGCCTAAAACTACTATTGGACCTATTTGAAGATTCCCTAAAAAGGAAAACTGAATTAGTTCAGTAGTCATTGAAATCTTAAACTTCAGACAAAGTACTTACGGGTAAGTCCTTAAGGAGCAATTCTTCGTATTTTTCAGAGTATCTTTTCTCCTATTTGTAGCCCCTGCGGGGGGTTCTAATCCTGCGGAGCCAATTGCCAAACCTGCGGTGCAATTACCTAACCCGTATAACCTAACCTAACCTATTAAAAGCCATTTTAAAAATACGACTAATCGTCCCTTAAGGGGCGTTGCCACGAAAGGAACTATTCCAAAACTTACTTAGATTCTCTAAAAAGCATTACAGACAGACCGTCAAACAGACAGTTACGATATTAAATGATCAGACAAATCTTCAGATCCGCTCGTCGTCGGGGAGTTTCGAATCTCATCCCGACACCGCTTCATCAATAAAGACGGCAGAAAGGTTCCTACTGCTGCTATGCCAGGTGCGCAACATAAATAGTTAGAGTAGGGGGAATGCCTTGGCTCAAAAACAGGCGCAACTCTTTACCATACACAGTTAGGACTTCTCAGACAAAGATCGTGCTACCAAAAGGTTGGTTGTCTCTTGGATATTACTTAACCTAATATCATCAGTAGGCGTTATAGTATAGAATCCCATTACAAGCGGATGATACCATTGGGTTCTCAAAATGATCAAATGAGAATCCCGCCCAAATTAGGTAATAGGCAATTTATCATTTATTTAATTATTTAGGTATTGATTACGATTTTAGCAGAGGAACATTTCATAATTTTTCATCAATTTACATGTCCGTTCCCTTTCTTAGTTGAAAGTACATTTTTGCAGTAAGTTAAGAGAACGATGGACAGTAATAAAATGCCGCTTCTCGAAGTCGCACGCGGCCATACGCATTCTTAGAAGGGTGATAAAAATTTCAGATCTCAGTTTTCGCGATTTGATTTACTCATTTTCTATAAAAAAATAAAATAGATGCTGTAAAGATTATCTAATTCGCTGTGATATAAAGATGAATTTTTCTCAAATCGCAAAGACTGAGATCTGAAATTTGCGTCAACCTTCCGACATTGCGTATGATCGCCTACAACTTCGAGAAACGGCATTTATATTACTGCCCATCTAAGAGAACTGTTGGAGAATAATACAATTTTTGGAGAATGCAATTTTGTATATAAAAGGTACACTAGAATAGTTTGGTTCATCAGATAATTAGGAATATTTCCAGTATAGCTTTGAACCCGATTGATATCCACTGGATTAGAACCAGTTCTAAGCCATACTGAAAAATCAAGTATAGTACCGCAATACAGACAATTTTCAAGAATAATATACAATTCATAAAATCAATACCATACTACTATCATTTTACTATCTGTGGAAAGTTGACTATAACAACATAGGTTAGGTTAGGTTATAGGCTAGGGAGCCGAGCGCCCACGGCTAGGCAGTCCAGGGGGCCGAGCACTGTGGCCATATTGGAGACTATTTTTCTTAGGAAGCTACTTTTCTTAATTAAATGTCCTGAAGCTACTTTGTCCGAAGCGACTTTGTCTGAAGCTACTTTGTCCAAGATCCGACTATAACACGATGCGATAAATATTCTAATCTTCAAATGATAATTTTTTTATGTCATGTAGGCAATGAATTCAAAATAAAATTGTTATAACAAAAAAAAATCGTAGACTGAAGCTGCAGGATAATACCTGACCTCTAAAATATATCAAATAGTGTACTTTTAATGCATTCATGCTCTTTCTCTCTTCATCTCTCTCTCTCTCTCTCTCTCTCTCTCTCTCTCTCTCTCTCTCTCTTCTCTCTTTCTTTCTCTCTCTCTCTCTCTCCTCTCTCTCTCTCTCTCTCTCTCTTTCTTTGTTATTTAATTTAAACAAAGATATCATATTTTCTTCATTTTTAATAAGCAATCCTTTTCTAGATATCTGTCCGTATGTCTGTGCGTCTTGACGGATAGCTTCAGGCTACTTAATTATCATATGTTGTTCAAACCTTTTAAACAGTGTTTTGATGATTGAAGTTACCCTAGCCATATAATATACTTAATGTCCAAGTTTAAAATTTGAGGACCCTTCCTACCAAAATAAAATTAAAATAAAATTTTGTATTTACCCTGGCTCGATAATACTACGAATCCAAGCAAACATTATTTCGAATGCTTGGATTTTGCAATTTTGTCAAACTGTTTTGTTTTGTCGGTCTTCCTGGTAAACTCCATGACCAGGAGGTTGGCCTCTGTTAAGGAGAAGCTGGGGGATATGATCAAGTATTAATAAAATCTAGTCCTAAACATATATCAGTACAATAAAATATGTTGTTAATTGTAAATATATGTTGTTAAAGCGCTTTTAATGTTAATTGTGTAATAGATGCTGAAAATCCTCATTATGATATTGTAACTTTAACAATCCTAAATCCAACATTTTTTATGAAGATAATTTTTCTTTTAATTATCCTTAATTTAACTATCCTAAATATATCAAATTCTACAAAAACAAGAATGACAATATCCATAAAAGCGAAGCACTGAAACGGTAGGACAAACGGACATTAACACTTATATAGTGTCGGAACTGAATAATCAGAATATATAAATGTATAAGAGTCGAAGCAAAATTGTAAGAAAATTTGTTGAAAAACTGCTTTAATACAGGATAATGTTTATGGACATTTTAAGGACTTGATTATGGAGTTGCTTCGCTTATAACATTATACTTTGTTGTCCCAGAAATCAACATACCAAAATTAAGATTAATCGGATGAAAAGATCACATACAAATTTGTTGTTAAAAAAGTTAAAAAAATCAACATATTTAAAATGGACGTACGGATATTCTTGTAATGATTATAGAGTTGCTACGCTTTCTAAATCGTACCTAACTACTACAGGAATCGAGCAAGTTTGAAATCGATAGGATAATTCTAACATGCCTAAATTTACGAAAAAGATATCCGTATGTGACGGACGTACGGACCTACCCTAATTATAGAAAGATTCGCTTTTAATAATATTTAAAGGATCACTACACTATTTACTTTAAATACACTTCATAGAAAAATCCGTACGGACAAATATAAATTGTCCTTGACCCATTTTATTTCATGTTCAGTATTTTGCCCCTTGGAATTGGATTAAACTTGATTATTTTTCTAATAACTTGCCCAGTAACAATATAACACCTTATTTAACAAAGTTACCGGAGATGTTAAAGGGACTGTGAACGTAATTTTTTTTCATCTTAATATCAAATCTTAACATTATGTCATTCATAATATCTTACAGATAAATTGATGTACATCCCCAACGATGATACACAAAACTACCCCTTCTGTATATTACAATTATTGGTTACAAAGTTTGGACACCTAATGTAATGAACCAATTAATCAAAATTCATTGAAAGTCCAAAAAGTTGTGAAGCCAACGAATAAGAAAACATTATCATAAAACTTTAAGACTAGTGTAATAAACAGTCCAATGTCCCCTTCCTCCATGCAAAGTTACAGTGTACATATGTAACATTTGATAATATTTACACTACAGGGTGATTCAAAAAGGAAAATAATAAACATTCTTCTCGTATTCATTCGAATCCGGTGGATAGGAACCGGTTCTCATCCATACGAAAAAACTATGTCTAGCATCGTATTATAAACGGCTTTCTACGAATATAAAAATGTACAATCATAAGATAAAAACCATTTTTTTAGCCCGTGCCTTCCTGGAATCTTAGTTTGAACACTATGAAAGAACCTAGTTGAAACATGATAGGGCTTGTTTCTATAGGGTATGAAACAATCAACAATTTTTTTTTTCAAATCATGCAGGTATTACCAGAGATCTAAAGGATAAAGACTATATATTGAACACCCAGAAATATGATAAACAACCTAGAAATATGATAAACAAATTACCCTATCGTTATATCATAATTTATGGAAGAAGTTTTGATACTGCCATTTTTAAACCATTTAATCAAGATTTAATGAAAAGAGTCCTAAATTTTATAGAGAAAACTTTTAAAACTTTGGGAACCAGTATAATTTTATATAGTCCAATAAGTCCCTTCTAGAAAAAGAATTTAAATACCATGCATGACATTTGTTACAAAGATTTTAAAAGATTTTTGAAAAAGAATTTTTCATGGTTTACTGCATATAATCTTTATTTTAAAATGTAAATTATACCTTGAATTCTAAATTATTATATTTATGACCATTTTGATGTATTTATATTTGATTTTTTTGTTCACTCTGTAAAAACATTAAATATCAGTTTAATAATAATTCAATTTTAGACTTTGTACTCAATATTAACCTAATTTGTTCTAAATCACACAGCAAAGCTTTTCTATATCAAGGTCTTTACGTCAATAGCTAGCCACCTGATTTATTGCCCTTAAGTTTGAAACTTTCAAAACCAATAATGTTAATGTGATCTGTAAGCCAAGTAGTGACATTGAATTGTAAATAATATTGGTCCCAAAACTTTTAAAATAATGTTTTAAATTCAATCTTTAACTTTAAAACTTTGAGAATTTTTATCTTAATTGGTTGGTACAAACTTTAGTCTACATAAGGGATCTTTCTTATTGTTGTCAACTTGTTATTGCTGCGATACTTATAAACATATAGTATCCTTGTTATTTATCTATCTATTTGATGTTTATTATTGTTATTTTCAGGGAGGGAGGGAATGATCCTCATATAAAAGTAACAGGATCTGTGTCTGAATGAGTCTGTATGTACCAAAGGATCTTACTAACCGATATGGTTCTTCTTTACAATGTAGCTTTTACTAGGTCTTGAAAGGTGTAATATTCTTTTTCGGGGGGGGGGGGGGGGGGGGTATCACCACCCTCACATAAGAAATCGCCCCTAGAAAAAATGACCCGAAATTACAATTTAATTTTTTTACTAAAATTAAAAACGGGATTTGGGGGGGGGGGTAGATAAATCAATAAAAAACCTATTCTTTTTTAAAATTTATACTATCTCCCAAAGAATTAACACGTAATTATACGAGGGAAATATTGATTTATCTTGCATGGTCGTATCCCTTAATTGCTAGTTATTATAGGCGCCATCTCAATCATTAAAATGTTTATTTATTACCCAATAGATTTTAAATTAAATAGATAATTCCATTTTATCCTTATATAATAGAAAACTGTGTGTTTGTTTGTTTATAGGCTTAAACCTGCTTAACGAAACAACTTTTAATGTATTAAAGGTTTTATGTATGCCTATTACGATCTTGCAAACTCTGGGGCTGATTGGATTCTTCTTTTCAGGGAATCTTTACATTTATCATAAGCATGATTCAATCTTCAGAGGAGATTTGTTCAATTTTTTAACTCTCATATTATCTGTAAAGGTTGTAGGAGTTAAACACACACCCTATTATGTATGGGAAACCGCTAGCAGTCTAATATATAGTACACAAATGATCAAAGTCCATTTGAATGACCTTAAAATCACGATGATAACATTCACTTAGTTACTAAAAAACGCGATTATAAAACCGTTAAAATAAATTGTTGTAAAAAGCGCAAAGTTTGAATTCAGAATACATTATTCTTAAAGATAACAACACAAATTAAAAAACAAATCAAAAAAATCGAGGAAAGAAAACGAAGTTGCGGGTTTCTTTGTATTTTCAAAGTAGCTTTTCTGCTATTTCTAGCCCCTGCGGAAGGCTCTAACCCGGCGGGAAAATCATTAATATTTATCTAACTTAACCTCACCTAAAATGACCTATCAAAAGTTACTGTGAAAATACAACGAATACCGCTACTTCTTTTTCTTTCGTGATCCAACAATAAATGTATGTATATCAATCATATATACATGTGAATTTCGATGTATTATTTAGTTTTATTTGCTAAAATAGAAATAAAAAAGTTGCTGTTTTGATGAAATACTGTTTAGTTACTAAACTAAACATAACTTGAAATTCATTGATCAGCGACATTTTTACCACAGAGAGGAGGAAAATTATTCTACAAAAAAAATGCGCGGACGATTATGTACATAAGCTTGCTCAATGCTCAACTGCTCAACCCCCTTCTCCTTGTACTTCTTAGATACAGGAAGGATTGGGTTTAAAATAATGCCACGGTCGTAACGGTCATGCGTCTTGCGTCATATAGGAAGGGTGACGCAAATTTCAGATCTCAGTTTTCGCCGTTTGATTTACTATTTTTCTCTATAAGATAAAAGCGATGCTTGCTAGATTATCTAATTCGCTATAATATAAAGATAATTTTTTTTTAAATCGCCAAATCTGAGGTCTGAAATTTGCGTCAATCATGCATTTTTGGGGATCTTAAGGAATAAGACAATAGGCGATCTACAACCCCTATATATAACGATAAAAATATCCTTTTTTAAATTAAAAGTTTGGGTAGCTACACATAGACGTCCAAGAGGGGGGGGGTAAAGGGTTGATTACCCCCTACAAATGAATTTGGGGGTGCCATAGGCACCCCAAAAATTTTGGATTTTCAATTTTTACCCCCCCCCCCCGAAAAAAAAAATTTTATTTTCAAAATTTTACCCCCCCCCCCCCAATTAAAAAAGCTTGGACGCCCCTGTAGCTACATTTAGACACTTTAGGTTTAAACATAAACAATAAACATAAACATATTTATTTGGGCATAAAAATTAAACAAAAAAAAGTCATGAAATCAAAAAAATATAATATACAATACAATTAAAATTACTATAACAATAAACAACCTAAATCCTAATCAGTTCTGCCCGGGTAACCATGAATAGATCACTATGGATCTGTCTACTTTGCCCAAAATATATCAAACAAAGGTATCCTGGATCCCTTTAAACTTATAGAACCTAGGTAGTATCGCCAAAAAAAAGATAACATAAAAAAGATTGCAGAATTTACAGAGCTGGAGATTTAGATTATTTGATAAAAATAGCTATTGCAAGGCATTAATTAGTTTGGACTTGATAGATTTAGCAAAAAGGTTTCTATCTTCAATAGATTTAAGCTCATCACTTAGATTATTCCAAAGGATGCCAAAGTTGAAAATTGGATGTTTTTTAAGATATTCATATCTATGAGGCCTTATATGAATATCATTGCCATTTCTAAGATTGTAATTACCATTTAGGTGATTATTTCTAATCCAGGTTGGATAAAAAGAAGGAGATAGAGTTTCATTTAAATAGTCATGCATAATCATAAGAGATGAATATTCTATTTGTTGCATTATTGGAAGGATATTATGTTCCTTAAATAGAGGTGTAGTGTGTTCATTATACTTTACTTTTGAGACTAATCTTATAGCTTTCTTCTGCATTTTAATAATAGGATCAAGTGTAGTTTTAGTACACATAGACAGAATATTTGAACAATAATTGATATGAGATTGGAAATTAGCATTATATACCAGTTTTAATATTGGTGTAGGAAATAGATTACTTATTTGTCTAAGTGAGTATAAATTTCTGGATAATTTTGAGTGTAGGGATTTAACATGTTCTACTAGAGTGAGATCTTGATCTAATAGAACCCCTAGTGCACGTACACTTTTTTCATCAGAATTAGGAACATGCTTTATCATTTTAATTTTAGTTATGTTACATTCATTAGTGTCATTCATGTTAAGGTAAAGGGGAAAATATGGGCTTGCATTGTTAATAGACAATTGTTCCAAATTGTCATATTTGGATTTAAATAAAATAAATTTAGATTTATCTGGATGCAGTGCAAGCTTATTAGCACTATACCAGTCACAGATTTTACTAAGTTCTTTATTTACTAATACATTTAGTTCATTTAAATTGCTATGTGAAAACAGTGGTGTTGCATCATCAGCAAACAATACAGTTAGGGCTTTATCAGAGGCTCTATGTAAATCGTTAATGAATATTATAAACAGGATTACGCCTAAAATGCTACCTTGAAGAACGGAAATGTTAATGTTTTGTAATTCAGACCAAGATTCTCCAACTTTTACTTTCTGGTTTCTGCCACTCAGATAGCTTTTGAACCAGTTAAGAGCATTACCTCGTATACCAGCATTATCAAGCTTACTTAAAAGTATATCATGATTAACAGAATCAAAAGCTTTCATTGCATCAAGGAATACTCCAACAACATAGTCTCCATGATTTATAGATTCAGTAATATAATTAACTATTTTAAGAATTGCATGGTTAGTTGACCTATCTTTGAGAAAACCGAATTGATTCTCATCAAAGAAATCATTAGTGTACAAAAAATTTAGTAACCTCCTACAAATTAATTTTTCAAAAACTTTTGATACTTGATTAACTATTGCTATTCCTCTATGGTAGTTAACATCAAGTGGAGAGCCAGAATTTTTATATATTGCCACAACTTTTGAGGTCTTTAGATTTGCAGGAAAAATGCCTTTTTCAATTGACAAATTAAAAATATGTGTTAAAGGTTTTAATAATTCTAACACTACAAATTGTAACAAAGGGAAAGGAATGTCATTCACATCTTGTGATGTTTTTTTTCCCATGTTCATAATGACTTCAAGAATTTCTCCAGGACTAACAGGAGCTAAAAAAAGTGAGGGAATTGTTGGGTTAGGTAGGTATTGTCTAAAATCAATATCTTTATTAGGTATAAAAGCTGAAACTTTTTCCCCAATTTGAGAAAAATGATTATTTGATTTATTGGTCTTATTACACGCCTCATTGATAGTTCTCCAAATTTTCTTGCTGTCCCCATTTGCATTTTCAATTGCTTCTCTATAGTAAATGGCTTTTGCTTTTTTTAATATAGAGTTGTATAAGTTACGATAAGAAATATACTTTAGTTTGTCATCATTTGACCTTTTAGCTTTGGCTGAAAGATTAAGTTTAGTTTTCCTAGATTTCATTAAACCTTTGGTCATAAATTTATTCAAGCAATGTTTATTACGATTAATCTTTACTTTTTTCTTAGGAAAGCTAAGTTCAAAAATATTATAAAAATCATCCCAAAAAATATCATAAGCTTCGTTGGGACAGCTGCTTGCAATGACATTATTCCATGTTAAAGTACTTATGTAATTTTTAAAGACCTCTTTATTATGAACATCAAAATTTCTTTTGTAAACAAAGCTAGGGCCTTTTGAATTTTTTGCTTTGTTTTGTTTAATACTACAAAATGTTATAAAATGATCAGAGAGAGAATCAATAATAACGCCAGAGTTTAAATATTCAACCTTATCATTAGTATAAATTTGATCAATTAAAGTATGAGTTTCGTTTGTAACTCTAGTACTTTTACCAATGATCTGAAAAAATCCAAATCCAAGCATAGTATTAAATAAATCTGATGAATGTTCATTTACTCCTATTTTCATAAGATCAATATTACTATCAGTTAAAATATAAACTGGTAGCTTAAATTTTTCTAAGTTTTGAAGCATCTCATTTAAATAGTTAAAAAAAATCTCCATATGATGAGATGTCGTCATAAATTTACAGCCAGGGGGCTTGTAAAGGGAAACACAAATAAATTTCTTGATATTTGGAATTTCAACTTTTAACACCAAGCTCTCAAAAACATTTTCAATAAAGTAAGAAACTTCCTCTAAAATAGAGACATTATAATTACTTTTTGTATAAATTCCCACCCCCCCTCCTTGTGCTTCATTTCTAGTTTTACTGAAAAATGTATAGCCTTCTATTTGATAAAAGTCAGGTTGTATTTTCCAAATCTCTTGAAGAGAGAAAATATCTGGCAGACAGTTAGCATTGCTCATATGATCAAAAAATGAGCATAAATTTGTAAATTTAGCTGCAATACTTTGTATATTTGAGTTTAAAAATAGTAAGTCATTAGTATTGGCATATTTGACTGCAAAAGTTGTTTCATTAAAATATTTGCAGTCCATACAATCATTAAATTCTGTAAAATCCTCGAGAACAACATTATTAGTAAAAAGATCAAGCTTTCTATCATTATTCAAAAAATCTAAAGCTCCAAGCTCATTTTGGTTAATAACCATTCAGAAAGAAAATATCGAAAAGTGACTTGCAAAGGCAAAAAAAGTCGCTTTTTGTTTCTTCAGTTGACCTGTCCTTTCCGCGCCAATTTGAGTAGTTTGCATAAGAACAAACATTTCTATAATATAAAACTAATTCAAGTTTGACCCCCCCCCCCCCCCCCCTCCCATCCATCCCTCTAAGTGTAGTAGAGACACTGGCTGAATCCAGCTTAATGCTCGTGTTGTGCCTCAACACCCCCCCTAGTTTCATCAAAGTAACCTAAACCACCCACCCTTTTCTCCCCCCTTCCCTTTTACTTATTACATTTTCATACAACAAATTTATACACATAATAAGAAAAACAAGAATGCCCAAATCCATAAGTAAAAGCGATTATGGTTTTAAAAAGCTATAATGTTTATGATTTTAAGGTTTTATAAATAGATTTTATGAACTAATTAAAATATTTAAATACTGGTCTAAAGAGTTATCAATTTAAAAAAAACAAACATAATATTAGATCAAATAATAAAAGAAATATATAGTTAATAATAATACATAGGTTGATTAAAGAACATTTTTTGCGGGTTTAATTTTCGATAGGCTAAAGAGATATCAATCAGCTAAACAAAGTGGCTTAAAATCTTTTGGGAAAATTACAAATTTCAGAAAGTTCACTTGCAAAAGGATTTTGGACTGTAAGTTTTTTTTCAGGGTTAGACTTGTAACTGAAACGAATTTTGCCACCAAGCACAAAGGCTTCCTCAATTCTCGGACTTGCTTTTAAATCATTAAGACAATTCAAAATTACTTTTGTCAAATCATCAACAAGAAATACTTTTTTTCCATAATTAAGGTTATTGTTAAATTTGTCAAGACTGTCCTTTTTATATTTATGAAATATTTCCTTGATGATTCTTGATTTCAGCTTCACAATAACAACAGGAATCCTCGCCGCTCTCCTCTGCTGTGCCCCTGGGGGTAGATTGGCTGGCCTCGCACCTGGAAGAGTATGGGTATACTCCACAGTCTCGCTGGGCAGGGGTAGGTCAACCACACTCTTCGTTCTGATGACTGGCTCCCCATTCTCGTCACGTTCATCTAGATGGACCACCTGCCTAGAGGGCAGAAGACCATCTTTCGCTGCTTGGACAAACATATCTTTAAAAATGTCGTCATAGAGTTTATTGGATAACTCTGTTGCTGATATGTTCTTAGGCACCTCATAATTAAAAAGGCGAATAGCCTTATCTCGATCCCGTTGCTCCACAATGTTATCTCTACAAGAGAGATAGTCAATCTGAGACTTTAACTCGTCCAGTGTATCAGAATGCTGATCAACTTTAGTCTGAAGATCACCTGTCAGTAGTTGTACTTGTCCTCGTAGTGTCAGACAACTTGTAGCTAATCCGTCAATTTTCATTTCAATGTCTGATACAGCTTTCAGTAAATCATCATAAGTCTCGTCCTCCTTGACCCTGGTAACTTCCTTGACAATCGGCTCCTCCTCTATCATGTCAGCAATAGCTTCTAGCTGGGGGTCCTTGCTATTAAACAGCGAAATAGCTGGCATGCTAAACTTGCCATGACCCCAAGCTTCCTGGTTATTACTACCAGCCTGACGACGTTCATTGGTGCAAACAGCACCACCACGTCCACCACCACCTCGTCCAACACCACCTCGTCCACCACCACCACGTCCCCGTCCGCGTGCATAGCCACCGCGGCGCCCTGCCTGACCATCCACAGTATTCCAAGTTTCAGAATGAAAAAAGTCAAGTATAGTGATATTATTGTGTTGCTAACACACAAACACAAACAAACAAATTGGCGCGGATAACAACAGTTATAATTAGTCACACATTAGGAGCGTGTTAATTAGTTCCATTCAGTAGGACGGTCAACAATCATGATTTTATAAATGGTTTTATTTTTAATCCAAGAAATGAGAGATTATATTTGAAAAACTTTGGGACAACAAGTATATTCTAAAGTACAATCTCTCCTCTCTAAATGATTCTCTTGGCTTCTAAATAGGCTAAAACCTGACCATAATCAATAATAGGCTTTCCTGAAAATTTTATAGTAGTCGTATGCCAGACCAACAAGACCTTTACATAATAAAACTTACTGTACTTTATTATTTTTACTAGCGGCTACGCCCCCTAGAGGCCTCTAGTGGCACTTTGAATGTTTTTTTATTTAAAATATCTAATTACAGAAATAATTGGTTTATGTTTCGTTGGAGTCTCTTTTTCGGGAGGGTTAATTTTTTTCTAGGGGCGATTTCTCCTGATAGGGTGGTGGTACCCTCCCCCAAAATAGTTATAAACCTTTCCGGAACTTATGAGAAGCTACCCTGTTAAGGAGAACCCGATCGGTTCAGCGGTAAGCGAGATCCTTCGCTACAAACAAACAGACAGACAGACATCGTTCTACTTTGTATTATAGATACTAGCGGCTACGCCCCTAGAGGCCTCTAGTGGCACTTTGAATGTTTTTTTTATTTAAAATATCTAATTACAGAAATAATTGGTTTATGTTTCGTTGGAGTCTCTTTTTTGGGAGGGGTAATTTTTTTCTAGGGGCGATTTCTCCTGATAGGGTGGTGGTACCCTCCCCCAACATAGTTATAAACCTTCCCGGGACCTATGAGAAGCTACCCTGTTAAGGAGAACCCGATCGGTTCAGCGGTTAGCGAGATCCTTCGGTACAGACACACAGAAAAACAGACAAACATCCTGTTACTTTAGTATAAAGATTACTAGTCCACATCCGTAATTTTTCTTCATATTTTTGTTGTCTGTTACTAAAATCGGGCCTCTTGTAGAGTACACAAAAAATCTTCAAACCCAGGGCTAGGCAGCCGCGCAACAGCCGCGACTAAGCCTCAATTTTAACCTGTTTGGATGTTTTATTTTTTTTTGTATGAAAAAAGGGTCAAGTTTAGAATTCCAGCTTATTTTTAAAATTGATTTAGTCGGCTGACTCTAAGCCATGTTAAACCCCCCAATAAGGATGACAACATCATCATAAATGGATAAATAGTTACAGAGCAATTGTTCAGTGATCATATAAATAGAAAGAGAAAGAAAGAGGAAAAAATGGACAGATAAGTTGGAAATAAATGATCTTTGTTAATATAGGTATCAGTAGTCTAGCTTAAATAGCAGCTGGTATAATCACATTTCCTCCTTATCCTCTTAGCATTACGGACTGAAAGACATACAAAGAGAACTATTGAGTAGCACTGTGAGATATTGTTTTAAGTCAGTCAGTCTGTGATGCTATGGGAGAAATGTTCAATTATACAACTTATTTATGTCCGTCGGTCTGTCAGACATTCTCAAAAATACATTGAAATTTAATATGGAAAATGTGATTTAATAGGATGGTATAAGAGATAGACGGCTCTAATTTTCTTGGTCTGTCGGTCTAACTGTAATGCTTTGAATGACATTTAACTTTTTCTAAATTCTGCTGACCGAAAAACAATAACATATCATGTCCGTTTAATAGCAAACAATTTCAAATTTATGATCTTTGCTATTTATAGATATTTTCATCCTTCATCCATGTTTTTATTCCATATCTATTTCTGTAATTTTTGTTCAAACTAGATTCTCCTACTCAAATCAGGCCCCTAGCAAAGTACAAACAAATCTTCAAAATGTTAAATCGTTTTCTCGTATTCATTCGAATCCAGTTCTCATCCATACGAAAAAAACTATGTCTAGCATCGTATTATATCCAGCTTTCTACGAATATAAAAATGTACAATCATAAGATTAAAACCAGTATTTTTAGCCCCGCGGAAAGCCGTTTATAATACGATGAAAAAAATAACTATACTTTACTTTGGTATAGTACACCGATGACGGGTAAGAAAATTCCGAAGATAGAAATGACGCAAATGAGTACAAAAGATACGCAAATTTTGATCTCATTTTTCATGGTTTTTTTTAATGCAATATATAATAATAGCTATTAAATAAATTTTCAAGCATAACTTTTATCTTATTAGGCTAACAATTAAATAAGAAAAATATGTTTACCATATGCAATTTGTGATCAAACACCTAATTGAAAAAAAATGCAAGACATAGCTTTTATTTTAAGAAAGACTAGGGGCAACGCTCACTAGAAGCCTCTAGGTGTTCTTAAGGTGAGAGGGGGATAAGTCAACCGCCCTTCTACTTTTTAATTTGAGTTTTAATAAGGAATATTAAAAAAAAAATGGGAGTGGGGATTTTAAACCGGTAAATACTTACTTTTAATTTTAGACGTTATATTCTGCCTGTGATAGCTTGTGTATAGATTGGGAGAAAAATGGATTGTAGAACAAATAGATCTTCTTTAATCTTTTGGGTATAGTCCTTTCGTGG
The DNA here is from genome assembly GCF_053477335.1 of Acartia tonsa. NCBI lineage: Eukaryota > Metazoa > Arthropoda > Copepoda > Calanoida > Acartiidae > Acartia > Acartia tonsa. The sequence continues at coordinate 10,464,891 of NC_137273.1, read as the reverse complement.
CAACGCCCATTAAGGGGCGTTTCTTTGTATTTTCACAGTAGCTTTTGCCCTATTTCTAGCCCCTGCGGGGCAATCACCTAACCCAATATAACCTAACCTAACCTAAGATAATCTATCTAAACCCATTTTGAAAATAAGACGAATTGCCCCTTAATGGGCGTTGCCACGAAAGGGACTATACCCAATTCTTTAGTAACAAAACTACAATATTATAACTAATGGTCGTCTGTCTGTCTGTTTCTTTCACTGGAATGTCAGTCTATTTGTCCTATAATCTGTCCGTTTGTCTTTCCTTTAGTCCGTCCGTCTGTCTATCCAATCGTCTGTACGTTTATTCTTTAGGAGACCTGTATTTTTAATGGAAAAAAATACACTTCACTCGGCTGCAACTAGAGATAGAAATCTTAAATTTCTTAAAATATTTTTAGCATCTTTTTTGTGGTTTTACTGTGTCTCTTTTATCTTTCATAATCAATGTATGTTCTCCGGCACTTATAAATGTTGTCATCCTTGTTAGATTTTTTCAAGTATTGGTTGTTGCCAAGGAGGCAGGGGACATTGTATTTCAAATTATGCTGGTACCCAAACTTTAATAAACCTGATATCTCATTCGATTGCTTATAATATTATTAAATCTTTTTTATAAATTTCAAACTTACAGTTTATAAACTTTTAAACCCCTAAAAATATCTACAGAAGGGTTAAGTTTAATAATCATCATTTAGGGTGTACATTAATCTACCGTTCATTGTCTTATACCTTAATATTCCTGGATTGTTGCTTATCTCCGCCCCTGGCGCCTGAATATGCAACAAAGGGAGAGGTCATTTTCTAGTAAATCCCGTAAAGGTGTGTGTTATAAGGCCTAAAAATAGTAGTAGAACGATAAGGTGCTCTATATATTTGTATTTCCTATTGAATAGAACAATAGGGAAGAAATTTTTTTTTTTTTTTTTGATAACCGTACCTGGAATATCTGAAATTTCTATCAAACGCTTTGTTTGGCTCAAACTGACACAAATAAAAAAAATATAATTATAATAAATCAACCTGTAAAGAATGACTTCTTCCTTTGTTTAATGGTATAGATTGTTCTTAACCTTTACCTTGTACCTATAGAAAACATTATTATTATAATTATATTTTTTTTTAATTTTTGTCAGTTTGAGCCAAACAAAGCGTTTGATAGAAATTTCGTATTTTTTTAGATAATCCAGGTACGGTTATCAAAAAAAAAAAAAAATTTCCCTATTGTTCTATTCAATAGGGAATACATATATCTAGAGCACCTTATCGTTCTACTACTATTTTTAGGCCTTATAACACACACCTTTACGGGATTTACTAGAAAATGACCTCTCCCTTTTTCATGGTGTCCAAACAAAATCACAAAATATATTTAAGTTACATGTTTTTAAGTATATTTAAGAAACTTTATCCGATGTTTGTTAATAATATGTTAGCTTTAACAATTTTTTATACCACTTAGTCAAAATATTTAATCTTAGTTTATACTTGTTTATAAAGCCTCTAGCGGCTTCGTCCCTAGCATCTAGGAGCGAAGCCCCAAGAGGTAATTAACAAAAAAAAATTAATTACCTTTGGAGATGCCACCACTAATTTCAAATAATTAAAGAAAGAAAAAAAATTAAGTATCTCTGAAGATGAAACCACTAATTTCAAAGTATTTTTAAAAATTGGAGTAGAATCTGATCGGTTCAGTAGTTACCGAGATCTTCAGAGACAGACGGACGGACAAACAGACGGTCAGACATCATTCTACTGTGTATTGATTTAGTCCTTAGAAGAGCAAATATATTTAGATCAAGGCAAAAACATAATTTTGAAACCTTTTTCGCTAATAAAACTAAAAAAATAGTGTTATTGTACGATCACCAAAACGCCCAATTTTAAAATTAGCAGCAAAAGTGCAATATTATTTAAAACTATGTTACTAGAAGTTTTAATTACATAGAATGATTACACAGCACGGGTAGAGGAGAAAAATAATAAAAAAATGTTCAGGTTTTGGTAAGGAGGAAGAGGTAAAATAAACTTGTTCTCTTTTTCGTAGGCTTAAAAACTACAGTTACTTTTATTTCATCTTGATTGATTGGTTCAAACTAGCAGTGTCTCAACTTTTCTACCAATGATTTTAATCTACAGATGGAGGAATTTTTAATTTATCGACCATTGTCTTACCCCCTAAGATTTAATACTTACATAAATTTTCCAGTCCTTTTTATATATTTTTATTCATTCTAATTATGATATTCTACTGGTATTCCAAATACAAAAAAAGTTTTAAAATATTTCCTTTTCTTATTTTTATTTCTCTTTAAGATGGATTAAAAATAAGCAAAAAATATGCTTTTCTATAAAACCAACATCAAAACCTGATAAATTCCTTGAAGAAAAAAAAACCTAATCGGTTCAGTGGTAATAAGAAACGACTAAAGAATAGACATACATCGTTTTACTAGCTTGTGTTATATTTTGGTAAGGAACAACTCTTTTTTGTTTAATCGTTGCCTTTACTAAATACATCACAACTTTTAGATTTTTTTTGCCTTTGTTTATTTAAGAAATCAGAAGAATTTTCTCTCTTTTACCACATAAAAGTCTTCTGTTGACCTAGTTTTAAGCTATTTTACAGTTTATTCTTGACAATACATGTCCTTGTTCTATTTGCCTATTTTTTTTACTTTCTCCTGGAGCCGGAAATGCAGATTTTGGAGTGAAGCTTTTTTTAGGTCATTTTATTAACTTACTAATTTAGGCAAAGTACGATAAAGAACGTATACTGTTAAATACAATTTTTAGTAGCGCAAGCTAGGATCTATCCGTCTGTACGTCCATAACGGATATCTCTTATCGTTAATTTATGCATGTTAAAATTGTCTTATCGATTTCAAACTTGGCATGATGATTCCTATAACAGTAAAGCAAATTAAATTAGATCTTGGAAATAGCTTTTAACAACTGACTGGGAAGCTTCATATTTGTTAAAGCAAGTTTCATAGACGTCCAAGGGGGGGGGGGGTAATGGGGCGATTACCCCCCCCCCAAACGATTTTAGAAATATTTTTCATTTTACCCCCCCCCAAAAAAAAAAATAAAAATCTTTAATAAAAAAAATTTTTGCGCGCATTTTTAATACACTATTTAATAAAATCTAAATTACCCCCCCAAAAAAATTTTACCCCGGGGGTAAATTTTTTTTGGGGGGGTAAACTAAATTTACCCCTGCCAACAGATTTCAGGGGGGGTAATTACCCCCCCAATCAAATTTTACCCCCGGGTAAAAATTTTTGGGGGGGTAAAATAAATTTCGAGGCGCTATTTTACCCCCCCCCCCTTAAAATTTTTTACCCCCACCATAAAAAAAAGCTTGGACGTCTATGGCAAGTTTTATGCTATTTTGAGGTCGAAAGGGGTTTAGGAATAACACTATATCGAAAACGCACGACAAATCAAGGATATGATAATGGACAATAAATCTATGAACATTCCCCATTATTATGTACAAAATTACCCCTTCTATAGAGTAAAATATTTTTTTTTTTTTGGGGGGGGGAATTGGACAATGCTGTTTTTAACGCCCTATCAAGATTTTAAAAAAGCACTCAACGAATGAGAAAGCGTTTTCTTATAAAACTTTGGGCACCTTAGTATAATAAACAGTCCAAATGTCTCATCCCTCCCCTGACGAATGACATTTTCCTAATACCAAATGAAAGTAAGATTTGGTAAGACAAACTTGTACTTTTAACATAAAGAAAACGCTGGCAGTGCATTTTTTTATTAAGAAATAAAACTTGTATAAAATTATTATTTAACATTTGTAAAATATACATTACAAGTTTTATACTGTTTGTTTGGTGTATTTTTGCAAAAACTTAATTTTATCTTATGATGATTTTTACTAGTTCAAAAGTCGTAGAAAGTAACCATTTCTTTGAGATATAATCTTTACCAATTCATCAGTAACAGTCGTTTTTGTGGGAACTTGGACAAAGTAGCCTCGGACAAAGTAACCTCAGACAAAGTAGCCTTGGACAAAGCAGCCTCCGAACAAAGTAGCCTCTAGGAAAAAGTAGCCTCAGGACATTTACTTAAGAAAAGTAGCCCCCTAAGGAAAATATATAGGTGGTTTAGAATTTTGTGGATTTACAAAAATTGGTTGGTAGATTTTTGCAATTTTAAATATTGTTTTTACAATTTCAAATTTTGTTTTTACAATATTTAGGTTAGGTTAAGTTAGGTTAGGATATAGGCTAGGGGGCCGAGCGCCCACGGATAGGCAGGCCAGAGGGCCGAGCGCCCACGGCTAGGCAGGCCAGAGTGCAGAGCGCTTCGGCCATGACCTTCATTAACAATTTTTTAGGAGGCTACTTTTCTTAGGTAAATGTCCTTGGGCTACTTTATCCTAGAGGCTACTTTGTCCGGAGGCTAATTTGTCCAAGATCCGTTTTTTTGTGATCATAAGAAACACAGATACCCAAAAATATATACTTTAAAAGTACATAATATAAGCAGTACAAAATTTGAAAAAAGGACACGACAACCATAATTTTTCATGATACAGCTTATTTATAATTCTAAATCTCAGCAAAATAAAATGTTTTAGAACACTAAGTTTATATATCAATAAATAAGAAAAGAAAAAAATCTACAACAGGGGCTTGGTGTTGCTCTAGGTTCTAGACCTTTCCACGCACTTTGAAACATACTCCGCGACTTATAATTACGGTGTAAAGAGCCTATTCGTAACAGGACAATGTGTCTAGTGACGCCATAAAAATGAGGGATTAATATTATCCATCCTTTTTTTATGGGTTTTTATTTCCTCCCTCTCCTATCTTTTCTCTCATTTTTATGACGTCCATTCGCCCAATAAAAAAAAACAACCCTTTGATTGCAAGAGCTTTGTCTGGAAGTCCTAATTAGGCATGTTGATGGGCCAAGGCAATTTCAAGAAGGTGACATTTTATTGTAAAGTACTCTGGCAACCAATTTTATAAACACGATCTCTCATTCATTGGCTTAAAACTTTTTATTATCAATTTATATTACAATCAAGTAGTGTCCAAACTTTTCCATCAATAATTTTAATCTACAGAAGTTGAAAAACTCATTTCTATATCAAAAGGCTTGATACTTCTCAGGGAGCGCGCAGGGCACGGTAATGCGGGAAAAAATCGTATTTTCATTGTAGTCAAATTGGAAAATAGTTTAAGTATTTTTGTGTTTTAAACATATTAAATATATTTAAAAATCTCTTTATATATTCCTTAACCCCTGATTTAGACAGAAGCAATATCTAATTAATTAAAATGACCAGAAATAAATAAACAAGGATGATAAAATTCATACAAACTTTTCTTCTTCAGTCATAGATTAAAACCTTGCCAAAACAAGTATTCTTGGTGAATGTGGAACTATATGTCCACCTACTTCTATTATACAAAGTAGAACTATGTTATCCTTATCTGTTTTCTGTCTAAGGCTCAAGATCTCGGTAACTTATTGGGCATCAACTTTTCATGAAATATACTGAAAGGTCCTAAGATGTTTTTATGTTTTTCATGGGGGGGGGGGCACCTCTTTTAAAAATTGCCTTCCCCCCCCCCCCCTCTTTCTATTGATGTTAAATGTTTTTTTCACATATATTAAGTTTGGTGGTTTACCCCCGACCTCCTTAATTGCTATGGACAAAGAAATTACATAGCAACAGTAAAAAAGAAATAAATTAAAGAAAAGCTTTACTCTTTAAAAAAAATAGTTTTAATTACCCATGGCGTCTAAATATAACACAAAAAATTGGCAGAAAAAAAAACTTAAAATGCTAAAAACTATGCAAATTAAGAAATAACAGTAGCAAGTCAGGGTTATTAAGGGATAAGACAATGGATGACAAATTGATTGACATTGCTAATAATATTAATAACAAATTCATTGGTTTGAATGTTTGGACACTTCTAGTTTAAACCAAATAATTTAAGAAGTATTCAAAGTGAAATCCTTTTTATAAAACTTTGGGTACCCGTATAATTTTTCGTTTAATGTCCCTTCTTCCCTGGAAGCTACTGCACAATTAGTTTGGGTCGGCAACAATTATTTTAAAGACTTGTACCATGTCAAATATAAAAGTATTTTATCGATATACTATCAATACCAAAACATGTACACATTTCAACCAATAAAATGGCCGGATTGTTCTTCCACTGTTTTCATATTGGCTGTTTAAGAGAGTTTTGGTATTTCTATTCTTTATTATCAGTTCTATGAACATATCTTGGAAATAAAGTATTAATTTTCAAAACGTACTTTTAAGATTTTTTTAATTACGTTGTTGTTGTTGTCTTAATATGTAAAAAAAAACAAGAACACTACAGTCATAACTTTAAAAAAACTAGATAAAGTTATTTATCGTATCAGCTTTCCGCAGATATTAAAATGAAAAAAGATTAAAACCAGCTAGGACAGAACCGACCCTAATTATAGAAAAGCTTCGCTTTTAATTACTCAATCCTATTATATATTTAAAGAAGGGGGGTTGACATTGGAATGTAATTCATAGTTTTTCTTTGATTTGTTATCCAATTATTTTTACTTTTAACACTTTATTGGGTTGTACTAGTATCTAAAATTTTCCACCAATTCTTTTCGTCAGAAGGGTAAATTTGTTTATAGTTAATATAGATGTATGTATATCAATTTATCGCCAATTATCTTATCCCATAAGACTACTTGGTTTGAGGTAATTCTTACGGGGCATTTACATAGTATGTTTCATAGAGATAAAGTACGACAACAATGTTAAATATGTTGTTATATAAATATTCATGTTTTATATGCAAAACCAAGAAAAGCATTTAAAGCCCTACACAGATTTTGAATATTTATAAATTGATGTAGGATGTCTGTACTTAGTTAAAAGGACATGCACTATGTCCAAAAATGTCTTGGAGAATTTTTTACGTTTTGGCTCCTCACGTTTGATTAAACATAAATCCTTTAATTTTTCATTTACTATCCGCAAAAAGTCAATAATACGACTGGATAAATGACTATTAAATTTTGATTGTTGGGTTCATTAACTAGCAGAGACCAAATGTTTCAATTAATAATTCTATTCTACAGAAGTGATAAATGTAAATCAATGGAGATGTACATCAATTCATCGTGTATTGTCTTATCCTTAAGATCCGTGGAAATGCTAATTTGAAATACATAATGCTACAAAGTTAAAGAGTGTTCCTTTAAATTAAAAGATTTATTAGTAGCGAAGCTACTCTATAACTAAGTGACTGTCATTGTTATTATCTCGTTCTTCAAAGCTCTCTCAAACTCTCTCTCTATCTCTCTATCTATTTCTCATTCTATCTATTTATCTCTCGCTCTATTGCTCTTTTATCTCATACTAGTAACTGGACAAAGTGTCTCAAAAAATTGATAATTCCTCATTTGTATGACGTCACATGGCTGATTTTTAAGTAACTTTGTTCAGTTACTCATACTATATAAAAATCTACACTACAAATGGACGATATCGTCCATGTTTATGTCTAAAATATATACAAACAAACATGTAAAATATTAACTTATACTGATTCAATTTTCAATAAATGGAATATTATAATTGAACAAAAGATTTAACAAATTTAAATATCATTTAAATCTTAAATATTCCTTTGATATTTGTAAGCGTGTTCATGTTTTTATGTTTTCTAAAAGCGAATCTTATCTTCAATTAGAGGATCGGTCCTTACGTCAATACGTTTGTCCGTAACGAAAATATCTTATCGTTAATTTAGACATGTTAGTATTGTCCCATCGATTCTAAACTTAGCACGATGATTTCTGTAACAGTTAAGCACGATTTTAAATGCGTTGCTACTCAATAATCGTTATCCAAAAGTCCGTTTAAACATTTTAAACATGCTGATTTTTAACTTTTAGATAACAAGTTTATTTACAATCTTGTTTAGACTTAAAATTTATATAAAGTTCTGACATCATACAAGTGTTAATGTTAGTTTGTCCTACAGTCTGATTTCAAAGCTTAGTTTTATGGATGTTGTCATCCTTGTTAAGATAAAATCTGAGTTGATTGTAATTGCTTCATTTGGGTTAGGTCAATTTAAGTACAGGCTAGCCATAATGGAAATTACTGCAGGGGCAAGGGATTGTTTTAAATTTTACCTAGGCTGAGAGCGCAAAGGGCAAGCCTGATTAGTAATTCAGTATGATTTCATAATCCAAGCTTATTTTTCCTTTCCGTTTAGTATAAGTCTTCTTCTTACGAGTACATTATTTATTCATTATAGTACGAAATTTGTACAGTTTTCTAATTTAAAGTAAATATTTTTTTTCTGAAGCTTAGGATCGCAGATATTTGCTGTACTTTGCAGGTTATCTTTATATATGTATTAGGATGATCTAAAGATTTTTTTCCTGTCCTCCCCCGCTCTTCCTTATAGGCTAGGGGCGAAAATAACTTGCTAAATCATGAATTATAATAATAAAAGTAATGGATGTAATTTAGTGCAGAAAACTTAAATTTCAATATTAATGCTTATATTTAATCTTTTATTGCACTTAATTTTAAAAAAAGTCTTGAAATAACATTACCGGCAGACTCTGGAACCAACTAATTTCTGATGTATGTAACAAATGCCTATTCACTGCCGAAGAATCTTCACGACAAAATCTTGACATCTATTTTATCTTTAGTAATAATAATAGTGCTTAAAAATATTTCCCTCAATTTGAGGTTTTCTGAAGCATTGCAGACAAGAGTGACTTAACAAATAAGTCATATAGAAGACGCTTAATGGTTACCAGTATCTTCATTAGGGGTTTTTTCCCCGGCTTTTTTTTTAAATTCAAGTAGTGCAGCTGCAATTATTATGCCTTGAGGTGTAGAATCAGGAATTTTTGAAATTTTGAAAATATCTCATCCTAGCCTGAAAAAATTGGCCATTTTTCAAAAATAACATTTTTTAGAGGTTTTTTTGAGATTCTTTTTAGGCTAGAAATGAGATATTTTATTTTAAAAATCCTGATTCTGCTCATTAAAGCCTATTCAGGGAGCACCATGAAGCCATAGTTCTGATGCAATAATTTTTGACCCCCATAAGGGGAGCCTCATAATTTTAAAGTGAAATTACTAGGCATAATACTTCTCCAAAATGGTTAAATTTTTACACAAGTGTTTTTTCACCAAAAGGCATAATAATTACAGCTGCACTACTTGAATTTCAAAAAAAGCTGGGGGAAAAAATACGCTAATCTTCACAAATAAATTTAGAATATCTTCCTTCAAATGTAATATCGATTACAAACGAACCTTATAAAATGACAAATTTCATGCATTTTTTAGGTTAGATTAGTGTTAGCACACAGAAAACCAACTGCAGGAGGTAAAAATACTTTGTTCTCAAAAATCAAAATAAAAAATAGATTTTGGTGAAAGCACCAAAATTGCTACCTATCTTTTATAGCGGCCGAGTAAATGTTATTTCCCCCTTACTGCTTAACAAACAAATCGTGAAGTTACTAACATTTCTGTGAAAGTCCCTCCCCAATTTTAAACATATGTGTGTAGCTCGAAAAAGTGCATAAAAAAATCAGCCTTGCGACGTCATAAAAATAAGGGATTATCCACCTCTTTTTTAGGTATTTTCTTTCCCACCTCTCCTCTTATCTCCATCATTTTTATGACGTCTCATGGCCACTTTTTGAGACACCCCGCATGCATCTATTTCTATCCAAAGTGAATCATTTTTTTGTCCTTGAAAATTGCAACATTCAGCAAATGCAAGCGGTATGCATTCACGTCTGCAAATTTTGCATACTGTCTCATAATTAAGTAATTTAGTAAGAGGGGATATCAACAATAACATTTATATTAGTAACTACTGCTGCTTGTTAAAGAAATATATTTCAAAGAAAAAATCTTGATAATCAACCGCATCTCTTAGTGAAGTGAATCAAGCAAATTTAGCCTAGTCAGTTTAGACAATTAATATATTTAAGCAAAAGAATTAAAGAACGTGTTTATGATTTATAATCCAGTATCTCCTTCTATTTACTATTTACTAGAGTTGGGCCGGATACTTTTTTGGCCGGATATCAGGCCAACACCGAATATCTAGCAAATCACCGGATATCAGCTAGATATACGGATATCTGGCATTAGAAAGCACCCGGATATCTGGTACTTGGATGGTTTAAATATCCGACATCCGGCCGGATATTGAAAATGGTCAGATATCCGGCCCAGCCCTAGTATTTGCTTACTACTACTACTTTTCAGGGAGGGAGAGAGAATAGTGAATAAATTAATCTACAATCCTTTCTATTCCTTAATCCTTATATTAAGTAACAGGATGTCTATTTGTCTGTTTGTCTGTCTGTGTGTTTGTACCGAAGGATCTCGCTAACCGCTGAACAAATCTGGTTCTCCTTAACAGGGTAGCATCTCATAGGTCCCGGAAAGGTTTATAATTATTTTGGGGGAGGGTACCACCACCCTTCCAAGATAAATCGCCCATAGAAAAAAATTCCCCCCCCCCCCTCAAAAAATTATTTTTGTAAAATTTGTTTAACTAAAAATAAAGGCACCCAAACCCCTAAAAAAAAAACATCCCTCCCCCAAATTTTTTTTACTTTTTCTTTTCAAATGATAATAAATTGGGTTATCAAATTCGACTCTCCACCTCTTCAAGTGCCCCTAGAGGCCCTTAGGGGGCGTAGCCGCTAATAATTATATAAACTATCAGCACCAGATTGAGAGATTGGGGGAAGATTAATTTATTGTTCATTATCCTATCCCTCTAGTAACCCTGGAACAAAGTACATTTAACTTTAAAATGGGGTCATTTGGATATTTTATTTAGGGTAAGTAAAAAAAGAGATTTGTTGACGAAAACTGCTTGAACTTCTATTTAATGTACTAAAAGCTTTACACCAAGCCTCAAGAAGCTTCGCCCAAAAGAGGGTTAACGGTTTAGCAACCCTTAAAGTTGGGTTGACATACACCACTGCTCTTAAAATAGTATAAAATCAACCCTTAACCAATTTAATTCTAGCGCTTTCGTTCAGTAAGATCTCATCAATTATTCGATTATTATAGGCAGGTTTTAAGCTGTTTTGAGATAAAAAAATACCATTCGTTCTATTTATGAGATGATAAAACAACTATTTCCCAGAGAGAGGATGATGTTTGGTTGGTACAAACTATCAGTATCCTAACTTTTCCACCATTAATATCAATATACAGAAAGAATAATGTTGATTAAAAATTATGTAGAATATGCATCAATTTATTATCCATTAACTTATTCCTAAGGTCCCTGTATTTTTCCAGTACATTACAAAAATTTTTAAAATCTAAATTCTTGAAAATACGAAATTTCAATTAAAATTTCTTTGCAAAAAATTATATAACAATTCTGTAGGCTTTTCTAGGGAAGACATCTAACAGAAACAGAGTCAGAAATCCTGAAATTTTTATTTTGTTCACTCAGGGATCTTAAGGGATAAGACAATAATAAAATGATGTCTACCCAATGATTATCATCAAATTACCCCTTTCTGTACATGAAAATCATTGGTTGAATCGTTTGGACACTTCTAGTTAATTAACCGATGAAGACCAAACTGCATTACATTTGCACCACTTTTACGTCATATTCTCCATCTGTTCTTTAGGGGTTTTCTTTCCCACTTCTCCTCTCATCTTCCTCATTTTATGACGTCACAGGAATCAAGCGTGACACAAAAGTAATGCAGTTTGGTCTTCGTCCATGAACCAAACAATCAAAATTTAATTAAAGTACCCAAAATCAAATAAACTTGGTTAAAAACTTTGGGGACTTTTGTAACTAATATCTCAATGTCCCTTCCCTCCCTGGCTATGTTAAATATAATTTTCTTGTAAAATTAGGGGGTATCTCTACTAGGGTTGGGCCGGATATCCGGTGTGGCCGGATAGTTTCAATATCCGGTATCCGGCCGGATAGTTTCAGTATCCTTTCTGCTCGCCATTAAACTGTAATATGGTTTTAAGTTTAATTTAAAGGCAATAATTATATTTTTAGTATTCTAGGCCATAACTTATTATAATGACCATAACATTATAAGCGAAGTTAGGCAAAACATGTACTGTAAAACCTCTAAAACTGCTGATATTGTTTTGTTATTGAATAGGTATGTAAAACAGAAGTAGGGATATATATTCAGAGGTTTTAATTGATAAAGATTTAATTCAATTTTATAAAGTAGAGAGAAGATACTGGCCTCTAAATTTAATAAGCAGGTTTTTTTGGCTCATAAACTTTTAGGACTTTTAAATTCTCAATTGGGTTATACAAATTAGCATTAAAATGATATATTTTATGTCCTTATCCTTGGCTGTGTATGAAAACAAGAAGAAAACAATTTTATTGGAAATATGATATTAACCCGCCATTGACATAGACAATTATAATAAAACAGTCCGCAAACAATTGTAGATAAGATAAGACTCTAGGGGGCTAGGTGTCGCTTCGGGTACTAGACCTCTTCTTCACGCACCTTGAAACATACTCCGATTATGATTGCAGTGTAAAGCGTCCATTCACCCATGAGACAACCAACTCTCTGAGATGCACGACCTTTGTCTGAAAAGTCCAAACTGTACATGGTAACGAGCTGCGCCTGTTTTGGTCCAAGGAATTCCTCCCCTCTAACTATTTACGTCGCGCATCTGACATAGTAGCAGTGGGAACCATATTTAACGTCTTTAGTTATGACGCGGAGTCGGACCAAGATTCGAACCTATCTCCTTCCCGATGACGAGCGGATGCGCTACGTGTTGAGCCACGGTCGCAGGTTAAAACAAACAATTGTAGATACTATGGGATAATGACTAGGCCCATAAACAAGACAAAAGCAAAAATAGGACTTTCAGACAAAGGTTTATATCCACTTAATCTTTATCATTCTGTCTAAACTTTTCAACCAATAAAGTTAATTTACATAAGGGTAATTTTGTTTGCAATCATTGGTAATGTATATCAATTTATCATTCATTGTCTTATTCCTCAAGATCGCTAGGATTAATGTTGTTTCAAAATTTATTTCTAAGAATCATAAACCCTTTCCCGTAAACACGTACATATTGAATTCCTGCAACTTACGTTATAGGATTCTTTCAGTACATAATTGTTTTTCCAGAGTTAAGCAACTCCATAATTTACTTTTTCAGAGATGGATTCTTTAAAACAAATTAGGATCCTGCATCGCTGGTGAGGCAAAAATGTCATTTGAAAAAATCCACCAAAATCACAAAAAAAATCTACAAAAAGGAAATAGAATTATAGAATGGTTATTAACATAAGATTTTGTTTAATTTTTGAAGATTTTTATGTGATTTTGAAGGATTTTTCACAAAAACAATTTTGCCTCACCTGCGATGCAGCGATTTTTTTTTTTTTTAAGAATCCACCTCAGTAGTGAAGCTCCTCTTTACTTTTGTTCGTTTGTCCGTGACGCTAAAAGGGAAGTTTGATTTTAATGGCAACTATTTAAGATAAACTGCTAATTTTTTGTGAAGGATACCCATTACCAAAAGGCATACAGTATTCAACTTACTTGGTCCGTTTCATTTATACAAAAAGGCTTGCTGTTTATGGATGTTGTCATCCTTGTATATTTGTACTCAATGAATTTAGTCTATTGGATATATTTTCATTGAAACATTATATAATATTTTCAATTCTCTACGTCTAGAATCAACTAGTCAAAATAAAAGAATCTTAATAAACGTTTGGATAGTAATTTTCATTTAAATTCATTATTCTATGCACTAAAGTAATAGGATTTCTGTCTGTATATTTGTTTGTCTTGTAAGATTTAGTATACGGCTGGATCGTTCGGTTCTCGGAAGGTTTCAGACTATTTTGAGGTACAAGACCTTCTTGTTGGATGGCCATATAAAGAAATTACCCTTTCCAGAGTACATATTACTTTCATTAAAAAAAATCTTGGAATGAAGACCCTAAAAGCTACAGGCATATTAAAATTATTTAAAAAACATCCTTTCTAGGAAAACAAACTGACCACATTCTGAATAAAAAAGAACAATTACATGATATACAATAAAGATGGGAGATAAATTAAGAAATACTATTTTACGATGTAAATACTTTTCTCGTATTCATTCGAATCCGGTGGATAGGAACCGGTTCTCATCCATACGAAAAAACTGTGTCTAGCATCGTATTATATCCAGCTTTCTACGAATTTAAAAATTTACAATCATATGATTAAAACCAGTTTTTTAGCCCGTGCTTTCGACACCTCAGGGCTAAAAAAATGGTTTTAATCTCATAATTGTACATTCTATATCAGCGGAAAGCTGTTTATAATACGATGAAAGAAATAACTATTAATAAATGTAGGTTTGACTTTCCCAAAGCATTTGACTGATATTATTGTAACTTGATTTTAGCATTTTTTTAAAGGGATAAGACAATGGTTTATAAATTGATGTACTTCCCCAATCATAATTCACAAAATTATCCCTTCTATAGATAACGAAAACAATAAGTGGTTGAAACGGTTGGACACTAAACTAAGTTAACCAACCAATCAAAATTCAATAAAAGTCCCCAAGGTTGTTAAGCCCACGAATAAGAAAACGTTATTATAAGACTTTGGGGACTAGTATAATAAATTGCCAAATGTCCTCTGCCTTCCTGATTTTTAAAACTATAAAAAATCACGTTAAGCATGTATGTTCTCTAAGATTTCGTAAAGGGCTAAACTAATAATTAAAAATTTGTAGTAGCGAAGCTACTCTATATTTCGAAATGTCCGTCCGTCTCAGACATGATAGGAGAAACGTGATTTTCTCGGCTTCTATAAAAGATAGAATATTGAAACTTTTTGACAACATTCCCATTGTTAAGGAGCACAATTAACTATAAAACATTAATGGCGGTCGGACTGCTTTTTAACAGGTTTTAGGGTATTTTTATATTTTCCACATTTTTCCCCATATCTTTAGTGTTTATGGTCCGATTTTCAAATTTTTTCATTTATCGATATCAAAATTAGATTTCCTGGCGTTTCAAGAAAAGAAACAATGGCAGTCAGACTGCCTTTTAGCAGGTTTTGGGCTATTTTCAAATGTTTTACATATTTCTTTACATATATCTTTGGTATTTATGGTCCGTTTTTCAAAATTTTTTTACGATGACAGTTAAAAATTTTTCCCCATTGTTATGCGCATCTTTTTTGTTACTTTAACTGTCGTCATCATACAAAATAAATCAAGGTTTCGTGTTTATTTTCTCCAATAAATCTATTCTTGATTTAAATAAATACACTTCAAATCTACTTGTATGTAATCCCATCCCCGATCTTTTTGTGCTACGCTTCTTATGTATGTTGTCATCCTTGTTTATTATACTTCCTTATTTTGGCAATTTGCAACTATTTCTTTTATCTAAATTGTTTTGTACGAGTTTTGGTCAATTTTATAAAGGGGCAATCTATCATACTTAACACACAATAAAATAAGGAAGATAAACATAATGTATATTAACCATGAGTATTATATTATTTTGAAAAACAATTATTATGGAATAATACACGGCAACGATGTTGAAAAGAGACTATCCAAGGAAAAATATAGGAATATATTTCGATTAAATCACATCCAATCCTTGTCAACCTGCACAAAATTAACCATATTTCATAAATTTATAGTAAAATCAGATATATATTTTTTAAAAATTAGGTTATTTTAAAGTAAAGAAACAACAAAATAATGAAAAAGTGCTTAAAAATACAAAACAAAAGTTAAATGTATTATAATGAAAATGGTTATCCCTTCTTTATATTAGTTCTTTACTGTACAAAGGTTTGTTTGAAACTGAGCAATTTAACCGCTGGTTTTGGTGTAAAGGGAAGGGGTAGAAGGGATGGGGGTTTAAAAGAATCAAAGTTCAAAAGAATGAAAGTTTTGTACTGTATAACTTTTGTTTTTTTAAAAACAATTATTATCATTATTATTTTGAAAAAACAATTGAATTGGGGGGGGGGGGGGGGTAATTTTGTAATAAACCTTCTGAAATGATGTTAGCTTGTAAGCAAGCTTCAAAACTATGGGTGTTATTAGGAGGGGGGGGGGGGGGTTATAATCTTCCAGCCCCCCCTCACTTATCTTATGCATTAAGACATCCATTTTTTTAATCCTAGAAGACTCGCCTCCCTCCATCTATGAAAATTTCGTACTATTTCAATTATTAACAAGGATGACAATATCCATAAGTAGCAAGTTACAAAGAAAAATTGATAAGCGGAAAAAGTGATTTTTAAAAGGCCTCGAAACTGATTAGTTAGAACCTGTTCTAAGCAATACTGAAAAATCAAGTATCGTATACTTTGTTGGCCAGGCTCTCTGCACCATGAGGCCAACAAAAGTGGAATCAAAATAATATGTTATATTTTACTATCCACGGAAAGCTGGGTGCGATGCGATAAATAACTATTCCAGTATGTTCTTTTCATTCTGTAATTGAAATGTTATCGTTATAATACGATAATAGTTATTTCTCGCATCGTATTATAAACGGCTTCCCGCGGATATAGAATGTACATGTACAATTATGAGATTCAAACTAGTTTTAAAAAAAAAAACTGGTTTTAATCTTATGATTGTACATTTTTATATTCGTAGAAAGCTGGATATAATACGATGCTAGACACAGTTTTTTCGTATGGATGAGAACCGGTTCCTATCCACCGGATTCGAATGAATACGAGAAAGTATTTTCTAACATGTATTCCATTTCAAAATTTCTTGTAATAACCAGTAAGAAAAGAATATTATAGACGTACTTTACATGGTTTCTGCTCATTTGTAAACATCAAAGTTTAGTAGGATTATACAGGGAGAAAAGGATAGGTAAATATTACATAAAATAAGATAAGTATAATGCACAGGGATCAGAAGGGATAAGACAAGGGACGATAAATTAGTATAAACTCCCAATTATGACAAACATGATAATCCTTTTTAATCCATGATTTACACTCTGCTAGTTTACTACATTTTCTGTTTCTACATTAAGATCTTGTGAACGAAGATGATTAAAATAACCAATAAGAGGCCAGCATAAATTTTACCATTGGTCAATTAGAGTATATACTGGCCTCTCATTGGCTAATCTATCGTATGACGTCATAATCTGTTAAGGGACTTTAATCATCATTAACCACTGAACCTATTGAGTTAATCATTTTGGTGAAACTTTAAATTGATCCATTGAGTTATAAGATATTTGAATTTAATCTTATGGTGGTTTTAGGCTGTTTTTCTGCTAAATTGATGTACATCCCCAATATATATACACACAAAATTACTATATCTGTAGATTACAATAAGTGGTTGAAACGTTTGAACACCCAACTAAGTGAACCAACTAATCAAAATTAGAATTTAGTCCCAACGGTTGTTAAGCCCACGAACTTAATAAACCAACCAATAAAAATTACAAAAGACCCAAAATTGTTTAGAAAACAAATAAGAAAATGTTATAAGAAAACTTTGGGGACTAGTGTAATAAACAGCCCAATGTACCCTACCTCCCTGCAATAAATGGGCGGCAGAGGGACCAAAATGAGTTGACTAGATTTTAAAATATGTGATATACTAGGATTTAAGTAGCGAAGCTTCTCTACAACTCACATTGTCTGTACGTCAGTCATTCCGTAAGTGCAACGCTTTAGGGGAAATTGGATATATTTGGCTGATATTTAAGATAGACGGCTAGTTTTTTTTTATTTCCATTGCCATTGAGAATCTAGTTTATAACTCTTTATTGGTCTTGCTTTATAAACAAGACATTGAAATTTTACAGGCAAATTATAATTTACATAACTGTTATCAGAAAGGCTGATTTTTTTATGAAGACTTTCTGGCTTAGAATAATCTACTCTATAATTTACTTGATAGGTTAGTCTGTTTGTAATTCTGTTTAGCACTTCAAATTTACATAGGAGAAATTTAATTTTCTCATTTGTTGTTATCAAAGGCTTTAAAAATTTTTATTGTTGAGATTCTCAATCAACCTTTTTAATATTTTACTTTGTTCGTTTGTCTATCATACACGCCGTTTTTTGTAACTGTTTATATTTTGTCATGTCAGGTTGGTCACTAGACACAAATGGATTTAGATAAATAGGACCATATATTCATGATTAAGATTGGTTTTGTAAATAAGTTGCTAAATTTGTTTTATCTATTTTATGAAAAACTACCCGAAAATTTATTCTATAGTAGGGAGGGAGGAGACATTGGGCTGTTTATTACTATAGTCACCATCTACAGAAGGGTAATTTTGTGTTTCATATTTGGATATGTACTTAATTATTTCAACTATTGTCTTATTCCTTTAGATCCCTTATTTAATAGACAGGTGCAGCTGTGTTACTCCTCCTACAAAAAAATATCTTGGAAATCAATCGTTGTTTTATAATCTTACTAGCGGTTTCGCCCCTAGCCTCTAGGGGCTTTTTCCCCAAGAGGTTTGATAAAACTAATGTTTTGAGTTTTAGTTTTTTAAAAAAATATAATTTTTTTTTTTTGGGGGGGGGGTAGTCGACCCCACTATTTTAATTTTGGTTATTGAAAAATAAAATTTTTGGAGGGGGGGGGGGGATAAAAAATAATTATTTTTTGAGGGGAGGGGGGAATTTTTTTCTAGGGGCGATTTATCTTGGAAGGGTGGTGGTACCCTCCCCCAAAATAGTTATAAACCTTCCCGAGACCTATGAAAAGCTACCCTGTAAAGGAGAACCCGATCGGTTCAGCGGTTAGCGAGATCCTTCGCTACAAACAAACAGACAGACAGACAAACAAACAGACAGACATCGTTCTACTTTGTATTATAGATAAAATATTCAAGAATAGAAATCTACTGCTGCTATGTCAGAAGCACGACATTAAATGGAATGAGTATGGGAAATGTCTTGGCTCCGAAAAATGTACAACTAATTTTTCCTAAATCAATAAGTTTGACATCATTTGTTGAAAACCACAAGCTATATATCGTTTGATACAAAACTTAAACCTAAGATAAGATAAAATAAGATATTGATGACTAATTTCTATCAAAGGTAAGTGGGTCGAATTTGTTTCATTACAAGAAAACACATTAGCAGGTTTTAGCCATTTTTCTTGTAATATTTACATGTAAAGAATAGGTTAGACCATTGTCAATTATTTTTATGTAATAAATAATAATTTCTACTTGTTATGTTATCTATCCTATCCTATTATATAACGTAGTAAGCGATTTTTGTCTGTCCCGAAGAATCTCGCTAACCGCTGAACCGATATTGTTCTCCTTTACAGTGAAGCTTCTTACAGGTCCTGGGAAGGTTTTAAACTATTTTTCGAGAGGGTGTCTTAACCCCCCTCTCCCCCAAAAAATAATTTTTATAACTCTTTGGAAACTCAAATTTAAAATAGGATGAGGTCGACTTTTCCTTCTCCTACCAGTACAGTGCCCCTAGAGGCTTCTAGGGGCGTAGCCGCTAGTGATTTTTTAAAGTGTTCATATTCAAAGAATAAAAATATGTATTAGAAAGAAAAAAAATTTTTATTCATCTTACTTCAAATGATTCTATTTTTAAAATAAACATTATTATAAACAAGGATGACAACATCCATAAGTAGCGAAGCACAAAAATCGTCGATAGGAATACGTCTAGGTAGATTTAAAAGGTTTTTACTAAAATCAAGATTAGATTTATTGAATAAAATAAACATGAAACCTTGTTTTATTTTGCATGATGACGATGGTCAAAGTAAATTATATTTAAGATGCTCATAACAATGGGAAAAATTATCTTGATACTGATATCCCATAAAAGTTTGAAAATTGCATCAAAATAAACAAAGATATGGGGAAATATGTAAAACATATAAAAATAGCCAAAAACCTGATAAAAGGCAGTCTGGCCGTCATGGTTGCTTTATTAAAACGACAAAAAAATTTAGTTTTAAATCCTTAACTTAAAAAATTTGGAAAATCGGACCATATACACTGAAGATATGGAAAAAAGTGTTAAAAATATAAAAATAGCCTAAAACCTGCCAAAAAGGCAGTCTGGCCGTCATGGTTATTTTGTTTAAGAGACGGGAAATTTAATTTTGATATCTATAACTGAAAAATTTTGAAAATCGGACTATAAACACTGAAGATATGGAGAAAAATGTTAAATATATAAAAAACAGCCTAAAACCTGCTAAAGAGGCAGTCTGGCCGTCAAGATTGTTTTCTTTAAAAGACGGGAAATTTAATTTTGATATCTATAACTGAAAAAATTTTGAAAATCGGACCATAAACACTAAAGATATGGAGAAAAATGTGAAAAATATAAAAATAGCCTAAAACCTGCTAAAAAGGCAGTCTGGCCTTCATGGTTGTTCCTTTAAACGACGGGAAAATTAATTTTGATATCTGTAACTGAAAAAATTTTGAAAATCGGACCATAAACACTGAAGATATGGAGAAAAATGTGAAGAATATAAAAATAGCCTAAAACCTGCTAAAAATCGGTCCGAACGCCAATGATGTTTTATAGTCAATTGTGCTCCTTATTGATGGGAATGTTGTCAAAAAATTTCAGCATTCTATCATTTATAGGAGCTGAGTAAATCCCATTTCCCCCATAGCGTTACGGATTGACTGACGGACTGACTGACGGACAAAGTGAATTATAGAGTAGCTTCGCTACTAAA
This sequence comes from Acartia tonsa, assembly GCF_053477335.1. Classification (NCBI taxonomy): domain Eukaryota; kingdom Metazoa; phylum Arthropoda; class Copepoda; order Calanoida; family Acartiidae; genus Acartia; species Acartia tonsa. Next base: position 10,444,082 of record NC_137273.1, on the reverse strand, counting down.
AAACGGAGCCACTCCAAAGTAGAGTTGGGCCCTAAGTCAATCTCATTTTGGCTTGAAATTAAATTTAAATTCATACCTTATTTTTGACAAAATTTTATTTAGATATTTATTTTTTGCTTTTTTTTATTTTAAACATTTTGGACATATTCGTACAATTTTTTTTAAAATTATCATTCAATTAAACTATATTTGTTTTTATTACACCCCCCCCCCCCCTCCCAACATTTTTATCCTTAGAAGTTGTCTGTCCAAATCCCAATGTTGTTGACTACAGGGATCTAAAGGGATGAGAAATGGATGATTAATTGATATACATACCCAATGATGATAAAAAAATTACCCCATCTATAGATTACAATTAGTGGTTGAAACGTTCGGACACTTAACTTAATGAACCAACGATACAAAATACAATAAACTTGTTAAGCCAACGAATAAGAAATCGTCATAAAAAAAACTTTGGGGACTGGTGTAATAAACAGCCTAATGTCCCCTCCCTCCCTGTGTTGGTAGTCGGTGTTCGGTCAACGACCATCATCAACACGTTGATGCACAGGAAACCATGCTTGTTAAGGGCAACAACCTCAGTACAATGCGTCTTCTCCTAACATCTGTTAGGATCTCAAAACAAATCATATATATATTTTCCCGCCGAAAAATTATATCCCCAAAAAATGAATAAAACTGCAATTTAATAAATGAATGATTCACGTATACACGTAAAATGCGCCAAAAAAGAGTTTAAACAAGGATGACAACATCCATAAAAGCGAAGCACTGAAACGGTAGGACAAACGGACATTAACACTTGTTTAGTGTTAGAACTTAATTATCATAATATAAATTTAGAAGAGTCAAAGCAAAATTGTAAGTAAATTTGTTGAAAAACTGCTTGATACAGGAAAATTTTTATGGACATACTTACATTTTTAGGACTTGATTATAGAGTTGCTTCGCTTAATACATTATAATTTGTTGTCCCAGGAATCAATATACCAAAAATCAGATCAATCCGATGATTAGATTACATAAAAATTTGTTGTTAAAAAAGTAAAAAAATCAACATGTTTAAAATGGACGTACGGACATTTTGGTAATGATTATAGAGTTGCTACGCTTTCTAAATCGTACCTAATTACTAAAGGAATCACCATGCAAAATTTGAAATCGATAGGACAATTCTAACATGCCTAAATTAACGGAAAAAGCTATCCGTTACGGACGGACGGACGGACGTACGGACGTACGGACGGACGGACCGACCCTAATTATAGAAAAGCTTCGCTTTTAAAAAAAACGATGAATGTGAATGAATGACAAATATCATGAGAATTTTGTGCTCCATGCCCCTTTTTTACCCGTTTCACTACCCACCTCTCATTTTTAGAGAGCCCCTCTTTAGTATCTATTTCTCTCAATTTAAGGCAAATCAAGGTGTGTGGTGTAGAGCTTCCCTTATGCTGCGGGAAAACAAAAATAACCTTTCCCCCAAATCATCTCACCCCTCCCCCCGCCACCCCTGATGTATATCAATTCTTAAATTTAGTCCAGAACTTAAGAAGTGACGTCACAGAACTTTCTCTCCTTCAAGTATTTGTGTGTGAGTGTGTATGGGGGTAATGCCTTCTCTAATAATATTCCCCCCTCCTCACTCCTCTGAATTCTGTATTACTTGTAATAAAATATTCAACTGTCCACTGTGTCCCCCCCTCCCCCTCCCCTGATTGTCAATCCCCCTCTGAGAAGAGCCATGTTTTGTAAAGATCTACTCTGTTAGTTGCGCTTTGAGTAGGCGCATGCGCACTAGCCATGTACGCTTGTACTTCTACCTTTCCCCTTTTCATTACCCCTCTTGTTTTATGTACGCTATATAGTGTAGAGTTGTGGGGGCATAGACCTCTGATAACCTCCCCCCATGTTTCTTCAGTCTCCCCCCCCCCCCCTGGAAATATCTGGTACATGAACTCTTAGAGTAGAAGAAATAATAAACCTCCCTTTTTACACCCCCCACAATAGATTCTACTCCCCTTTTTAGGGATCTAAGAGTACATTCCTTACTAGAACCCTTATTAATAGTCAATGACTAAAGAACAACATTGCTTTTTTGTCAAATAATATAATTACTACTTATTTAATACAAAAAATATGACTGATTGGAACAAATTTGCAATTTCTTTAGACTTAAAATGCAAAATTTATATCTTAATCATATCAAATGCGTTTGTTAAGTCAAAAAAATCAACCTGACTAAGTACAAAATCAAAACTTTGTCAGTTGCTACGGGGTTGGGGGCCTAATTCACTATAAACACCCCCATACTAGATCCTTCTGTCTGAAATCCCCCTCCCCCATTACTTCATGTTTATTAGAAGAACATGTGGGAGGAGAACTACAACCCCCTCCCCCCCTTCTCTGACTCCCCCTCCCTTCTGTATAAGTTGTATTACTATCTTACCACGCAAATCTACACCCCTTCCCTTTCCAACCCCTCTCACCCCTCCCCCGCTTCCCTTACTACTTAAGGCTTACACTTTCCCCCCTAGTGCTGTGTAGCTCAGCCTATTTTTTTCTTCTCCTTTACTCCGCTCCTTTTAGCTGTATATAGGACAAATACACTGTCACACACACACTCACTCAGTAATCTACACACCTTTACTTCTACAACACACCCCGTGTGCTTGTCTGTGCTATATATTGCTATATATAAGCATATTTAGTTATTAAATTTAGTGATTTGTGCTAAATAATTACAAAATAAACATAATTTAATGAATTAACTTATAATTAAACACTTGGGGCCGCCTAGTTACAGCGCCGCCAAATAAAGTGACCCAGTTAACTAAAACAAAAAAAAATCAAAATTTTTCAAATGCCCCCAGCAGCCCAAAGTTTGGAGATGAGGGACTTGAACGGATTCTGCATGGAGCAGCCAGCGGCTGCCACTACATCTAGCGGCTCTCGCCGCGCCTGCAACACATGCAAATCTTGCCATAGCGGCCACAGCAGCAGCCGCCGCTCAACTAAACACCACAGCATGACCTTTGAGCAAGCCTACAAAGTCGGCAAAGTGTTGGGCAAAGGCGGCTTTGGAACCGTCTACATGGGAATGCGCGTCAGAGACGGCAAAGTTGTGGCCATCAAGCATGTAGCTCGCAGCAAGGTGACCGAATGGGCCGAACTATCCGGCCGCAAAGTTCCCCTCGAGCTAAAACTGCTGTCTACTGTCCAGAACGTTGATGGGGTCATCAAACTGCTGGACTTTTTCGAGCGCAATGACTCCTTCATCTATATCATGGAGAAGCCGAGGGAGACCAAAGATTTATTTGATTTCATCACCGAGAATAAGTCATTGGAGGAAAGTTTGGCCAAAAAGTTTTTCCGTCAAGTGGTGGAAACAGTGATTGCTTGCCATGACGCCGGAGTCATCCATCGGGACATCAAGGACGAGAATCTGTTGGTCGACCTCGCCTCCGGAAAGCTGAAGCTCATCGACTTTGGGTCCGGAGCCGTTTTGAAACCTGACCACGAACATTATACCGATTTTGACGGTAAGTTCAGTTTTTTTTATATTCAGTAATTTGGTTTAGTTCCATTTAAATGCGCATTTTATAAATGATAGATGGATGGCAATATGCACTTTTAAATGCAATAAGACACACATACATATATGCAATTGTGATAAAAGTGAGAGAAGTTAAGAAAAGAGGGAAATGTAAATGTATTACATGGGGGTCTATCTATCTACCCCCCTCCCCCCGGATATGGTAATTTGACACCAATTCATAGAATCTACTAGTGCAACGAAGTACATTTGCTTGTAGCAATATAATAAATGTAAACAAATCTTCTAATATTCCAACAAAAATCTTCCAAAATTAATTTTGTTTTTATTTTTCAGGAACCCGTGTTTATGCACCGCCCGAATGGATCCGTTGCTCCCAGTACCGTGCCGAGCCCTTGACCGTCTGGTCGCTGGGCATCCTCCTGTTTGACATGGTCTGCGGCGACATACCCTTCGAGGCCGACGAGGCCATCTGCAAGGCCCAGCTTAACTTTACCCGCGCCGTCACCGCCGAATGTGAGGATCTAATCCGCGCCTGCCTGAAAATCCGACCGCAAGATAGGCCCAGTTTGTCTGCCATTTTGAGCCACCCTTGGCTGTTGGCCGGTAGCGGCATGACCGCAAGTTCCGCGGGCCGCAAGTCTGGCAACGGCCGGCCGTTGAGTGACCCCCTGACCGCCAATCACCAACCCAGTGGACACAGTTTGGGCTCTGCAATTTCCAATCAATCAATATAAGTGAAATTGAGATAGAAAGACACACTATTAATATTAGTGAACATTAGAACTCCAAAAGCGCGCTTACTTCACAATAAACAATGTCTGTTGGTCGGGCCTCGTACCTGAAGCCCCCCAAAGGATGCATTGTTTAGCCTACCTGATTTTAAGAAGATGAAAAATAGAGCTACTACTACAATAGTTAAAAAGTTTCCGAGTGAATTTTAAAACTTTAAAGAAGAGAAAACAAAAACTAAACATCCAGGATTTTTTAATCCTTAAGACATATAAACCATCATAGTTTGTTAAAAAATTAGAATTTCTAATAAAATACATACATAACAAGTATGTAAATAAGTAACTATGTCATATTTTGTAAAATATATTGTCATAAAGTGACTCAAATCAGACAGTTTTGTCTTTTTTTGGGACACTCTAATCATAATTTGTTTTGTGGTACACCCCCCATGTTAAAAATTATCATTACCAACCCTCCATAAGATTTGTAAAACAAAAATTGTTATATTTCATTTTATTTAAACGTTATGCAAGAAGCCTTTAGTTTCAAAAACAGGCATTTGCAATATATCCTTTAATAATTTTACATCAAATTAGAAAATAAAATAAGTTTTTCATATATTTGTTATTTAAAATTGCAATTATAAATTGAAAATAGTAAAATAAAACGTTGTTAACAATTGTTAAAAGTCTAATTTTTATACTACACACCCCCCGAATGGAGATAATTTTAGAATTGTACATGTTATAAAATTCTGCTTTTAATGCTAATATGTTATGATAGTTGATTATAATGTATTATTATTGAAAATGATTATTTTAATTTAGACATACGACTATAATTGTCAGAATTAAATTAAATGATAATAAAAATGAAAATTGAATAACTTATCTTAGATTTATTTGGATAGGTAGATAAATGAAATATATTAATGGTAAAAATCTAAATTTGCGAGTAAAAATGCTTTTTATTCCGAATTTCGTCGCATAAGTATCGAAAACGGCGTAATTTTAAAGTAAATCCTACAATAAAAATAACGTTTAATTGGCTAGGTAAATAAAATCATTTGTTGCAATTGGTGCATGTTACGTTTGCGCGCCATTTTCTCAAAGATACCCAAATTGCGCGTATTTCCGGATTTCTCGTAACAACAATAGATTTAATAGATAGATAGATTTGTCCGTATTTAAATGAAAGTACATTCATATACCAGGCTCATGCTTGTTGAGTTTTTCAATGAGAGGTTTCGTGATTTTTTGAGTCAGTATTTTTATATTTTGACAAAAATAAGTAGTGAAGGTTTTTTTGTCAGAAGATTTAAATTCCTACTGAACTGATTGAGTTTGCCTTTCAATGATTGCTTCATATTGGTCCTGGTATGGTTTTAGGCTAATTTACTTCCCCCCATTTTACCAGTTTATAATAGCGCCTATATGCTTTTTTAACAACAAAATAAGTAAAAATTTTACAAAATCGGTCATTTTAAAAATCTTTTTTTTTCTAAAACCGATCTTTTTTAGTATTGGCCTTTTTACCTAGTATATAAAAAAAACATTATCCACATAAAGATGAACAAAAAGCGTCAAATTGGTATTTGGGTCAGATACTTTTTATATGCAATCCATGGTTTTTACCAACGATGTGCCACTCTTTTTACACACAAAAAAACGAGAGAAATATATTCTATACAAAAAAATAAATCGTAAGTTGCTTGGACAGTTATATCCATGAGTAGGGCAGAAACAACAAAAAAAATTTAGAAAAGAAAAGTAAAGTAAAGTTTAATTGTAAAAGTAAAAAATTCTTCAAATAAGATTTTATCTATTTTCAAACCAAACGTACTTTGTTTTATTTCAATTCACAAATTGAACAACTTGGGTTTCTTAAGAAAGGTTTTAAAGCTAATAAAATACTCTTTTAACATTATTTTGGAACTTGGTTATTGATTTAGGGTTTTTACTCTGTTTTTAGAATACCTCTTTCTATCCTGCGTTTTTTTACTGGAAATCAGTGTATATAGTAGTTATTGAACTACGTATTGGGTGTTTTTCTTTTTATATTATTGGTTATACATTATTTTTTTATTTAGATTAAAGGTATATAGATGAATAGATATTTGATTTCTCATTTTGGTTATTAGCTTTACCTTCTCTCAAAAATTAAAGTATATTGTAGACATACAAGTCATGTTGATTATTTCCTGTAGTATTGTGTTCTAATTCTAAATACAACTCAACTATTGATTTCTATTTTCTGTTTTTTTTCGCAAAAAAAATCAGTGTATATAAAGTAATTATTGAGCTACGTATTAGATGTTTTTATTATAGTATAGGTTAAACATTATCACTTATTTAAATGAATGTAAAACGTAAAAAATCATATATTTCAAAATGTTTAGGGTCTCAATTTTGATTATTTTTGTATTATTCCCTGCAAAGCCTAACGTAAAATGTAGACATACAAGTTATATTTCCTGTCAAATTTTGAAGTACTGTGCCGACTAAATGGCATCATACAAAAATAGTAAATTGGAACCCAACGTTTTAATAACACATTTTCTTATTCGATGGTTTGAAAAATTTGTGTATATGATAACAGCCAAAGAATGTTTTTTTTTAAAATTTATTAGTTTCATTTGCCTTATATCTTGGCATTTTATTTCACAAAATTAAAAACTTTATAATTATCATAATAAATTTTAGCGCAAGAGGTTTTGTGATTTTTTGTTGGAGTATTTTTGGGGTTTAGACTGAGATCTTAAGGGATAAGACAATATATTTATGTAGGTACAATGTACATCCCTAATGTACATATGTAACATATATAATATTTCTATGGATTAAAATGATTGGTTGAAAAGTTTGGTCACTGCTAGTTTGAACCTACCAATCGAATAAACTTAAATGTTACTCTTATACAGTTAGGGAGTTGAATCCATTTTTATAGAAGCAGAAATATAATCTATGATTATGGTTTGGACCCTCTAAAACTGTAATCTACCTTTCCACTTTCCCCTCTCTTGGTGAAGATATCTTCAACGCCGATACGATTTTTGAAATGTAAGATTCTACTTTCCCCTCTCTTGGTGAAGATATCTTTAACGCCGATACGATTTTTGAAATGTAAGATTCCACTTTCCCCTCTCTTGGTGAAGATATCTTCAACGCCGATACGATTTTTGAAATTTAAGATTCCACTTTCCCCTCTCTTGGTGAAGATATCTTTAACAAGAGAGACAAAAGTGGAATCTTATATTTCAAAAATCGTATCGGCGTTGAAGATATCTTCACCAAGAGAGGGGAAAGTGGAAGGGTAGATTACAGTTTTAGAGGGTCCAAACCATAATCATAGATTATATTTATGCTTCTATAAAAATGGATTCAACTCCCTAACTGTTATAGTTAAAAAGGTTACAGGATTCAACAATTTACTACGACAGAATTTGCTGTATTAATAGACATTGTATTTTCTTCAAAATATCAACTGCATTCGTCAGAATAAATAAATATCCATTTTTTTGCTATCGAAGCTACTCTATAAATGTTTGTGTCTGCCCTTCCCTTCTTTAGTCTGTTCACTTCGTAGACAAACTATCTTTTTATATATTCTCTACCAGCGGCCACGCCCCTAGAGGCCTCTAGAGGGGAAGGGAGGAAGTAGGCTCTCTACTACTTTAAATTTTTCTTTTAAAAAGAATTATTAAATAAAACTTAGGGGGCGGGGTCTTTTAATTGGCGTGATTTATCTTGGGGCGGTACTTTCACCCGATATAGCTATAACCTTCCCAGGACATATAAGAAGCTACACTGTAAAGAATAACCATATCGGATCACCGGTCAGCAAGATACACTGGTACAGACATACAGACACACAGATACTGTTAATTTTATTTAAGGATATACAATATGGTTCCAGGACAAACGCAGGGGTCCCAAACGTCGGAGTGGACAAACGCAGGAGTGTTAAAATATTAATTTCATTAAGTATTTCTATACAGATTAGGTTAGGTTAAGATATGAATGAACAAATAAGCCCCCCGCAGTGGTTAGACATTAAAAAAAACCTATAAGATGATCTAAAGTAGGTTAGGCTAGATTAAGTGTCCATTTCGACGTTTAGGACTCCTGCGTTTGTCCTAGGACCTACAATATATCTCTTTTTCTCACTCTATATATATATCTATTTTTTTTCTTTTGAATAAGTCTTGTTTAATTTTATTTATAAATGTCAAACGATATAAATAATTTATCTATTGACTATTGGTATATTATTAAAAAGGTTATTCTACTACTTTTTAAAGATATTCTAGGTTTTCCTTAAATTCCTGAAAATACGAGTTATACCAGTACTCAGGAATCATAAGGGATAAAACAATGGTCTATAAATAAACGTACACAAATAATCATGAAATAAATATACCATTAAAATTATTGGTTAAAAAGTTTGGACTCTGCTAGACAAAACCAACCAATCAATCTTTAATAAAAGTACCCATAGTCTTAAGTCAAGCAAGGATGACAACATCCATGAAAGCGAAGCTCTAAAACGGTAGGACAAAAGGACATTAACACTTGTATAGTGTCAGAACTGAATTATCAGAATGTAAATGTATAAAAGTCGAATTAAACAAAATTGTAAGTAAATCTGTTGAAAAAATGCTTAAATACAGGATATTGTTTATGACCATACGTACATTTTTAAGACTTGATTATAGAGATGCTTCGCTTATAACAATGTACTTTGTTTTCCTAGGAATCAGTATTCCAAAAAACAGACCAATCGGAAAATTCAATCACATAAAAATTTAATGTTAAAAAGTTAAAAAGCAACATATTTAAAATGGACGTACGGGCTTTCTGGTAATGATTATAGAGTTGCTTCGCTTTCTAACTTGTACCCAACTCCTAATAGGAACTATCATGCAAAGTTTGAAATTGATAGGACAATTCTAACATGCCTAGATTAATGAAAAGAGCTATCCGTTACGCACGAACCGACCCTAATTATAGAAAACCTTCGCTTTTAAAAATTATAAAATAAAACTTTGGGTTCAGTGATAATTTATAGTCCATTGTCCTCTCTCTCCCTGACTATGAGTAAACATGCAAAAGTTTTACTATTTATTCCAACGAAAAACGTATTTAGTTCCCTTCTACGTAATATTCCTTAGAAAATTATACGTTTTTAACAAGAAAACTTACTTACCCCCCCCCCCCCCCCTCCCGACCGATTAAGATGCGGAAAGGGGCCCGACTGTTAAGGGTTAATTTAATCTATTAAAATGGCAATTCCTAAGAAAATAAACAAATTTGTATATAAGTCTTCATATTTATTCAAATTTTTTGAATTTTTGCCCTATTTGATTTTAAAAAATATTATTTTTATGAATCCTTAAAAATAGAGAATATTACAACAACGCATTTTTATTCAAAAATCACTTTTAGCAAAATAAAAAATTTAATGAGAATTTGTTTGCAACGTAAAATGAGTAAATTGATAGATTATATAAATATTTCTCTCTCTACTAAATCCTCTCTCTTTTTCTCTTATTTTTATCTACTTATAATTAATCATATTTTCCAATTTTTCATCTATCTATCCATTCATTTATATATCCACCTATCTATCCATCTATCTATCCATCTATTTATCTATCCATCTATCTATCCATCTATCTATCCATCTATCTATCCATCTATCTATCCATCTATCTATCCATCTATCTATCCATCTATCTTTCCATCTATCTATCCATCTATCTATCCATCTATCTATCCATCTATCTATCCATCTATCTATCCATCTATCTATCCATCTATCTATCCATCTATCTATCCATCTATCTATCCATCTATCTATCCATCTATCTATCCATCTATCTATCCATCTATCTATCCATCTATCTATCCATCTATCTATCCATCTATCTATCCATCTATCTATCCATCTATCTATCCATCTATCTATCCATCTATCTATCCATCTATCTATCCACCTATCTATCCACCTATCTATCCATTCATTTATATATCCACCTATCTATCCATCTATCTATCCATCTATTTATCCATCTATCTATCCATCTATCTATCCATCTATCTATCCATCTATCCATCTATCTATCCATCTATCTATCCATCTATCTATCAATCTATCTATCCATCTATCTATCCATCTATCTATCCACCTATCTATCCATTCATTTATATATCCACCTATCTATCCATCTATCTATCCATCTATCTATCCATCTATCTATCCATCTATCTATCCATCTATCTATCCATCTATCTATCCATCTATCTATCCATCTATCTATCCATCTATCTATCCATCTATCTATCCATCTATCTATCCATCTATCTATCCATCTATCTATCCACCTATCTATCCATTCATTTATATATCCACCTATCTATCCATCTATCTATCCATCTATTTATCTATCCATCTATCTATCCATCTATCTATCCATCTATCTATCCATCTATCTATCCATCTATCTATACATCTATCTATCCATCTATCTTTCCATCTATCTATCCATCTATCTATCCATCTATCTATCCATCTATCTAACCATCTATCTATCCATCTATCTATCCATCTATCTATCCATCTATCTATCCATCCATCTATCTATCCATCTATCCAGCTATCTATTCATCCATTTATCCATCTATTTATCCATCTATCTATCTATCCGTCTATCTATTCATCCATTCATCTTTTATCTATCAATCAATTAATCAATCTATTGAAAATCGTTTTTATCTATCCATCCAGATTGAACCTGTTTCTATGCTATTTTTAAACACCACCGCGCAAAATTTACGACGTATTTCTTTCCAGAGAGAGAGAGCGAAAGGAAAATTTTGTATTCGCGTAAAATTTTGGTGATTCATGGTTTACTCCCGAAGAACTACGTTCAAAAAATATATAAAACACAGAGAAACGTTTTTAACATGTTACCAATTTTTTTTGAGTCAACTAAACCATGAATAAATATTTTTAAAAAGTTTAAAAATGGAATACACCAAAAACGTGTGTCGTTATTATGTCAACATAAGAATGTAGTTAAAATGTCATCATTATGTCAAATTTATGTCAACCATGTCCATTTTATAGCTATATAGACGACATCAACCCTTGAAATTTTATATCGATATAATTCACCACTTACACAGGTCTAGGCATTTAAAACGAGAGATGGGACAATAACGTTTTTTTTGGGGGGGGGGGGAATTTTAAATGGATTTTGATTGGTTGGTTTATTAATTTGAGTGTCCAAACGTTTCAACCACTAATTGCAATATACAGAAGGTTTAATTTTGTGTCTTAACCTCGGGGATGTACATCAACTTATCGGCCATTGTCTTATCCCTTTAGATCCCTAAGATTTCCTATCAATTATTGCCACTTTATTAAGTGTTATATTGTCGATGATTTTATATTTGAACGCAGGATTTCTGGTTTGACAGGGTTAGTTTCTTCTTGATAATAAACAAAATCACCCCTTCTGCATTGGTTACAAAATTTTGACACTGCTAGTTTGCAAATCAATCAAGAATAAACAAAATATCGAAAGTTTTTGTACCATTTTGGTACCAGTATAATTTACAGTCCAGTGTCCCCTCGCTTCGTGAAAAACTCTTCTTTTATTTGTTAATTTGTAAGAAAAGAAAAGAGAGAGAGGTAGAGAACTAAGAAGAAAATAGAGAGAAGGGAAGGTAGAAAGAAAGAGAGAGAGAGAGAGAGAGAGAGAGAGAGATAGAGAAAGAGGACTTTTATTTTATATTTATAAGTACATTCTTATTACATAATCATTTTCACAGAAATTCAGAGTCAGACAGAGGGAGATAGAGGGAGAGGGAGAGAGAGAGAGAGAGAGGGGAGGGGGGAGGGAGTATTATTGAGGCCTCTTTTTAAAGGTTAACCTGTATAGTATATTTGCTTTACGACAAACTTGCATTATTATCGGGAGCAAATTTTTTTTATATAATTTATATTCCGATTAGACATGTTCTTTGCTTTTAAAGTCTTGTATGATGAGTCCTGTAGCCATGAGGTATGTCCGTTTTGCTATACGTCACAAAAAATTTTTTATTAATCAATTGTCTGATTTTTCCATCTTCGCATAATTATGAATGTTGTTATCCTTGCTATTTATATGTTAAAAACGAATTTGAAAAATTGAAAAACATAAATATTATGAAGAAAATAATATAATACAATTGGATTTTTAAGAGCTGAGACAATGACGATGAAATGACAAAAACACCTCTTCTGTAGATTATGATTATTGGTTGCCCAGTTTGGACATTTTTAATTTGAGCTAATCAATCAATAGATCATAATTGCCATAAGATTTTGAGCCAACGAACCTGAGATTATGTTCATACAATATCGGGTACCAACATAATTTACAGTTCATTATCCCCTCTCTTATTGCATTATTAAATTATCATTAATAAATAAAATTTATTTATTATTGATTGGGTATTAAAAACTTGCCGTGTTTAAACTTTTCCACCCCTGGTTCCAGAGAAGCTTCTTTATAACTTATTACGTCTGTCTGTTCATCAGTATGTAACTCCATGGGGAAGATAATATTTTCTCAGCTTTTACTTAAGAAAGTCTGCTGATTTTTTTGTGAGGATCCACTTTTTCTAAGACCATCCAGTAGAAGATGATTAAAGTTTCTCCACAGATTATGACGTCATACGATAGAATACCCAATGAGAGGCCAGTATACACTGTAATTGACCAATGGTAAAATTTATGCTGGCCTCTCGTTGGTTATTCTATCATAAGACGTCATAATCTGTGGGGGGACTTTAATCATCTTCTATCTTATAAACAAGTTACTTCGTTTTCGGTCTGTCGGTCATTCTTATTAAACATCTTCCCTAAAACTTATTTGTTCCAACCATAATTGTTTTGTGTTTCACTATTTATGGATGTTGACATCCTTGTTTTAAATACAAATTGTCTATGCATGTAATACATACTTAGTTGTACTTATTAATCCATCCGTCTGAAGACAATCTGTCCTTATTTGTCTGCAACGTCTGTCCAAATATGTCACTAACTATGACAATTTGTTTGTCTGTCCTTTAAATGCATTTTAAACTAACTGTCGTCTGAAAAGGGTTAAACTTATAAAAAATCAATTAAATATTAAAATTTATGCATTTTATGTCTAAATAATCAAGTTTGTGTAATGTTAATAATATATAAAAAATAAATTGAGTATAGTGATATATAGGCAAAATTTAATCAGAATTTCCGTGTATGATCCAGTTTGTGCAATGTCCACATCTGTGTCTAACTACTTTTGAAAGGTAACCATCCCTAGATAAGGTGGGAGGGCCAGGTGTTGGTCATTTATTCCTGTGTTGATTCTCTGCTGATCAAGTATGTATTTTTTTAATGTTATTATCAATAAAGATGTGAAAATGACATTTGAGTTGGTTATTTTTGGCAGTGTGTTCATACGTCACGGTCTTGTATTGATTCTTTTGCAATAAAATGCCGTTTATCCAACAATTCTGATTAAAATGTCAAAATTTGATTGAATTAAAGGGAAGGGTTGGGAAATTAACCCAAGTCTTTGCCTTTATATTTATTTATTTGCACTACCAAAGGCTATTTGAATAACTATTTATGACAATAGTAAAGCTTCCCTGGTAGTTCTTAACAAGAAATCTGTGTAGAATATCTACCAATTTAAATCGCTGCCAAAAATAACTAAATCATTTCACATACTTATTATGATTTGAGTTTAGAAAGATCAATCTGAAAAAGTCACTAAACCTCTCTAAAGAAATTTAATATTTGCAAACGCAAGTCATATCAGTTGCATTACTCCATTTATTGACATACAAATACTTATATTGATACTATGTTTCTCTAATCAAGTGACTCATATGTTTCAAATGTTATTCATATCTATTTATTTGTCAATGGTTATGGAAAAAACGTTGATTTCTCTTCAAAGTCATTACTAAAACTATAGAAATCTAAGTATTCAATATTACTTGCATTTATGTGAAATTTATGTAGCTAAAACAATAGATATTTAAGCATATATCTACGCAAAAATCGCCGAAATAGTTTATCCGTATTAGTCGACAAATTTTCAACAAAGCTTAACCTCCGACCACATACGTAAATTGGCCTAGACGTTTACAATTCAAGACTTTATTTAAACCCAAGAGTTGCAGTATCAATATATCATTGGTTATGTACTTATATATATATATTGAATGTGTTGTTGCGTAAATACGCAGGTTTTGTAGTCGTCTGTAAAGCTAGGCAAGGTATTTTGAGAGTGATAAAGCATTATTGTGTTGAAATAACATAAAGACACACGGGTGCGCGATCGCACATTATTTCTCTTTATTGTTGCATTTAATAATATATGTTTAAAGGGATTGTGCATGAAAATCCTTGTATTTAAATTTCATATTAAAGGGATTGTGCACAAAATACATAAATTTTAATTTTAATATTATGTATTTAAAGGGAGTGTGAACAAAATTTGCTTCATTTTAAATTTCATAATATTGTGCATTTAAAGGGATTGTGCATGAAAAAAAATTTTTTTCACTCCTTTTAAGTATTTATGTACAGTAGGTTAATTCAATAGCTAAGTAAGCACCATATTGATATTAACAGAACATAAATACACCATTTACATTGAAGAATCATTAATTAAATAATAGTTTATGATATACAAATATAATTTAATAGATTCTCATTCGTTGAATTGGTACTATGGAAACAAGATATAAATCGAGAAGGGATGGGATGGGTAACCAACCCAAATCTTTGCCTTCTGATGGAAATTCAAGTACAATTCAGTCTGTGGAAAGGGTGGGGGAGGACCAGGGTGATCATACCCAAGCTTTACCCCACCTCTCCATGGCAAATAATTCTCAAAGTAGAGTTGAAGGGGGGATGGCTACCCGGATTCTGGAACAAACCAGACCCCCCACTAACCTACTTTCTAAAGCTTTCTCATTGATAAGTAAGGGAGGGGAAACAATGCTGAACTCTTTTCAAAAATCCCCCCCAACACAAACACAATCTCCTAGAGTAGCCACGCCACTACCTACACAATTTCTTGATTCATCTGGAAAGTCACCCAAGGACTTCTCTAAGCAGTTTTCAGTTGATCACATTGCTCCTTCAAGCAGATCAGGAGGTAAGGATGTTGGTTTAACTTCTCCATTATTGAGTTCTTCTCCAAAACGATCAGTCTCAGTTATAGGCCGCATATTTCAAAGGAATAAGTTACCGACAGCTTCTTCTAGTAGTTATATTCCTAATACTACTGCCAATAGTTATCTTCCAGATTCTCTCCAAGTGCAGCATGATCAGGAACAGCAAATACCTCTTCAAGCAAATGCTAAAAATAGACTTCCTCCAGCTGAATCTTTTCAACCATCCATGGAATGGGATAACAATGATATTGTTATTGAAGATAATGTTTTCAATGACATTTTCTCTTCTTCGCGTGAGGTTAACAAACATGAGCTACTTGTCTCATTCAGGATAAAAGTTGATGAGCTCTATGATGGAATTGAAAATCCAACACTTCTTGCTAATATAAGCACCTTTCAAATTCTTGAGCAATTAAGTGATCTCCAGGACTGGGTAGGAAATCTGCCACTCCTTATGAATGCTGAGGACAGAAAAATTGTTGAGGATTTGGAAAATAAGATTCCTAAATTGATTGAATTCCTCATATCTATCCACACGAATGAATCTTCATCACATAAATCTTCTAAAGTTGGATTTAATTTTGGAATCCCAAAATCACAAGATCAGGAATATTTTCATAGTTTTTCTTCACATTCTCTTGATAACACTGTCCCCATGAACAAAGACAATGAATCTAATCTGGTTACTCATGATCCAGGTTGGTTGCAAAAATCTGATCTTCATGCACAAAATTGTCAACCTTCTTCTAGTCAAGAGTATCTTTCTTTAGGTAATAAAACATGGCTTATAGATGAGCTTGCTAAATGTAGGAAAAACTGCAGGGATAAAATCTCTGCTTTTCATTCTGATTTGAAAAGAGATCTTTCAAACTTTTCAAATTATTTGGATTCAAAACTTGATGAAACAATCCAAGATAAGGTCTGCCATGAATCAAATATGATCCAAGATAAATGTATTAAATCAAACAATGAGATGCATAGAAGATTGCTTGGTTTTCAGGAAGCTGTTGTTGAGGAGTTTAAAGTTCTACATGAAAATAATGAAATATTCAAGAACAGTCTTGAACAGCTTTCCAACCAGGTACAAGAACTAAGATCAGATTTACTCACACACATAAAAGACCCTTGTCCTAGTTCAAAGCATTCAGGTGTTACATCTGATAACCTTATTGATAATTATCATTTAGTAAAGGATTCTGATGCAAAAGGTAATACAAGAGTTCCACCTATCCAGCATTATTTTTCCCCAATCCAAGACTCCGTTGACCATTGTTCTTCATTATCTACAAAGGGTTCTAGTAGACTATTGTCAAGTCCTAGTAAAACTAGGCACAGCTTAATGCCAAGTCCTAGTAATCCTAGGCACAGCTCACTATCAAGTCCTAGTAATTCTAGGCACAACTTAATGCCAAGCCCTAGTAATCCTAGGCATGGCTCACTATCAAGTCCTAGTAATACTAGGCACAGCTCAATGCCAAGTCCTAGTAATCCTAGGCATGGCTCACTATCAAGTCCTAGTAATACTAGGTATAGCTTAATGCCAAGCTCTAGTAATCCTAGGCATGGCTCACTATCAAGTCCTAGTAATATTAGGCACAGCTCAATGCCAAGTCCTAGTAATCCTAGGCATGGCTTACTATCAAGTCCTAGTAATACTAGGTATAGCCTAATGCCAAGTCCTAGTAATCTTAGGCATGGCTCACTACCAAGTCCTAGTAATACTAGGCACAGCTCAATGCCAAGTCCTAGTAATCCTAGGCATGGTTTACTATCAAGTCCTAGTAATACTAGGTATAGCCAAATGCCAAGTCCTAGTAATCCTAGGCATGGCTCACTATCAAGTCCTAGTAATACTAGGCACAGCTCAATGCCAAGTCCTAGTAATCCTAGGCATGGCTCACTATCAAGTCCTAGTAATACTAGGCACAGCTCAATGCCAAGTCCTAGTAATCCTAGGCATGGCTCAATGGCAAGTCCTAGTAATCCTAGGCACAGCTTTATTTCAAGTCCTAGTAATCCTTGGCATGCCTCAATGTCAAGTCCTATTAATACTAGGCACAATTCAATGCCAAGTCCTGGTTATCCTAGGCATGGCTCACTGTCAAGTCCTAGTAACCCTAGGCACATATCAATGTCAAGTCCTGGTTATCCTAGGCATGGCTCACTAACAAGTCCTAGTGATCCTAGGCACATCTCAATGGCAAGTCCTAGAATTCCTATGTACAGATCAATGTCAAGATCTAGTAATCCTAGGAACAACTCACTGTCAAGTCCTGGTTATCCTAGGCATGGCTCACTGTCAAGTCCTAGTAATCCTAGGCACATCTCAATGGCAAGTCCTAGAAATCCTATGTACAGATCAATGTCAAGTCCTAGTAATCCTAGGTATGGTTCAATGTCAAGATCTAGTAATCCTAGGCACAGCTCAATGTCAAGTCCTAGACATCCTAGGCATGGATCATTGTCAAGTCCTAGTAATCCAAGGCACAACTCACTGTCAAGTCCTGGTTATCCTAGGCATTGCTCACTGTCAAGTCCTAGTAACCCTAGGCACATATCAATGTCAAGTCCTGGTTATCCTAGGCATGGCTCACTGACAAGTCCTAGTAATCCTAGGCACATCTCAATGGCAAGTCCTAGAAATCCTATGTACAGATCAATGTCAAGATCTAGTAATCCTAGGCACATCTCAATGCCAAGTCCTAGTAATCCTAGGTACGGCTCAATGTTAAGTCCTAGTAATCCTAGGCATGGCTCAATGTCAGGTCCTAGTAATCCTAGGCATGGCTCAATGTCAAGTCCTAGAAATCCTAGGTGCGGCTCAATATCAAGTCCTAGTAATTCTAGGAACATATCAATGTCAAGTCCTAGTAATCCTAGGCACATCTCAATGGCAAGTCCTAGAAATCCTATGTATGGATCAATGTCAAGACCTAGTAATCCTAGGCATGGCTCAATGTCAAGTCCTAAAAATTCTAGGTGCGGCTTATTGTCAAGTCCTAGTTATCCTAGGCACATATCAATGTCAAGTCCTGGTTATACTAGGCATGGCTCACTGTCAAGTCCTAGTAATCCTAGGCACATCTTAATGCCAAGTCCTAGAAATCCTAGGTACGGCTCAATTTCAAGTCCTAGTAATCCTAGGCACGGCTCAATGTCAAGTCCTAGAAATCCTAGGTATGGCTCAATGTCAAGTCCTAGTAATCCTAGGTATGGCTCAATGTCAAGTCCTAGAAATCCTAGGTACAGCTCAATGTCAAGTCCTAGTAATCCTAGGCACAACTCAATGTCAAGTCCTAGTAATCTTAGGCACAATTCAATGTCAAGTCCTAGTAATCTTAGGCACAGCACAATGTCAAGTCCTAGTAATCCTAGGCACAGCACAATTTCAAACTATAATGATTGTTCCTTTCCAAATTCTAAAGTAATGTGTGCTATAGCACCATCCTCTTCAGTAGAAGTTCAGTCATCTGCTGCTAAATGCTATGCGTCACAACACAATGCAAAGCAGCCTTATCTGGTTGATGTTGTTTACCAGGGATGGCAGAAAGAAAATTCTAAAAACTTCACTAAATCCTGCCGAGATTGTCAGGGCAACTCACTAATGAGTTTTTTAGGTTGGGAAACATTGTTTTCTCAGATTTCAAATCATCTAACAGTTTACCTATCTGTAGATCTTCAGCAAGATCAGTTAATTCACCTAAATTTACTGTAACCACCCCTAATCTTCTGTTGTGTGGATACAATAGTAAGCGTTTATTATCAGGTCTGTTGTTCTTAGATACAGCTTCTACAGCGATCATAGACAAGATTTCATCAACTCAATAAACACAAAGAAAGATTGATTGAAAATGTAGTCTAATCAGAACATTTTTTTTATATTGAATTTGTCTAGTTCTTAAACTTGCAAATTATGTGAGTTTAAGACAAAATCATATTCAATATTACTTATACTGTACAAGTATATATATTCTATATTAGTTTGGCTAATTCTTAGTCTTTCAAATCATGTAAGGCTATGAATTATTCATAATTTTAATGTATGTTATACTATTATTTACTATCTTAATCTACTCTTCTTGTTGGTAGTAATAAGGTTCTCCTTAAAAAGGTAAAAAGTGTAAGACATATAAATGCTTATATTGATACTATGACTCTCTAATTAAGTGATTCATATGTTTCAAATATTACTTATATTTATTTTAGATCAATATGGATGAGAAAATTACTTCATTCCACCTAAATGTGAGAAGATATGATGAAGTACACCAAGATGAAGTCAATTTTAATACAATTGACAACCCTGCCATGAACACTATTCCCTACCCTCAATCTAATGCTATAAAGGAGCCATGTGATAATAACTTATTTCAAGCTGAAATGAACCCAGGGGAAAAATGCATCCTTCAGCATTTAATATCACAAATAAACTATCAGCCTGTAGATGTTGCTGGGGGTTCATATAAAGCCCTTATGGAAGATTTTATCAAGAAGCTTGAAAGTTCTGACAATGCTTGTGAAGTTACTACTATCAATTTTCATGATGACAGTACTGATAAAGTAAAGGACTTTATTGATTCCTTCAACAGACACATGGAGTCACAGATTTCCCAATCTGTTCCTACCTCCTTTTATAGTCTCAAGGTTCAGTATATCAAAGTATCAGGTGCCCAGGAAGCAAGGGTTGTTAGAGATTGTATGTCTAAAAATAGTAAAGCTGGAATACAAATCAACAAATACTCAGATGTTATCTTGCCTACTAGAATATCCTTTACTTTCAACAACAAACAGTTTCATATAATATTTCCCTGGATACCAACACCTGAAGGTTTTTTTCTTTCCATCAAGGGATGTACACCTGACATATACAAAGTGTTGTTTTCAAAGTTTAAAGGTTTGGCCATTGCTTTAGAATATTCTAAAATTTTGAAATCCCTCAATGAGTTCATGACTGAAAATTACTTGTTTGTCAACAAGAATTCTGGAATAGTTTTCAAGGGAGTTGATTTGTCAGTGTTGCTAACAATGGTTGGAGTTGCCAATGTTCCCTACAATTTGAATGCTTTAGCATTCCATTTTCTTGGGGTATACAATACAGAGATGTTTGTTGATGGTCATGGAGTTAGTGATGATAATGAGAATCTTTCAATGTTTTTACAACACTCTGGGATGATGTTATGGAAAGTTTCTGTGCTTTGTCAAATTTTGTTCACAATGCTTATTGCCCCTACCCCTGGGATGGCTATAATTGTAACAAAAAAATCACCAAACAGTTTTTTGACTTGGATTAGTATGCTTATAACTGATATTTTGGATTGTGCTGAATTACCTGTCAAAGCAGATTATGTTACATGTCCCAGACAGTTGCTAACCCTCCTGTGCTACACAAAGGACAAATACTGGAATTCAGATAAAGTGCTTTCACTTCTACCTAAATGGCGCAGTCTGACTGGAGGTGGAAGCTTGAGTGATAGGCAATGCCTACAGTTTATGGTTGGTAATGTACCACTGCTGACATCAAAGTCTTTGCATAAGTCTTTAAGAATAGCTGATCCTGGAGATATAGGTAAAGGTTTGTGTTATAATTTCAATGAACCTGCAGTGCTTTCACCTGACTTTTATCACAACATAGGTATACAGTTTGATCCAATGTGCAATATATTGCCAAATGGAGATGCCCTGGAGGATGAACTTGTCAAACTTAGAGTGAATGGTCAAGATGATCTAATCCTGAAAGATGTTATGCCTAAGTTGAAACAAGCCATGTTTGAAAATGAGCTAATTGAAGGAATTTCCCCAAATGATGTGTTTTTAATGCTTTGCTGGAGGTATATCTCTCTAGCAGCTTATTTTTTGGATTTTTATGGTGAGAACATGGATCCTATTGATTTCTATAGAGGAAGTGGTTTCTGTTATGCTATAAAAAAGTTGGAGGGAGATAAACCATCTCAAGTTTCAACCTGGGAAAAGCAGAATCTAGAATCTGTAAGAATTTTCTCCATTATAAAAAATCAGAAGCTGTTAAAGAATGATAGTGTCAGTGCCTCTGTAAAGTCTAAGGCTTTGGTTAATCTTAAAAAGGTATGCAAGAAGCTTGAAATTCCAGTTGATCAGGCCACTAAGTTTGTCTGGAAGAAAATCAAGGAGTATGATTCTAAACAAAGTGTTGATGCTGCCAAGGCTGAGGATAATCTTACTATTGATATGGAGTTAGATTTATGTGGATTCACAGATGATGGAGACATGATTATTGCCAGTGAGAGTGCAGTTGAGAGTACTGCTGTTGCCACTGTTACTGAGCATAATCCTACTGCTGAGTGTGGTTCTGCTGTTGATGATGATTCTACTGTTGTTGATGGTGATTCTACTATTGTTGATTGTGGTTCTGCTGGTGTTGATGGTGGTTCTGCTGGTGTTGATGGTGGTTCTGCTAATGATGGTAGCAATGAGGAAATCATGGATTTTTGTGCAGCAGATCCTATTGATGATCCATTGTTAATATATGATTGATATTTGACATATTAGATTTAAGTTAAAAAATGCAATTTTATTGATTTTTTTTTTGTTCCCTGTGGGGAATGTCGTCTGAAAAGGGTTAAACTTATAAAAAATCAATTAAATATTAAAATTTATGCATTTTATGTCTAAATAATCAAGTTTGTGTAATGTTAATAATATATAAAAAATAAATTGAGTATAGGTTAAATTTATTTTTTGTGTACAGCAATTATTAAGAAAAACCAGTTCTATTTGTAAATATTAATGCCAGTAAGGTATAAAAGTGCGAGCTGTACACATTATCTTTGCATTTTAGTGATATATAGGCAAAATTTAATCAGGTACTTTCATTTAAATCATTTTATTTCATTTATTAAGTTTTTCTTTTCTTTTCTAATTTAAGTAATTTTTTCTACAATTCAAGTTTATAGGGCTTTTTATGCAAATTATCTTTTTATTTGTTTTGTAGTAATTTTATGTATTTATTAGAATTTCCGTGTATGATCCAGTTTGTGCAATGTCCACATCTGTGTCTAACTACTTTTGAAAGGTAACCATCCCTAGATAAGGTGGGAGGGCCAGGTGTTGGTCATTTATTCCTGTGTTGATTCTCTGCTGATCAAGTATGTATTTTTTTAATGTTATTATCAATAAAGATGTGAAAATGACATTTGAGTTGGTTATTTTTGGCAGTGTGTTCATACGTCACGGTCTTGTACTGATTCTTTTGCAATAAATGCCGTTTATAGAACCACAATCAACAATAGTAGAATCACCATCAACAACAGTAGAATCATCATCAACAGCAGAACCACACTCAGCAGTAGGATTATGCTCAGTAACAGTGGCAACAGCAGTACTCTCAACTGCACTCTCACTGGCAATAATCATGTCTCCATCATCTGTGAATCCACATAAATCTAACTCCATATCAATAGTAAGATTATCCTCAGCCTTGGCAGCATCAACACTTTGTTTAGAATCATACTCCTTGATTTTCTTCCAGACAAACTTAGTGGCCTGATCAACTGGAATTTCAAGCTTCTTGCATACCTTTTTAAGATTAACCAAAGCCTTAGACTTTACAGAGGCACTGACACTATCATTCTTTAACAGCTTCTGATTTTTTATAATGGAGAAAATTCTTACAGATTCTAGATTCTGCTTTTCCCAGGTTGAAACTTGAGATGGTTTATCTCCCTCCAACTTTTTTATAGCATAACAGAAACCACTTCCTCTATAGAAATCAATAGGATCCATGTTCTCACCATAAAAATCCAAAAAATAAGCTGCTAGAGAGATATACCTCCAGCAAAGCATTAAAAACACATCATTTGGGGAAATTCCTTCAATTAGCTCATTTTCAAACATGGCTTGTTTCAACTTAGGCATAACATCTTTCAGGATTAGATCATCTTGACCATTCACTCTAAGTTTGACAAGTTCATCCTCCAGGGCATCTCCATTTGGCAATATATTGCACATTGGATCAAACTGTATACCTATGTTGTGATAAAAGTCAGGTGAAAGCACTGCAGGTTCATTGAAATTATAACACAAACCTTTACCTATATCTCCAGGATCAGCTATTCTTAAAGACTTATGCAAAGACTTTGATGTCAGCAGTGGTACATTACCAACCATAAACTGTAGGCATTGCCTATCACTCAAGCTTCCACCTCCAGTCAGACTGCGCCATTTAGGTAGAAGTGAAAGCACTTTATCTGAATTCCAGTATTTGTCCTTTGTGTAGCACAGGAGGGTTAGCAACTGTCTGGGACATGTAACATAATCTGCTTTGACAGGTAATTCAGCACAATCCAAAATATCAGTTATAAGCATACTAATCCAAGTCAAAAAACTGTTTGGTGATTTTTTTGTTACAATTATAGCCATCCCAGGGGTAGGGGCAATAAGCATTGTGAACAAAATTTGACAAAGCACAGAAACTTTCCATAACATCATCCCAGAGTGTTGTAAAAACATTGAAAGATTCTCATTATCATCACTAACTCCATGACCATCAACAAACATCTCTGTATTGTATACCCCAAGAAAATGGAATGCTAAAGCATTCAAATTGTAGGGAACATTGGCAACTCCAACCATTGTTAGCAACACTGACAAATCAACTCCCTTGAAAACTATTCCAGAATTCTTGTTGACAAACAAGTAATTTTCAGTCATGAACTCATTGAGGGATTTCAAAATTTTAGAATATTCTAAAGCAATGGCCAAACCTTTAAACTTTGAAAACAACACTTTGTATATGTCAGGTGTACATCCCTTGATGGAAAGAAAAAAACCTTCAGGTGTTGGTATCCAGGGAAATATTATATGAAACTGTTTGTTGTTGAAAGTAAAGGATATTCTAGTAGGCAAGATAACATCTGAGTATTTGTTGATTTGTATTCCAGCTTTACTATTTTTAGACATACAATCTCTAACAACCCTTGCTTCCTGGGCACCTGATACTTTGATATACTGAACCTTGAGACTATAAAAGGAGGTAGGAACAGATTGGGAAATCTGTGACTCCATGTGTCTGTTGAAGGAATCAATAAAGTCCTTTACTTTATCAGTACTGTCATCATGAAAATTGATAGTAGTAACTTCACAAGCATTGTCAGAACTTTCAAGCTTCTTGATAAAATCTTCCATAAGGGCTTTATATGAACCCCCAGCAACATCTACAGGCTGATAGTTTATTTGTGATATTAAATGCTGAAGGATGCATTTTTCCCCTGGGTTCATTTCAGCTTGAAATAAGTTATTATCACATGGCTCCTTTATAGCATTAGATTGAGGGTAGGGAATAGTGTTCATGGCAGGGTTGTCAATTGTATTAAAATTGACTTCATCTTGGTGTACTTCATCATATCTTCTCACATTTAGGTGGAATGAAGTAATTTTCTCATCCATATTGATCTAAAATAAATATAAGTAATATTTGAAACATATGAATCACTTAATTAGAGAGTCATAGTATCAATATAAGCATTTATATGTCTTACACTTTTTACCTTTTTAAGGAGAACCTTATTACTACCAACAAGAAGAGTAGATTAAGATAGTAAATAATAGTATAACATACATTAAAATTATGAATAATTCATAGCCTTACATGATTTGAAAGACTAAGAATTAGCCAAACTAATATAGAATATATATACTTGTACAGTATAAGTAATATTGAATATGATTTTGTCTTAAACTCACATAATTTGCAAGTTTAAGAACTAGACAAATTCAATATAAAAAAAATGTTCTGATTAGACTACATTTTCAATCAATCTTTCTTTGTGTTTATTGAGTTGATGAAATCTTGTCTATGATCGCTGTAGAAGCTGTATCTAAGAACAACAGACCTGATAATAAACGCTTACTATTGTATCCACACAACAGAAGATTAGGGGTGGTTACAGTAAATTTAGGTGAATTAACTGATCTTGCTGAAGATCTACAGATAGGTAAACTGTTAGATGATTTGAAATCTGAGAAAACAATGTTTCCCAACCTAAAAAACTCATTAGTGAGTTGCCCTGACAATCTCGGCAGGATTTAGTGAAGTTTTTAGAATTTTCTTTCTGCCATCCCTGGTAAACAACATCAACCAGATAAGGCTGCTTTGCATTGTGTTGTGACGCATAGCATTTAGCAGCAGATGACTGAACTTCTACTGAAGAGGATGGTGCTATAGCACACATTACTTTAGAATTTGGAAAGGAACAATCATTATAGTTTGAAATTGTGCTGTGCCTAGGATTACTAGGACTTGACATTGTGCTGTGCCTAAGATTACTAGGACTTGACATTGAATTGTGCCTAAGATTACTAGGACTTGACATTGAGTTGTGCCTAGGATTACTAGGACTTGACATTGAGCTGTACCTAGGATTTCTAGGACTTGACATTGAGCCATACCTAGGATTACTAGGACTTGACATTGAGCCATACCTAGGATTTCTAGGACTTGACATTGAGCCGTGCCTAGGATTACTAGGACTTGAAATTGAGCCGTACCTAGGATTTCTAGGACTTGGCATTAAGATGTGCCTAGGATTACTAGGACTTGACAGTGAGCCATGCCTAGTATAACCAGGACTTGACATTGATATGTGCCTAGGATAACTAGGACTTGACAATAAGCTGCACCTAGAATTTTTAGGACTTGACATTGAGCCATGCCTAGGATTACTAGGTCTTGACATTGATCCATACATAGGATTTCTAGGACTTGCCATTGAGATGTGCCTAGGATTACTAGGACTTGACATTGATATGTTCCTAGAATTACTAGGACTTGATATTGAGCCGCACCTAGGATTTCTAGGACTTGACATTGAGCCATGCCTAGGATTACTAGGACCTGACATTGAGCCATGCCTAGGATTACTAGGACTTAACATTGAGCCGTACCTAGGATTACTAGGACTTGGCATTGAGATGTGCCTAGGATTACTAGATCTTGACATTGATCTGTACATAGGATTTCTAGGACTTGCCATTGAGATGTGCCTAGGATTACTAGGACTTGTCAGTGAGCCATGCCTAGGATAACCAGGACTTGACATTGATATGTGCCTAGGGTTACTAGGACTTGACAGTGAGCAATGCCTAGGATAACCAGGACTTGACAGTGAGTTGTGCCTTGGATTACTAGGACTTGACAATGATCCATGCCTAGGATGTCTAGGACTTGACATTGAGCTGTGCCTAGGATTACTAGATCTTGACATTGAACCATACCTAGGATTACTAGGACTTGACATTGATCTGTACATAGGATTTCTAGGACTTGCCATTGAGATGTGCCTAGGATTACTAGGACTTGACAGTGAGCCATGCCTAGGATAACCAGGACTTGACAGTGAGTTGTTCCTAGGATTACTAGATCTTGACATTGATCTGTACATAGGAATTCTAGGACTTGCCATTGAGATGTGCCTAGGATCACTAGGACTTGTTAGTGAGCCATGCCTAGGATAACCAGGACTTGACATTGATATGTGCCTAGGGTTACTAGGACTTGACAGTGAGCCATGCCTAGGATAACCAGGACTTGGCATTGAATTGTGCCTAGTATTAATAGGACTTGACATTGAGGCATGCCAAGGATTACTAGGACTTGAAATAAAGCTGTGCCTAGGATTACTAGGACTTGCCATTGAGCCATGCCTAGGATTACTAGGACTTGGCATTGAGCTGTGCCTAGTATTACTAGGACTTGATAGTGAGCCATGCCTAGGATTACTAGGACTTGGCATTGAGCTGTGCCTAGTATTACTAGGACTTGATAGTGAGCCATGCCTAGGATTACTAGGACTTGGCATTTGGCTATACCTAGTATTACTAGGACTTGATAGTAAACCATGCCTAGGATTACTAGGACTTGGCATTGAGCTGTGCCTAGTATTACTAGGACTTGGTAGTGAGCCATGCCTAAGATTACTAGGACTTGGCATTAGGCTATACCTAGTATTACTAGGACTTGATAGTAAGCCATGCCTAGGATTACTAGGACTTGGCATTGAGCTGTGCCTAATATTACTAGGACTTGATAGTGAGCCATGCCTAGGATTACTAGAGCTTGGCATTAAGCTATACCTAGTATTACTAGGACTTGATAGTGAGCCATGCCTAGGATTACTAGGACTTGGCATTGAGCTGTGCCTAGTATTACTAGGACTTGATAGTGAGCCATGCCTAGGATTACTAGGGCTTGGCATTAAGTTGTGCCTAGAATTACTAGGACTTGATAGTGAGCTGTGCCTAGGATTACTAGGACTTGGCATTAAGCTGTGCCTAGTTTTACTAGGACTTGACAATAGTCTACTAGAACCCTTTGTAGATAATGAAGAACAATGGTCAACGGAGTCTTGGATTGGGGAAAAATAATGCTGGATAGGTGGAACTCTTGTATTACCTTTTGCATCAGAATCCTTTACTAAATGATAATTATCAATAAGGTTATCAGATGTAACACCTGAATGCTTTGAACTAGGACAAGGGTCTTTTATGTGTGTGAGTAAATCTGATCTTAGTTCTTGTACCTGGTTGGAAAGCTGTTCAAGACTGTTCTTGAATATTTCATTATTTTCATGTAGAACTTTAAACTCCTCAACAACAGCTTCCTGAAAACCAAGCAATCTTCTATGCATCTCATTGTTTGATTTAATACATTTATCTTGGATCATATTTGATTCATGGCAGACCTTATCTTGGATTGTTTCATCAAGTTTTGAATCCAAATAATTTGAAAAGTTTGAAAGATCTCTTTTCAAATCAGAATGAAAAGCAGAGATTTTATCCCTGCAGTTTTTCCTACATTTAGCAAGCTCATCTATAAGCCATGTTTTATTACCTAAAGAAAGATACTCTTGACTAGAAGAAGGTTGACAATTTTGTGCATGAAGATCAGATTTTTGCAACCAACCTGGATCATGAGTAACCAGATTAGATTCATTGTCTTTGTTCATGGGGACAGTGTTATCAAGAGAATGTGAAGAAAAACTATGAAAATATTCCTGATCTTGTGATTTTGGGATTCCAAAATTAAATCCAACTTTAGAAGATTTATGTGATGAAGATTCATTCGTGTGGATAGATATGAGGAATTCAATCAATTTAGGAATCTTATTTTCCAAATCCTCAACAATTTTTCTGTCCTCAGCATTCATAAGGAGTGGCAGATTTCCTACCCAGTCCTGGAGATCACTTAATTGCTCAAGAATTTGAAAGGTGCTTATATTAGCAAGAAGTGTTGGATTTTCAATTCCATCATAGAGCTCATCAACTTTTATCCTGAATGAGACAAGTAGCTCATGTTTGTTAACCTCACGCGAAGAAGAGAAAATGTCATTGAAAACATTATCTTCAATAACAATATCATTGTTATCCCATTCCATGGATGGTTGAAAAGATTCAGCTGGAGGAAGTCTATTTTTAGCATTTGCTTGAAGAGGTATTTGCTGTTCCTGATCATGCTGCACTTGGAGAGAATCTGGAAGATAACTATTGGCAGTAGTATTAGGAATATAACTACTAGAAGAAGCTGTCGGTAACTTATTCCTTTGAAATATGCGGCCTATAACTGAGACTGATCGTTTTGGAGAAGAACTCAATAATGGAGAAGTTAAACCAACATCCTTACCTCCTGATCTGCTTGAAGGAGCAATGTGATCAACTGAAAACTGCTTAGAGAAGTCCTTGGGTGACTTTCCAGATGAATCAAGAAATTGTGTAGGTAGTGGCGTGGCTACTCTAGGAGATTGTGTTTGTGTTGGGGGGGATTTTTGAAAAGAGTTCAGCATTGTTTCCCCTCCCTTACTTATCAATGAGAAAGCTTTAGAAAGTAGGTTAGTGGGGGGTCTGGTTTGTTCCAGAATCCGGGTAGCCATCCCCCCTTCAACTCTACTTTGAGAATTATTTGCCATGGAGAGGTGGGGTAAAGCTTGGGTATGATCACCCTGGTCCTCCCCCACCCTTTCCACAGACTGAATTGTACTTGAATTTCCATCAGAAGGCAAAGATTTGGGTTGGTTACCCATCCCATCCCTTCTCGATTTATATCTTGTTTCCATAGTACCAATTCAACGAATGAGAATCTATTAAATTATATTTGTATATCATAAACTATTATTTAATTAATGATTCTTCAATGTAAATGGTGTATTTATGTTCTGTTAATATCAATATGGTGCTTACTTAGCTATTGAATTAACCTACTGTACATAAATACTTAAAAGGAGTGAAAAAAATTTTTTTTCATGCACAATCCCTTTAAATGCACAATATTATGAAATTTAAAATGAAGCAAATTTTGTTCACACTCCCTTTAAATACATAATATTAAAATTAAAATTTATGTATTTTGTGCACAATCCCTTTAATATGAAATTTAAATACAAGGATTTTCATGCACAATCCCTTTAAACATATATTATTAAATGCAACAATAAAGAGAAATAATGTGCGATCGCGCACCCGTGTGTCTTTATGTTATTTCAACACAATAATGCTTTATCACTCTCAAAATACCTTGCCTAGCTTTACAGACGACTACAAAACCTGCGTATTTACGCAACAACACATTCAATATATATATATAAGTACATAACCAATGATATATTGATACTGCAACTCTTGGGTTTAAATAAAGTCTTGAATTGTAAACGTCTAGGCCAATTTACGTATGTGGTCGGAGGTTAAGCTTTGTTGAAAATTTGTCGACTAATACGGATAAACTATTTCGGCGATTTTTGCGTAGATATATGCTTAAATATCTATTGTTTTAGCTACATAAATTTCACATAAATGCAAGTAATATTGAATACTTAGATTTCTATAGTTTTAGTAATGACTTTGAAGAGAAATCAACGTTTTTTCCATAACCATTGACAAATAAATAGATATGAATAACATTTGAAACATATGAGTCACTTGATTAGAGAAACATAGTATCAATATAAGTATTTGTATGTCAATAAATGGAGTAATGCAACTGATATGACTTTAAATAGAAATCGACGTTTTTTCCATAACCATTGACAAACAAATAGATATAAATAACATTTGAAACATATGAGTCACTTGATTAGAGAAACATAGTATCAATATAAGTATTTGTATGTCAATAAATGGAGTAATGCAACTGATATGACTTGCGTTTGCAAATATTAAATTTCTTTAGAGAGGTTTAGTGACTTTTTCAGATTGATCTTTCTAAACTCAAATCATAATAAGTATGTGAAATGATTTAGTTATTTTTGGCAGCGATTTAAATTGGTAGATATTCTACACAGATTTCTTGTTAAGAACTACCAGGGAAGCTTTACTATTGTCATAAATAGTTATTCAAATAGCCTTTGGTAGTGCAAATAAATAAATATAAAGGCAAAGACTTGGGTTAATTTCCCAACCCTTCCCTTACTTATCAATGAGAAAGCTTTAGAAAGTAGGTTAGTGGGGGGTCTGGTTTGTTCCAGAATCCGGGTAGCCATCCCCCCTTCAACTCTACTTTGAGAATTATTTGCCATGGAGAGGTGGGGTAAAGCTTGGGTATGATCACCCTGGTCCTCCCGTTGATGGTGGTTCTGCTGGTGTTGATGGTGGTTCTGCTAATGATGGTAGCAATGAGGAAATCATGGATTTTTGTGCAGCAGATCCTATTGATGATCCATTGTTAATATATGATTGATATTTGACATATTAGATTTAAGTTAAAAAATGCAATTTTATTGATTTTTTTTTTGTTCCCTGTGGGGAATGTCGTCTGAAAAGGGTTAAACTTATAAAAAATCAATTAAATATTAAAATTTATGCATTTTATGTCTAAATAATCAAGTTTGTGTAATGTTAATAATATATAAAAAATAAATTGAGTATAGTGATATATAGGCAAAATTTAATCAGAATTTCCGTGTATGATCCAGTTTGTGCAATGTCCACATCTGTGTCTAACTACTTTTGAAAGGTAACCATCCCTAGATAAGGTGGGAGGGCCAGGTGTTGGTCATTTATTCCTGTGTTGATTCTCTGCTGATCAAGTATGTATTTTTTTAATGTTATTATCAATAAAGATGTGAAAATGACATTTGAGTTGGTTATTTTTGGCAGTGTGTTCATACGTCACGGTCTTGTACTGATTCTTTTGCAATAAAATGCCGTTTATCCAACACTAACCGGCAGAATTTGTGCGTGTGTTTGTGCAAGAATGTGTTCGGTAAAATCTCAAAAATAGCTTCACCTATGAATTATACTTTTCATGGATGTTAGGTGATGGGTAGGTATTAACTGTTACGTAAATATCCTAATAAAAACAAGAATGAAAATATATTTATATGTGCATTTTATATAAAAAAATACACTTATAATAAAGTAACATGATGTCTATCTGTCTGTTTGACACGAAGGATCTCGCTAACCGCTGAACCGATATATTTCTCCTTTACCGGGGTAGATTCAAGGTTCTGGGAAGGTTTATATTTTTTTGGGGGAGGTTAACACCAGCCTCCCAAAAGAAATCGCACCTAGAAAAAAAATTATTCCACCCCCTCAAAAAAAAGAAAATGTTCATCGTACTAATAATATGAATTATTATATCATAATTTTCTGTTCTTATTGCTATGTATCATTTAGAAAATGTCCTTAAATTATTTAATTTTGAGTTTTGAAAGATTTTGTAAGGATTGTATAAGGATAAAGACTTAATCTAAAACATAAAATTTTAATCACGGTTAAGGCATAACATATTAGACGAAAGAATAGATGTTTACAGTAATCAATATTAGCGCAGTCACTTTATATATAGAAGATGATTAAAGTCCCTCCACAGAATATGACGTCATAATATAGAATAGCCATTGAGAGGCCAGTATACACTGTAATTGACCAATGGTAAAATCTATGCTGGGCTCTCATTCGTTATTCTATCGTATGACGTCATGATCTGTGGAGGGACTTTAATTATCTTTCTATTTATAGGGTCTGTTCGTAGATGGATAAAACTACCAAATTTGAAAATGTTGAGGGAGGGAGGGAACATTGGATTATAAACTATACTGATACCCAATTAATTTATTCGTTGGCTTTGCGGACTTTTACTATATCTTTATTGGATGGTTCAAACGAGCATGCAGTAAACAAATTATTATTTTTAAAGAAGAAGAAATTTTGTTTAGCATTATTGGGATCTTTATCAATTTATTGTCTTATCCCTTAAGTTCCCTGAGAATTTTCCAAGACACTTGCTTTTTTATCACTATGCATCCCTTGCACCCTGTATTTTGCATGGTTCTCTCTCAAGTCATGCATTCCTTGCACCCTGTATTTTGCATGGTTCTCTCTCAAGTCATGCATCCCTTGCACCCTGTATTTTGCATGGTTCTCTCTCAAGTCATGCATCCCTTGCACCCTGTATTTTGCATGGTTCTCTCTCAAGTCATGCATCCCTTGCACCCTGTATTTTGCATGGTTCTCTCTCAAGTCAGCATCCCTTGCACCCTGTATTTTGCATGGTTCTCTCTCAAGTCATGCATCCCTTGCACCCTGTATTTTGCATGGTTCTCTCTCAAGTCATGCATCCCTTGCACCCTGTATTTTGCATGGTTCTCTCTCAAGTCATGCATCCCTTGCACCCTGTATTTTGCATGGTTCTCTCTCAAGTCAGCATCCCTTGCACCCTGTATTTTGCATGGTTCTCTCTCGAGTCATGCATCCCTTGCACCCTGTATTTTGCATGGTTCTCTCTCGAGTCATGCATCACTGAACATCAGGAATTTATACGGATTCAGGGATAGCACAATGGAAGATAATCTCCCGCCCCCTCATTTTTATACAACTATTTATTACAACTATTAGGTAAATATTGGGGGAAATAAAGGGTTGTAGACCAATCCATTTATCATTGATCTCTCCATTCCCTGAGAATTTCAAAGAATGAATGAAATCGTATTTTGCAAAAAAAAATCTTCTCAAGGATTCTTCAGTTCACAATGGGTTCAAAAATGACAAAAGTTTGACAAAATAAATCGACAAAAACAAGATTTTTTAGGTATCAAGTACAATTAAATCTTAAGTAGTGCAGCAATATGATTTAAAAAAGTAAAATGTTTTTAGAACAATAATATCTTACCAAGTTATTTCATTAAAGGTCTTTAGGCAATTTTAGTACATTTTAATGAAAAATTCAAATTCAAATAATTTGCTGTAAAAAGATGTTATATTACAAAAAGATGTTAAAAAATTTATCTTTTAAGAAATAATAGTTATTTCTCGCATCGTATTAAAAACAGCTTTCCCGCTTTTAGCCCCGAGGTGCCGAAGGCACGGGCTAAAAAAACTGGTTTTAATCTTATGATTGTACATTTTTATATTCGTAGGAAGCTGGATATAATACAAAATGCTAGACATAGTTTTTTTCGTATGGATGAGAACCGGTTCCTATGTTCCTATCCACCGGATTCGAATGAATACGAGAAAGATTATTATTTTCTATTCAATTTTTGCACATTTTTAGCGCAAAATAAAGCAAAAGTTGAAAAATGAAAAGGGTAAGGAAGGGGTGATAAGAAAAATAGGGTAAGGTGGTGCACTAAGAAAAGGGGGAATGGTGGCAAAGGGGTTATGACTGCACTTTAGGGAATTAAAAGGGATGGGGTGTAAGTGAAGGGGGTCATTCAAGCCCACAAAAAGACTTCTTTTCACATATATGAACATAGCTGGTCATATTTTGTCGAAAGCTTTGCTGTTTTTATTACGAATCTTACACTTTCAAAAGTGATTGTTATATAAGTTATAATAATCTACAATGTTATTTTATAAGCAGTTATTGAAAAAAATCAGTGCTTTTTACGCTTGCAGGTTCGTATGACAACTTTAGCACAGATTGCAATTTAAAGAATCAGGAATAAGGGAAAGAATACATTAGTCCAAAAAAATAGTTTTATTTCTTTCTGTTTGTTTGTCACACTTTTATTATCATCCTGATTCAATAATATACATATGTCTGTCTGTTTGTCTGTCTGTCTTTCTATCTGTTTGGTGCTTGCTTACATGTGAAGACCGGAGCACCGAAAACCCCCCCCCCCCGCTTAGTTTTGACAAAAATCAAAAATAAGGGGGGGGGTAGTTTTTTAACCCCCCGCTTAGTTTTGACAAAAATCAAAAATAAGGGGGGGGGGTAGTTTTTAACCCCCCCCTTAATTTTGAAGAAAATCAAAAATAAGGGGGGGGGGGGTAGTTTTTTCACTGTACAACACGCAAAGTTGAGTGAGGTAAATCAAGTAAATCCAGTATACCAGAGGGGAAACCTTATTACAGGGATATTCATGTTTTGGGGCATAATTTCCTTATTTATTGACTGATTTTAGTAAAAGGTTTTAATTTTGCGCAAAACACTAGGGGTCCACAAATTTAATACTAAAAAAACTTATTATTGAATTTGGTATAATTGTCATACATTTTTCACATAATTTACTTTTCTCTTATCCATGTGAGGTAAAAAATGCACAAAATTGAATACTTAATTATATATTCCTGACTTCGCCCCCCTCCCCCTCCCTCTCCAACTTCTCCTGTTTTTTCAGTATGGCTTGAAAGTACGACAACCAAGGACAATAATATTCATAAGGAATGCAGTTGAACATTTGATAAAACAATAATAATGGGAAATACAGGGTATCATTTTGAAGATTTTAGTAGTGTTAAAGTTATCTTAGTAAAATGTTATATTAGTCAATTATGATAATAATTAGCGTTTTTAAAAAATTACTTTATACACCTTGTAATTTTCTATTTAAAAACTGTTTATTAATTTTAAAAGGTAATAGAGATGACACGCTGTAAACATTATTCTAAAAGTCATAGGAATGAACATTTAAAAGATGATCTTAGGTTATTTAAAATATAAAAAATTGACCTCTAAAAAGGAACAAAAACCAAAATATTTTAATTGAGTTGCTACGCTTTTTGGATTACACTTGATTGTTGCAGGATTGATCGAGCAAGGTTTAAAATCGATCAGACAATTCTAACATACTGCGCCACTAGCATATACGGGCTCCTAATTTAGAGGGAGAGAAAGGGGCCACAAAATAGCGCAACTCCTTTATAAAACTAAAGTATTGAATTAAATTACCAAAGACCATCCCAAATAAACGGTAAGTTGCTTTGCTACCGAGATCTAACGGACATACATACAATTCTTTATACTGGCTGATGATAAAAACTTTTGTTTCACTAATTTAATTTCTATTATCCTATCCCTGTCTGAATTAAATTGTTATACATTTTGATAAGTAATTAAAATTTCAAAATCACTTGTCTAAAATTTTAATATTTTTTGCATGTCGTACTTTGATGGAAGCGTAGTATCTCTACAAGGACGTAAAATTTATTTATTTTAGGTTGGGTTATCTGATTGCCCCGCATTAGTTAGAGAGCAGGGGCTAGAAATAGGGGAAAAGCTACTGTGAAAATACGACGAAACGCCCCTGAAGAGGCGTTGCCACGAAAGGGATCTGGATCCAATTTTATTTTCAGAACACTTTTCCCTGTGCATTAATTTTGTGGTTTAGATTTTCTATTGTTAAAAAAATTCAGACGTCAAAGTACAGAAAGATCAAAGTTAATAAAGTATTTACTTTATGTAAATGTACGCTTTTCAAAGATTTTATAGCTCCTTTTTGCTTTTTTAACCCCTTGATTTACAAACCTTTGTTTTTAGGGCCTTTTTAAATTCAATACTTAAAGTAGCTATAACATTTTTTTAAACTAGAAGAATAAATCTTTGAGTGTACATTATTTTTAGGAAAATTTAATATGTAAAAATGAAAAAGGAATTATTCAGCAGTAGCAGCATTTGATGGCAGTGGCTGACTGCAGTTGCTATCTATCTTTAGAAATTGTATATGTTATGTAAAATTGAGAAATAAACTTAAGTTTAAATTGTTAAATCTCCATGATAATAATTGCACAGAAATTTATCAAAGTTCCTGAAGACCGTAAGGTTCAGGACCTGTAGATCATACCTAGAATGTAAAGTTAGCTTGAACTCCCATATTTTTTTCTTACCCATTCCCTCCCCGTAACATAGGAGCGATAAAAGTCTAACTAATTTTTGGCTAGCTTACGTGTAAAATTACTTTGATTCACAAATGAATTAAATTAATATAAAAACAATTGGTTAATTCGCCAAGGTCATACACGAATAAATGGATTGTCTTCTTTTTGTTGACATTTTTTTAACATAGCAACTGCATCCATAGTGACTCTTATTGTCACTTTAAAAATGACATTGTCGGAAAGGAGGGAGGTATCAATGGTGGGTAGATTTATTAACTGTACAGCCTATTTACTAAAGTAACAGGCAGTCTATCCGTCTGTCTGTATGCATGCATGTCCGCTCGTTATTGACTGTTCTAATTGATTCAAAGCCCCCCCCCCCTTCTTAATAAAAAAGGATGAAAACATCCATAAAAGCGAAGCACTGAAACGGTAGGACAAACGGACATTAACAATTATACATACTTACATTTTTAGGACTTGATTTTAGAGTTGCTTCGCTTATAATATAGTACTTTGTTGTCCCAGGAATCAATATATTAAAAATCAGATCAATCGGATAATTAGATCACATAAAAATTTGTTGTTAAAAAAGTAAAAAAATCAACATGTTTAAAATGAACGTACGGATATTCTGGTAATGATTATAGAGTTGCCACGCTTTCTTAATCGTACCTAACTACTACAGGAATCATCATACAAAGTTTGAAATTGATAAAACAATTCTAACATGCCTAAATTAACGAAAAAAGCTTTCTGTCTCAGACGTACGGACGGACCGACCCTAATTAAAAAAAAGCTTCGCTTTTAAAGAGTTAGAGGCTAGAGACTCAGCCAATTGGGAATATAAATAGAATCCATCTTTTTTGCCCAAGCTAGTTCGTGCGGAATAGTATTTCAGTATATTATTATAATAATATTTTGTATGTTCTTTTTCCCCTTGCAATATACATGTTCAAATTCAATGTTGATAAAAAATATTCGCAAATTCCCAATTACGTCAAAGCAATAGAATGTGTATTTGGTTTAAAATTATTAAAGCAAGAACAGGTATACTTTTATAAAAGTAAGTGTGTCTGTCTGTCTGTCCCGAAAGATTTCGCTAACCGCTGAACAGATATTGTTCTCCATTACAGTGCAACTTCTCATAAGTCCTGGGAAGATTTATACTGTTGTACTGTTAGGGAGGGTACAAACTTCACAAGAGAAGACCCCCCGAAAAAATTCCATATATATTCTCTTAAATTAAAAGTGGTGTGGTCGCCTCTCCCCATCCCAAGGGTGCCCCCAGAGGTTTCAAAGGGTGTAGTCGATAGTAACTAAAGGATTAAAAAGCTGACATTCATCCAACCATCTTTTAGTCCGGATTGTCCCTGCACTGTTTTCTCTTTCTCATAGGTCCAACCAGCGTTGGTGCGGCTCTGGCTCCAGCTCCGCGGAGCCGTCTGTGATGATGGCGACACTGGCTCCGGCTCTGACCTAAAATATAATAAAATAATAATATTGGACTTGAAAAACTTAATAGGGGCATTTGCACATAACAAAACAAAGTTACCAAATTATAATTTATAAAAAATCTCTTTATTTATCTAGTCCGGAGCTGGAGCCGTTTTTTAACGAAAATTACGGCTCCGGCAAAATATGGCGGTCCACGGCTCCCGGCTCCGGCTCCGCAACACTGGGTCCAACTAAGGGATTTATCTTCTAGAATTTCTAAATTTATTTTCCAAAATTATTGAAACCTATTTCCAATTTAAGAAAACAGTATTAATAAATAATAACTAGATTAAAGCAGTTTAAATGTTATTAAAAAGAATTATATTTTTCTGGCAAAAGAAAACTTATAAAAAGGTACTTTTTAACTGAAAGACATAATTCTATGTGACACAAGGGCTTAATTATATTTTTTACGGGGGGAGGGGTAAATATCTTAAAACTAAAGACGTTAAAATGGTTCAGAAAGCTGCTAGGTTAGAAACATTCAATGGGGGGGTGGGTATATAAAGGGGCGATTACCCACCAGAAATAAAAAGTATGTCACGCATCGCAAAAATTATGAGGATGATTTGGCAATAAACAGGAGATATAAAGACTTTCTTATGGGGTGTAATTTTATTCTAGGGACGAATTTTATTGGGAAGGTAGTGGTTCCCTTAAATAAAATGAAAAAAAAATCCTAGCTTTAATTTAAAATTAGAATCATATTGCTATAGTTAATAGCTTTCAGTAGAATCAAACAGACTCCCCTGGTTACGCCATGTAAATTTTTTCAGCAATTTTATTTAACTTGTAATGTCATGAAAAACTAAATAAAGTATTCCTTTAAAAATAAAAGAATTTAAACTTAGACTAATTTAGACAAAAGGTGGAGTTTCATGACTGATGGACAGACATACAGATAGACATACTAATAGATATACATAAAGACTGTCATATGCACAGACAGAAAGACATAAAAAAGACTGTAATATATTATAAAGATAGACAGACAGACATATAGACAGACCTATTGATTATTAGTAAACGAAAGACAGACAGACAGACATGGAGACTGTCATATGGATAGACAGTCAGCCAGTTAGACAGATACGCTGATTAAAAAAAACAGACAAACAGACAGCCATAAAATAGACTTAAAAACAGAATTATACCAAATGAAGGAGTAAAATATTCGATTGGACTACATTATTTTCTGTTTTAGACGTCCACTTTAAAAAAAGACTAAAAAAGATTGAAATAAACATTATGTTTAAAATTTCCGCTATGTTATCTGTCTACGTCATTGTGGTTAAAAAATTACATTTTTATAAGCGAAGCTTTTCTATAATTAAAGTTAGGTCGCCCGTATGTCTGTCTGTATGTCCCTTATGTTAACTTTTAAATTTAAATCCTAATATAGAAGGTAATGAGCCTTCAGAAGCTTAAGATTACAATAACTACTGAAATGATTGAGTTCTCATTGTTTGAAGCTTAACATAGGTCCCGGGATGGTTTTAGTCTATATTCCTGCCCCCTTCTAACCCCTTTTCAACAGAGAACTCTATGACACTCTTGGCGCAACCCCTCGTAAATATAACAAGTAAAACATAATTATCATGTACTTCTTATATCTTTAACTTTAAAAAAATCTTTTAATAAAAAGGATAAAATTGCTACAAACACGATTTAAGGAAATATACAATACCAGTGAACTAAATCTTTCCTCAAAATACAAAAAAAGCTTAATGCTTAAAGGCCTTTTTAATAAAGCCTGTTTTTGTGCCAAAGAATTTCCACTACTCTTATTTTAATTGACACATTCTTGAAATAGCTGGAAATTTGATAAACAAAATTACGTCTTTTGAAGATTAAAATTATTTATTGAAAGATTTGTTAACTGATGTTTTGTACCAACCAATTAAGATTTGATAAAAGGGTTCAATTTTTTGAGCCTGCGTTTAAGAGAATATAGTTGTGGAACTTTAGGGACCAGTATATTTTACATTTCAATGTCTCCTGCCTTCAAGAGAATTCAGAAATACACAATAGTAAGTTTATTTGTCTGTAGCTCAAGATCACTGAAAATTCTGCTCTTTATTAGTTGTATTTTCGAGGAAGATTATTTTCTTAGATGCTAGTGGTGAAACAACTACAATTACAAATGTGACAATAATTGTTAAATCTAAAAATCTGGAACTGGATGATTCGCAAATTTCTTTGGCTATTTGTATTTTTTCATTGGCGAAACTAATTTTTATGAACCTTATAAAGTTCTTTAAGTTTTATAAATACCTTTTACACTAAGCTTATGGACGACTAACCAATAAACCGAAAATGTACACATGTTTAAAAGTACAAGGGCAACTAAGTACTAAAATACTTCTTCTAAAAAAGTAATTTATATTTGATTTATGAATATCTTTACTTTGATTTTGATAAAGCTAGAGAAAAACTAAAGTAAAATATGTTCTGTATAAAATTGTAGCCAGTATTTGCCTTTTAACGTAGAACTAGTCTGTAAATTAGAGTAAAAAAATATAATAGAATTAAAAGTGGTTAAAAACTGTATGTCTCCAACCCGTGGACTATGTGCTGACTTTCAACTGGGTCTTTGAATAACAGTCAATTGCCTCTGAAATAATAACACAGCCAAATCACTACAAAAGAGCAGAAAAAGGTCCCCACCACTGGATCCAGGTAGTTATCTGGATTATATATCTATAAAATTTGATACTTCTTCAAAATAGACTTATAAGAATGTATATGCATACACCAGCCAAATACATTCCTGATTCTACATTGACCCCTAGTTTTACAAAAATTTTATTTTAAGAAAAGTCATCTTTCTCTCTAACCTTAAGATTTAATAGTTCATAGGACAATTCTAACATTCACAGGTTAACAATGAGAGCTGTCTGCTAAGGCCGGACAGTCCAATCCTAATTATAGAAAAGCTTTGCTATCAAAAAAGTGATACATATTTTTTTACATGGCTTTTTTTCTGTAAGGATAATTTCGCAGAGAGACAGAAAAACAAACAGACACCTTCTTTTGATTAAGGATAATAAAAAGACTTGTTAAGTAGTTGCGCTCCTGAAAAGCATGATTTAAAATGAAGTGAATGACTTCAAGTAAAAGTACGTTTAACACCCTTTTATTTCTGTTCTTTTTTTTGTCGTCCACATGTAGTAGAAAAATCGATCGCAGAATTTAGTGTTCCGTCAAAATGACATGATAAAAATTGTAGCAGAATTTGATAAAGTATAATATTTGAATTTATAAATGGATAAGGAATAAATTAAAAGTAACGCAGTTAAATTATCTAAACAATATTTAAAGAGCTCTAACCTAAATATTAGAAATTCAGATTAATCCAAATGTGTAAATTTGTATCTTTGGTAGCTGGTTTAAAAACTTGTGAAAGAAGAGCTTTAATTTGTAAAATAATTATCTATTTCTTTTTTTCTATACGATATACTGGATGAGTAATATAAAAAGCTTTCCCAAAAAGTCGGCCACTTTAAGGTAAAGAGCCAATTAGAGTTTGAAATTGATAGAACAATTTTAACAGTTTTGTATGGGTACCACAGATTTAAAACAGAGGGATTCATTGCACCCTACCTTACCCAGGGGAGGGAAAGATATTCTGAAGAAATAATTTAGAAAAGATTTTAAGATTTTTATTCGTTTTTGGTAATTTTCTCCAATTTAGGGAAGCTTCATGTAGGTCCCAGGATGGTTTTGGTCTATTCTTATATTCATGTTTTGGGATGGTTTATGGCCATTTTTCGAACCCTTTCCTTTCCTTTAATAGATAACACCTAGTTTCAAAATATAGAGAATAAACTAGGTATCCCTATAAAATTTTAGTGCTGTAATTTGTCAGCACAAGAGTAAAATGGTCATATTGTTAGTATTTCCAAAAGCAGTAATATCCCTAATTTTTTTTTTGAGGGTGGGGTAGGGCAGAAAAATAGCCTATTACCCGTCTAAGATATTTTTAAAGCTTCACTAAAAAGAACATGCAATTAAAGCCATGGTATATTCTTAGATTTTTAGCTTCAGACAAAAACCTTACTACTTTACATTATGGTGCCACATTGATTGAAAAATCATTTAACCATATACGTGCACAACAGGTACGGTAAGGGGGGGGG
Organism: Acartia tonsa; assembly: GCF_053477335.1. Classification (NCBI taxonomy): domain Eukaryota; kingdom Metazoa; phylum Arthropoda; class Copepoda; order Calanoida; family Acartiidae; genus Acartia; species Acartia tonsa. The sequence continues at coordinate 10,401,858 of NC_137273.1, read as the reverse complement.
GGGGTATTCAACCCCCTTACAAATTTCATATAGAATATCCCCTCCTGTCCCAGTATCATAACCCACGTGTTAGGTCAGGTCAACAAACTTTACGTTTTAAGGGGGCTGTGGGGGGTTGGGGGAATTTTTTTATTCATCTTCCCGTTTCGTTGCGTCGTCGTAAATTCAAGAATAATTACGTCCAAGGGCGGGGGGAAGAATCTTTCTCATACAGATATAAATTGAGACTAAATTAATTATGAGCAAGAAAATCCGTTGTGTAGAATCAAATTATTGGTTAAAAAGTTTGAACACTGGTAGTTTGAAATAACTAACTAACAAATATTTAATAAAAGTACCCAAAGTTTTAGAGCCAAAGATTATGTTAAGAGGATTATAAAACTTTGGGTACCAGTATAATTTATAGTCCATTTTGATAAACAAAACCACTTCTACTAATATAAATTTTTTGTTAAAATGTTTGTGCAGATAGTCTTAACTAACCTAAGAAAGTACCCAAAGTTTTTAATCCAACGAATGAGTAACCATTACCATTTACAGTCCAACACCTCTCACTTCCTAATTATTGTCTATTGCTTTGCTACTTATAAATGTTTAAATCCTTGTTTTAACAGAGGAACATTTTTCCTATACATAGTTTATCAACCCCTTTACTATATTTTAAGCTAGGTTCTAGAATCCTTTTGTCGACATACATAGCATAACAGGGATGATTATGTCTATAAGTTGCGCAGCAACAATAAGCTAGCCTCAGATAGCCTTATACAAAGAAGGAGATACACCAAGATATCTAGATTTTAGTGTAACACCCTTAGGACAACCAATTCTTTAATTGTACGACCTTTGTCTGGAAGTCCTGACTTCATGGTAATGAGTTTGTCCTGTTTTATCCCAGGGCATTTCTAGATATCTAAATATTTATGTCGTTAACCTGACATAGCAGCAGTAGGAACAATTTTTTTTCAATTTCAGATATGTGATTCACACAACGATTAGGGACAAATTAATAAAAATAGCTACTCTATAATTACTACTAAAGTTGTATTAACGTTCATTTTAAGAACAGATCTAAAGTATAGATGTATATACAGACAACTACCTCCCTTCATTTTTCAAAGACCTCTTTCGTCTGCTTCTAAATTATTTTCTGCTACTTAGCTGTGTAATATAAGCGATACCATTGGTTGATTTTCAATGACCCAAAACAAAGGTTGCACAAGACGTTAGCGATGGGGAGATACAGTTACTTAACACATTCTCCCTCTAGAGTTTTACTCTAATATTTGAAGTATCTTACATTTACCCATGTCACCCTTGTTTATGTGATTACGAAAGCTGAAGGACTCTGAAACCTGCCTTTTGTAGTTTATCAACCCCTAAACTTTATATATTTTGTTGTTACGCCGATATTTTTACATTAAAACAAGTATAACAACATATATGAGAGCGGGGAAAAAATTCAAATTCAACAAAAAGTATAGGATCTAGTAATATGTGTTCAGGTATGTGCAAGAACGTTTTTGAATCTAATAGTAACTTTTGTCATGTAAGAATAATCCTATAGGTTTCAAACTTGGCATGGTGATTCCTTTATCAGTAGGTACAAATTTGAAAACATGGCAACTCTATTATCATTAACAGAAACTCCGAAAATCCATTTTCAATATAATTGTTTTTGGCTTTCTTAAAAGCTCAATTCTAAATGATATAACTATCCTATTCATTTGATTTTTGGAATACTGATTTCTATAATGTTTTAATCGAAAGATCTCAACAACAACCCTACTTGTTATGTTTGTATGTATTAAGGTCTAAATATTTAGCTCACTTTTATTGATGTCATCCTTGTTTTAAACATCATAATTTTGTTTCTCTATAAGAAAGTACATAAATGATATCTTTTAAAAATTTCTTTTTTTTACTCAAACTATATCTTTCTCTCTCATTCTCTATCTTTCTCTCTCATTCTCTATCTTTCTCTTTATCTCTCTATTTTTCTCTCCCTCTCTATCTATCTATCTGGCTCTCTTTTTCTCTCTCTTGATAAACTTACATTTTAAACTCACACCTAACCCCTCCCCCCCCCCCCCTATGTGTGTAATTAGTGAAACCTATCACATAAAAATTCAATTAGTTACAAAATAAGGATCTACTGCGATTTAGCTTAATTTTTTTTCTTTAAAAGTATTAGGGTGTGCAACTGTTTTTATATTTATGTTCATTACAAAAAAAGTCTTATTATTTACATGCTTATTTGAAGACTAATTTTCATTGTATCTTTGTTTTATATCAGAATAATTTGGTGAATAGAGTCAAACCCCTTTGATTAGTCAAAAATTCGAATTCTGTGTCATAATCAAAAAACGGTGTTGTTGATAAGATATTTGTTTATTTATATCTCAGGAATGATAGTTTCTAATGGTTTGAGATTACAGTTACTTTGTTTAGTGGCTTTTTTCTCTTACCTAAATTTTTTAAAGGGGTGGGGGGCATTTTTGTGGGGGAGAGTGTACTACCTCCAAAAAAATAGCATCCAAGAACCTGCAGGTATATTCCCTGGTCCCAAAACGGTTCAGCGGTTACCGGGATCCTAAGATTCACACAGACAATCTTCATTCTACTTTTTATTTATGATCATTATGGTGAATAGAGTCAAACTCAACACTTAAGTCGAAATAATCATATTAATTTATATCAATTACATTATCATTTTTAAATATTTTAACAAGTATTCTTGTTTTCGATGAGCAACTTTTTGGACGTAATTATCTTTTGTTTTTAATCAATCTGCGTTTTTCTAAAAGATTTCTTAAATAAATTTAAAGAATTCATCATTCATCTCAGTCATTAACTAGGAGTGCTAACAAGCCTGCAATAGTATATAAAATAGCATAAAACCTAAGCAACCGGCTGCAAATAGTACGTTCCTTAAAGATATTAAATATAACAAATAAGCAATAATTTTCAGGAAAGATATTATGATCCATATAATGAAATCTAAATGTTAAACTATTATGTCAGTAGCTAATTTTAAGGGATTATTAGAAGTTTTGAATAAACATATATAAATATATGTGTCGGGGGTTTCCTGTGTAAATTGGGCAATATTTAAAATTCAGATTTTCTAGAACATAATTTAAAAGTAAATACAAAAGTAAATAACGAGTAATGTATCTAATTTTGAATTGGATAATTTGAATTTTTTTAAATAACACCTACTATGATTTTATTTTTTGGTTAGGTTAGTTTATATCGGGTACTGGGAAGGCGCGTAGGGTTGGACTTGGGGCAAGCTTTAAGGTTTAGTATTAAGACAAAAGTACCTCTCATTGTTCTCAATTTGTTACAAAAATAAAAGTGGAGCTTATTATTATTAGGTACTCAACTGGCTCTTTGTGTGAAATCACTTGCCGTTTTCTTAAGTGATAATTTTATAAAGTGATGCATATGCGGAATTAATCACACACCAATATCTTGATACACATATTTATATCCCATGAAGGAAGGGAACATTGGACAATAAATATGCTGGTACCCAAAGTTTTTTAGTCGGCTCAAAAACTTATAACCAATCTTAAGGGGAATTTAAAAACCTTTCAATATTCAAACTTTTCAATCTACAGAAGGGGTATTTTGTTTATTCAAATATAGAGTTTACATCAATTTTTCGTCCATTGTCTTATCCCTGAAGATTCCTGTAATTATCCCCTCTTAGAAACAATTTTAAAGGTGTTAAAGTTAGTTTAGTAACATTTAGTATTCATATAATACTGTCATTTTTATAACAACGTCTGCCTGTCCATCACTGTAATATTCTATAAAATTAAATTGATTATATAGAAGCTTCACATAGGTTCTTCCTGGCTATAAAATGTTTAAGCATAAGTCTTGCAATATATCTAAGTAGGGATCTAAAGGGACAAGACAGTTGCAGATGAATTTATGTACATCACTATGGATGATATACAAAATTACCCCTTCTCTAAATTACAATTAGTGGTTGAAACCTTTACACACAACGAAATGAAAGTCCCCAAAGTTGTTAAGCTAAATGATAATAAAACATTATGATAAAACTTTTGGGACTAGAGTACTAATCAGCCCAATGTACCCTACCTCCCTGGCTTTAGGGGCGCAGCCACTAGTATCATATGTTTCACTGCTTTACACGGACAAACGGAAGTACGAAGGGGTCATATTCGGTCACTTAGGCAAGCACGTGTAAGAGGGAATCAGGGAGAGGTCAATTACAGAAAAAAAAATAATCTTTATTCAAAATGTGACAGCTATTTATTGATAAGGGGGATGAAAGATTGTCGATTTACTCCTGGGATAAGACATTGGAGGATAAATTTAAGAACATCCCTAATGATGATAAACAAACATACCGTTGTTGTAGATTAAAATCATTGGTGGAAAAGTTTAGACACTGCTTGTTTGAACTAACCAATCAAAGTATCAAACGTTTTAAAGCAAAAGTATGAGAGTGCTTTTTTATTAAACTTAAAGTACCAGTATAATTTACAGTCTAATGTCCCTGTCGTTAGAGGGTTAAAGAAGATTAAAACACTTAGACATCCTATTATATAAAGTAGTAAACGTTTTTTATGTCTGTCCCGAAGGATCTCGCTAACCGCTGAACCGATATTGCTCTCCTTTACAGTGAAGCTTCTTATAGGTCATGGGAAGGTTTTAAACTATTTTTGGGGAGGGTGTCTTCAACCCCCTTCCCCTCCCAAATATTATTTTTCTCTTTTGAACTCAAATTTAAAATGGGATGAGGTCGACTTTTCAACCTCCTTCCCTAAGTGCCCCTAGAGGCTTCTAGGGGGCGTAACCGCTAGTATGTATATGAATTACACCCTTAATATTTCATTCTTTCTTATGATTAAAGATCTGCTTGTGGACCGAATCGTCCTTGTTTTTATTTGACTCAACTTAATTTTCACTCTAGGCTTTGCGCAATTGACATTAATGAGAATGAAATTGTGTAAAATAAGCTAAAATTTTAATTGACATATTTTAAACACTTATAATTGATTAATTAACTAGGACAACCTTGTACGAAAGTAGCACAAACAGTAAATACATTTAAGATTTAAAACTGTGTTGATACTGTAAAGACTAAACTGTCTTATTATTATTAGGGAGGGAGAGGACATTGGGCTATTAATTATGCTGTTAGCCTAAGTTTTATACTCAAAATATCTCCTTTATTTGTTTAAAAAAACTTTTTGGGTTCCTTATTAATTGGAATTATCTAGCAGTTCCAAAACTTTACCCACAATGATTTTAGTCTAATAAATGGTTCATTCTATTCAACATGATTAAGGTATATATCATAATATTATCCATTGTGCTATAAGATATTTTTGAACGCAAAACTTTAAAGAAAAATATCTTTGATTCAAAGAAATAGTATATTTTTTATATATAAAACTGCGACAAAATTTTATCAAAACAAGGATGACAACATCTGTAAAAGCGAAGCTCTGAAACGATATGACAGACCAACATTATCTTTTGTTTAGTGTCAGAACTGAATATACAAAATATAAAAATATAAGGTTTGACAAAATTATACGTAAATTTGTTGCAAAACTTCTTAAGTACAGAATTCTGTTTAAGGACATACTGACATTTTTAATACTTGATTATTGAGATGCTTCGCTCATAATATTGTACCTTATTGTAATAGGAATCAGTAATAAAAAAATCAGATCGATCGGATGATTTTATCACATAAAAATTTGTTATTAAAAAAGTAAAAAAGTCAACATGTTTAAAATGGACGTACGGACATTCTGGTAACGATTATAGAGTTGCTACGCTTTCTAAGTCGTGCCTAACTACTACAGGAATCACCATGCAAAGTTTGAAATCGATAGGACAATTCTAACATGCCTAAATTAACGAATAAAAGCTAACCATCTCGGACGGACGGACGGGCCGACCCTAATTATAGAAAAGCTTCGCTTTTAAAAATCTAATAGGTTTCTGAGAGAGATTGTTAGTTATCCTTTTTTAAACAATTTTAGAAAAAAACAAATAGAATTTTCAAAGTCTTTTATTACAGCCATTTCAGAGATATTAATGATGACTCATACAGACAAACAGACAGTCTTCTATTATTTAATCAATACTATGGCTAGATTGTACTCAAGAGAGATAAAGTTAAAGTACGACTTCTAAGTGGATTACAGAGTCGTAGATATAATAGAGATGATATGTATAGAGTAAAGGTTTAAATAAGATAGAACCAGTAATAGTTATTTCTTACATCGTATTATAAACAGCTTTCCGCAGATATAGATTGTACAATTATAAGAGTAAAAACAGTTTTTTTAGCCCCAAGGTGCTGAAGTCCTGGGCTAAAAAACTGGCTTTAATCTTATGATTGTACATTTTTATATTGGTAGAAAGCTGGATGTAATACAATGCTAGACATAGATTTTTCATATTGATGAGAACTGGTTCCTATTCACCGGATTCAAATGAATATGAGAAAAACTTTACTTTTCTAAAATTTTAGTGAAAAAACTGAATTGATGCTTGTTAGGTTAGGTATAGAAAAGGTTTAAAGGGTCATTTAGATATAAAAAGATCTGTGTAGATTCTAAATTTTTAAAAACTATTGTTTCAAGACTACCTATTTCAAATCCATAAATCTATTATTCTACTTTTGGTTATTTATGTTTTTTCATATCATTCTGTTTAATCTTTCAATACAAAAGTCCAAGAAATAGTTTAGTTATAATAGGGAAAATTATTTCTAAAGTTGGAGCTTGCATACACTTATCCTAAATAGTATCTTTATCATAGAACTTCTATTTGTTTAAGAAAAGAATAATTTCTATTCAAATATTTAATCTTATAAGACAAATTTTGAAAGTTATATGCTATTTTCACAATGATTTGGTTACAAAATCCATTTCTGCATAGTACAAGGTTAAAATTGAACATATATTTTTATGTAATCAAAATAATGACTTTAACAAAGTAACAAATGTTTATCATCTGAATTATCTTGCAAAAATATAAATCTATTTACGTAAATTGTCAAATTTGTCTCCAGTACTTCCTTTGATTTATTATGTTGTATTATTTATAAATTGCATAGTACGCAATTGGCTAAATCTGACATGACCATTATTAATGTGACATTTTTGTTCGTTTCCATTCCATGAATAGAAATATTGCATATGCAATCAATTATTGCATATAAACAAGTGTTTGTCTGCCCTCCTGCTGAATTTTTGCAAATCTATCAGTGATAATGGAGATGAGCTTAATATTTCATAACAAAATTTTAAAAAAATGCATTTGGGGAATGACATTCTAAGTTTAGTAGATTAAAGTTTTCTATTCTAAAAGTAGTAAATTGTAGGTATTCGTATGTCCATTTTTATGTATACCTTGACAAGTATCTATAGAAAATTTGAATTTTGTTCATGATTAAAAATTAAATATCCCTTGTTTCTGAAAGTACTAATACAAATCACATAAAGTATATTTTGAGTATAAGTTATGAAAATTATTTTAAATATTCTAAGATTTTTTGTAATATTAGGAATTAATAAAGATTATAAATCATTATAAAAGTTTATTTATAAAATACATTTTAAGCTTGAGATATTAAACGTTTGTTCATACAACATTATCTTATAAAAAGGTTTATGAGAATCATCCTTTAAATTTCAAACTTTCCATAGCTAGTTTTTTTTGACATTTGATTATGTACTATCTAATTAAATTACTTTATGAAAAAAACCATTCAAATGATTCACCGGTATTTTAATAAGAAAACTTCTAATTGGTTTGTTTTTGTGACAAATTCAGAACTTTTAAAATATGTCTTTCTAAAAGTTTTTCCTAAAATTAATTGTCCTCTAAATTGTACAATATCTATTGGGGGTAAGAAAAATAAGTTGATCCAAAAACTTATAAACAATACATTCATCTAAATCAATTATTAATGAACCAAATACTTTTTGGGGGACCTACAAACCAGCAGTAGAACTTGGCATTCAAGAATATATCAATGATTCAGTATTTATTAGGACATAAAAAATGGATTTCCTTATCATTTTTTCACCCCTTCAAAAATAGAAGCAAATGTCTGTGAACGTCACTGTTTTATGCCTTATTACATAAGACCTTAAATCTTTGTCTGTCTGTCCGTCATTCTGTCTTACTATATTAAATGAAACCCGAACAGTACTTTTCTTCGTTAATAATATATTAAGGACCATTTTTTGGGTCTTTCAGCTATAATAAAATAACAATAAAATAAAAGGCTACCAAAGGCGATAATTTTGCTGTGTTAATGTATTACTAAAGGACTACTTTATATTAAAGATACAACAATAGAACAACTTTTTAGTAGCGAAGCTACTCTATAATTTGAAATGTCCGTCTGTCCGTCTTAGTTTGGGGGAAACGTAAATTTCTCGGCTCCTATAAAAGATAAAAGGCTAAAATTTTTTGACAACATTCCTATTATTAAGGAGCACAATTAACTATAAAACATCAATGGCGGTCGGACCGCTTTTTAGCAGGTTTTAGGCTATTTTTGTATTTTTCACATTTTTCTCCAGATCTTTGGTGTTTATGGTCCGATTTCCAAAATTTTTTCAGTTAAAAATATCAAAATTGAATTTCCTGTCGATTTAAGAAAACAACTATGACGGTCAGACTGTCTTTAAGCAGGTTTTAGGCTATTTTTGTATTTTTCACATTTTCTTCCATACCTTTGGTGTTTATGGTCCGATTTCCAAAATTTTTTCAGTTAAAGATACCAAAATTGAATTTCCTGTCGATTTAAGAAAACAACTATGACAGTCAGACTGTCTTTAAGAAGGTTTTAGGTTATTTTTGAATTTTTCACATTTTATTCCATTCCTTTGGTGTTTATGGTCCGATTTCCAAATTTTTTTCAAAATAGATAAAAAGATATCAAAATTGAATTTTCTATCGTTTAAAGAAAACAACCATGACGGTCAGAATTGCCTTTTTTTCAGGTTTTTGGCTATTTTTATATTTTTTACATTTTTCCTCATATCTTTGGTGTTTCTGGTCCGTTTTTTTAAATTTTTGTAGTTAAACATATCAAAATTAAATTTCCCGTTGTTTTGAGCATCCACTATGTAATTTATTTAACCATCAGTCAGTTTATCATAGTACTGAAATATAAATATTAAGAAATTAAAGACAAATGTTGAAAAGGTTTCGTGATTTTTTCCTAATATACATGCTTTTGACAACTAATATCTAAATTCTTATTTAATTGTTTGTGCTTCGCTACTTATGGATGTTGTCATCCTTGTTAGAAAATAAGTAAGAAAGGAATAAAAATAGTAGATTTATTTCAGGGTTCGGAAGCCACGCTATCAGCCGCGCGGCTGCGGCTGAATCCTAATTTGCGGCTGCGGCTGCGGCTGCGGCTGCTTAAAGTTATGGAAGTGGCTGAGGCTGAGAGTGGCTGAGGCTTAGTGCGGCTGAGAGTGGCTGCGGCTGAATGCGGCTGAGGCTTAATAAGAATTGGGGTGGCTGAGGCTTACAGTGGCTGAATTGGAATTTTGTGGCTGAGGCTTCGAGCGGCTGAGGCTTACAGTGGCTGAGGGTGGCTGAGGCTTACAGTGGCTGAAGGATTTGTGGCTGAGGCTGCGGCTTACTGAAAGCCGCGCGGCTCATAGCGGCTGCGGCTTACAGTGGCTGATTGGAAAATTAAGCCGCGCGGCTGAGTGAGGCTGAGGCTGAGAGTGGCTGATAACATAATTAAGCCTCGCGGCTGATTCTGAGGCTGCGGCTTACTGAAAGCCCTGCGGCTGAGGCTGTGGCTGAATTAAATTCAGCCGCGCAGCTGAATGCGGCTGCGGCTGAATACAATATTAAGCCTTGCGGCTGATCTTATGGCTGATTATAAAATAAGCTTTGCAGCTGAGGCTTCGGCTAAATTGGATTTTTTAAATGCATTCTAGGACATTTTTTGGAGAGTTGAGGGTGGTTAGGGGTTGTGAGAATAAGAGTGGAGGGAAGAGGGGGGAGGACAGCAGGATTTTTTCAAATGTTTGATTCAGAATTAGTACCCAAATTTTATACTGGTACCCAAAGTTTTATACTGGTACCTAAAGTTTATTCTGGTACCCAAAGTTTTATTCTAGTACCCAAAGTTTTATACTGGTACCCAAAATTATATACTAGTACTCAAATTTTATTCTGGTACCCAAAGTTTTATTCTAGTACCCAAAGTTTTATACTGGTACTCAAAGTTTTATACTGGTACCCAAAGTTTTAGTCTGGTACCCAAAGTTTTATAATGGTAACCAAAATTTTATGCTAGAACCCAAAGTTTTATACTGGTACCCAAATTTTACTGGTAACCAAAGTTTTATACTGGTACACAAAGTTTTATACTGGTACCCAAAGTTTTATACTGGTACCCAAAATTTTATACTGGTACCCAAAGCTTTATTCTGGTACCCAAAGTTTTATACTGGTACCCAAAGTTTTATACTGGTACCCAAAATTTTATACCTGTACCCAAAGTTTTATACTGGTACCCAAAGTTTTATACTAGTACCCAAAATTATATACTAGTACTCAAATTTTATTCTGGTATCCAAAGTTTTATTTTAGTACCCAAAGTTTTATACTAGTACTCAAATTTTATTCTGGTACCCAAAGTTTTTATACAGGTACCCAAAGTTTTAGACTAGTACTCAAATTTTATTCTGGTACCCAAAGTTTTATACTTGTACCAAAAGTTTTATACTAGAACCCAAAGTTTTATACTGGTACCCAAAGTTTTATACTTGTACCCAAAGTTTTAAACTGGTACCCAAAGTTTTATACTGGTACTAAAAATTTATACTGGTACCCAAAGTTTTTTACTGGTACCCAAAGTTTTATACTAGAACCCAAAGTTTTATACTGGTACCCAAAGTTTTATACTGGTACCAAAAGTTTTAAACTGGTACCAAAAGTTTTATACTGGTACTAAAAATTTATACTGGTACCCAAAGTTTTTACTGGTACCCAAAGTTTTATACAGGTACCCAAATTTTATACTGGTACCCAAAGTTTTATACTGGTACCCAAAGTTTTATACAGTTACCCAAATTTTATACTGGTACCCAAATTTTATACTGGTACCCAAAGTTTTATACTGGTACCCAAAGTTTTATACTGGTACCCAAAATTTTATACTGGTACCCAAAGTTTTATACTGGTACCCAAAGTTTTAAACTGGTACTCAAAGTTTTATACTGGTACTAAAAATTTATACTGGTACCCAAAGTTTTTTACTGGTACCCAAAGTTTTATACTAGAACCCAAAGTTTTATACTGGTACCCAAAGTTTTATACTGGTACCCAAAGTTTTAAACTGGTACCAAAAGTTTTATACTGGTACTAAAAATTTATACTGGTACCCAAAGTTTTTTACTGGTACCCAAAGTTATATACAGGTACCCAAATTTTATACTGGTACCCAAAGTTTTATACTGGTACCCAAAGTTTTATACAATTACCCAAATTTTATACTGGTACCCAAATTTTATACTGGTACCCAAAGTTTTATACTGGTACCCAAAGTTTTATACTGGTACCCAAAATTTTATACTAATACCTAAAATTTTGTTTTAATATTGGTACCCAAAGTTTTTTACTGGTACCTTAAGTTTTATACGAGTACCCAAAGTTTTATACTGGTACCCAAATTTTATATTGGTACCCAAAGTTTTATACTGGTACCCAAAGTTTTATACTGGTACCCAAAATTTTATACTAACAGCCAAAAATTTATTCTGGTACCCAAAGTTTTATACTGGTACCCAAAGTTTTATACTAATAGACAAAAATTTATTCTGATACCCAAAGTTTTATATAAGTTTTTTAGCAGTAGGAATTTATTTCAACATCTTTAGTTATGATGCAGTACAAAGCCTATCAACTCCCAGACGACGAGCCGATGCTCTACATGTTGAGCCACGGTCGAGGGTTTCTATGACATTAACTCAAGGTCCAACAACCCTGGATAACTAAGGGGAATTATATCTTTCCTTTGCGCCTGTTCATGTTGCACACCTAGCACCTAGGAACCATTTAATGTCTTCAGTTATAACGCAGTGTCTGCGCGAGATTCGAACCTATTACATCCCTGATGACAAGCAGATGCGCTACTTGTTGAACCTTGGGGAACCAATTCTTTCCTTTTCTGTATTAGTTTAAGTGACATCTATCCAGCAAGCAACTTTTTTTGATTGAACTACCTGCCTGAAAGTTTTATGGTAATGAGTTACGCCTGTTTATGAGCCAAGGAAATCCTCCTACTCCAACTTTACATGTTGCACACCTGCCATAGCAGCAGTAGGAACCATTTAATGTCTTCAGTTATAACGCAGTGTCTGGCCGAGATTCGAACCTATTACCTCCCTGATGACAAGCAGATGCGCTTCTTGTTGAACCTTGGATAATTAAGGGGAACCAATTCTTGACATCTAGTGACATCTAGTGACATCTATCCAGCAACCAACTACCTGCCAGAAAGTCCTATGGTAATGAGTTACGCCTGTTTACGAGCCAAGGAAATCCTCATACTCTAACTTTAAATGTTGCATACCTGGCATAGCTGCAGTAGGAACCATTTAACGTCTTCAGTTTTTACGCAGTGTCTGGCCGAGATTCGAACCTATTACCTCCATGATGACAAGCAGATGCGCTACATGTTGAGCCACGGTACGCAGGTTAAATTTGTCTTAAAAATAATCGTCTTTAAAATGCTTATCATATGTACACTTGCAATAAATGTATTTGTCATAAAAACTTACCTCTTATGAAAAATGTTTTTTTTACAAAAGTGCTTTTTATTACAATTATTCATGGGTATAATTTTTATGACTAACTTTTTATGTCACATAATCTTAATGACAATGTAATTATGAAGTTATTACAAAAAATACTAAACAATAGGTACTGGAAAAAGAAGAACTGAATTAAAATAATTTTTTGGGGGGTAGGGTGATTTTTATTGGGTGGGGAGGGCCGGGGCGAGTAAATCCCATTTTTAATTTTGGGGTGATGTTTAATTTTTTTTCTAAGGCAATTTTTTTCTGGTAGTGTGATGGTACCCTCCCCCAAAATAGTTGTAAACCTTCCCAGTACCTATAAGAAACTACCCTGAATAGGAGCACCATATCGGTTTAGTAGTTAGCGAGATCCTGTAGTACAAACATATAGACAGACAAACAATCAGACATCATAATACTTAATGATCTAAAAATAAGACAAATTTTCATTTTGAAATATTGGAGCTCTGATAGCTTTTTGGTACGGTAACAGCTTTGAACCATCTATCATCTGGGTTCGAATCCCAGAAGAAAAAAAAATTTGGGGGGATGAAAGGTGACTTTTATTATTTTTTTTATGGGAAAATAGGGGGGAGTTTGGTTGAGCACCCACCAGTTTTAATTTTAGTTTTTTTAAAAATTCAAAAACTTGGAAAAGGCAATTTAAAAAGTTTTCATTAGTTCAGTAGTTATCGAATTCTTAATCTACAGACAAAATAACTCTCCATACTTTATACAAGGTTTTAGAAATAATCATATGTAATTCTTGGTGGAATTGAACAGAAAACCTTTCTTACACATTATGGTGCACTAACCCTTAGAACATAGGTGTAAAGCAATTTTATATTAAAATTTAGTTAATAATATTACAAATAAAGTAAGTTTACCTAGAACAAATCTCCTCTAATCTTTTTTTACACATTATATCCACCCTCCTTTTATAATTTTTTTTCAACTTGAGAGGAAAATAACTAAATATAAATGAGAGGAAACAAAAATTATTGTCCATTGTCCATAGCAGAATAAAAACTTTAATCACATTCAATTCTTGGTGGAATTGAACCAAGAACCTTTCCAACACAAGACTGCTACACTAACCCCTAGACCAAAGGTGACAGAAATTTTGAAGAAAAATTTAGGTCTAAATATCACAATTTAATAAATCATTGGGTGCTAAATTTCATAGGTATAACTCTTATGTACATACTTTTAAAACCTGTTTTAATATGTAATGAGTTAATGGTTAAAGGATACTAGTGGCTGCGCCCCTAAAACCTCTAGGAATACTTAAGGGAAGCAAAAATAATTTATTTTGAGGGTCATCTTTTTTTGGGAGGGAAAAGATACATTTCCCCAAAAAAATTATAAACTTTCCCTGGATCAATAAGAAGCTTCACATTACCACTTTATATAATAGAATATGTGGATATATTAAAAAAAAAAGAAAATTTGTTAATAAAATTATGGACCTCATTTATTGGCCAGTTCATTTATATATCCAATAAGAGGGGAGAGATGGATTAAAGGGGGTGTATGGGGGTTATTGTTATTTTAGCCAGCTGAAATTATTTCTTTATCAGAGTACATGAAAATATGGACAACATCAAAGTAATAATATATCGATTCATGTATTGCTTATAAATTCAGAAATTGTATAACATAATGATAAAGATAAAGAAACATTTTTTTTATAATAATTGCAGTTTCGAAAATAAAATCAATTTTAGTAAGCATCTTTGTAAAATAAACAAAATCGGATGATATATGATAATCATTTAACTATTTCAATCTATCGAGTTCATAAAGATTATGTAGATTTTTTTGCATATTATACAGGACAATTTATTGCATTTTACAGACCTTTTTTTAACCAACTTTAAAAAGTAAAATACATCGCTGTTTAAATTTTTTTTGTTAGAAAACATATTAGGATAATTTGTGTTCAAAATAAACACACACACACACCCTCCCCCCTCCCCAAATCTTAATTTAATTATTTTCATTAATTTAAAAATACTATGAAAAATGAAATATGTATAAATCTTTTTTTTTTGCATAACTTTTTCAGTGTCTCTCATCAACCACAAAGTATTAAATACATTTAAAATTGAAGAAATATCTAAGTAGGAGAAGCTTAATTATATAGAACAAGTATTGCGTACCTAAACGGAAAAATAATAGAGAAGCTACTATATAACTTGAGTATCACAAAAATTGATTGCCCCCTGTGAGGTTTGAACTCACGGTCCCTAGTTTACAAGACAAGTGCTCTACCATTGAGCTAAATAGGCCACTTGTACAAGAAAAAAAAATTTAAGATAATACAAATTCATAGTGAATATTAAGTAAATTCTGAAAAATTTGTATCTTTTAAAAACAATAAAATTAGGCAAACGTCAGTAGGGCAGTTACCCTATAAATAGTATTCAATAATATTCATAAGTATCAACGTTCAAAAACGTATTGCTCCTGGTGAAATTCGAACTTACAACCCCGGCATAACAGTGTAGAAGAACCGTGCGCTAACTGATTGCGCCACTGGAGCTCTTACATTACAGGTTCAAACTTTTTGTAGTTGCTCGAGATGGTAGTTTCTATGTTGTAATTTTAAAAAAAACTTAAGATAAAATTTTTATAAAAGAATATAAAAAAATTTAAAAGTATAACATTTAAAAAAATTATTTTTGGGCGATGGAAATGTCTGACCCCCACCCCAAAATTAGCTCAAAACCATCCAATGTCAATATATATATAACTAGCGGCTACACCCTAGAGGCCTCTAGGGGGCACTTGAGGAAGAGAGAGAGTCAAATTTAATAACCCAATTTCTTATTTTAAATTTTAAAGAAAAGTAAAGAAAAAATTTTTTTTTGGGGGGGGGGAATTGTTTTTTTTTAGGGGGGGGGGCCTCCCCCCTCATTTTTAATTTTAGTTTAAAAAATTAAAAAAAAATTTTCTTTTTTTGAGGGGGAGGATTTTTAATTTTTTGGGGGGGTTGGGGGTGTCCCACCCCCAAAAAAATAGTTATAAACCTTCCCAGGACCTATGAGAAGCTACCCTGTTAAGGAGAACCCGATCGGTTCAGCGGTTAGAGAGATCCTTCGGTACAGACACACAGATACACAGACACACAGACATCCTGTTACTTTAGTAAAAGGATTCCTGAGAAGGACAACATTGTCAGTTCAGTGGTTGCTAAGATCTTAAGCTTCAGACAGACAAAATTAAATGAAAATTAAGCCCCGCGGCTGAATTGACGGCTGAGGCTTGTACTAATTTAGCACCTGCGGCTGCGGCTGGGGCTTACAATATCTCAGCCGCGCGGCTGTGTCAAAGCTGCGGCTGAATTTAAAAAATTAAGCTGCGGCTGAGGCTGCGGCTTACAAATATCAAGCCGCGCGGCTGCGGCATAATCATAACTTTGCAGCTGCGGCTGAGGCTTTCTTGAAGCCGCGCGGCTGAGTGCGGCTGCGGCTTCAAATTATTAACAGCCGCGCGGCTGAGTGTGGCTGAGGCTTCCTCAACTATAAGCCGCGCGGCTGATTGCGGCTGAGGCTTAGAGGGGCGTTGGCTGAATGAGGCTTAGTGCGGCTGAGGCTTAATGTGGCTGAATTGGAGTTTTGTGGCTGAAGCTTACAGTGGCTGAGGCTTACAGTGGCTGAATGCGGCTGAGGCTTACAGTGGCTTATGTTTTCTTTAAGCCGCGCGGCTGCGACTAAGGCTGAGGCTTATTGGGTGGCTGAGGAAGCCGCGCGGCTTATTTTGAGGCTTCTCGTAAGCCGCGCGGCTGATGGTGGCTGAGGCTGAGGCTGCGGCTGCGGCTTCCGAACCCTGATTTATTTAGACATAATACAGTTAGGAGGTTGAATTCATTTTTATAGAGGCAGAAATATAATCTATGGTTACGGTTATAACCCTCTAAAAATGTAATGTATGATTCCATTTTTCCCTCTCTTGGTAATGATATCATCATGGCTGATATGATTTAAATGTAATGTACCATTCCACGTTCAATAGAGACGAAACTGGAATGGAACATTCTTGTTTACATACTAGAGTATTCAAAAACATTGATTTCCTTATTTAAATCGATATTATTATAATGGTATGTATTATTGATAAATTACATTAGATAAGAATTTACAGTAGAAAATGTTTGGCCACCATGAAATTGAACCAATCAATATTCAAATAAGTCTTTAAAGTTTTTAGAGCAATAATTGTTTAAAACTTTAGAGCAGGGTTCGGAAGCCGCAGCCGCAGCCTCAGCCTCAGCCACCATCAGCCGCGCGGCTTACGAGAAGCCTCAAAATCAGCCGCGCGGCTTCCTCAGCCACCCAATAAGCCTCAGCCTTAGTCGCAGCCGCGCGGCTTAAAGAAAACATAAGCCACTGTAAGCCTCAGCCGCATTCAGCCACTGTAAGCCTCAGCCACAAAACTCCAATTCAGCCACATTAAGCCTCAGCCGCACTAAGCCTCATTCAGCCAACGCCCCTCTAAGCCTCAGCCGCAATCAGCCGCGCGGCTTATAGTTGGGGAAGCCTCAGCCACACTCAGCCGCGCGGCTGTTAATAATTTGAAGCCGCAGCCGCACTCAGCCGCGCGGCTTCAAGGAAGCCTCAGCCGCAGCTGCAAAGTTATGATTATGCCGCAGCCGCAGCCGCGCGGCTTGATATTTGTATGCCGCAGCCTCAGCCGCAGCTTAATTTTTTAAATTCAGCCGCAGCTTTGACACAGCCGCGCGGCTGAGATATTGTAAGCCCCAGCCGCAGCCGCAGGTGCTAAATTAGTACAAGCCTCAGCCGTCAATTCAGCCGCGGGGCTTAATTTTCATTTAATTTTGTCTGTCTGAAGCTTAAGATCTCAGCAACCACTGAACTGACAATGTTGTCCTTCTCAGGAATCCTTTTACTAAAGTAACAGGATGTCTGTGTGTCTGTGTGTCTGTGTATCTGTGTGTCTGTACCGAAGGATCTCTCTAACCGCTGAACCGATCAGGTTCTCCTTAACAGGGTAGCTTCTCATAGGTCCTGGGAAGGTTTATAACTATTTTTTGGGGGGTGGGACACCCCCAACCCCCCAAAAAAATTAAAAATCCCCCCCCCCTCAAAAAAAGAAAATTTTTTTAAAATTTTTTAAACTAAAATTAAAAATGAGGGGGAAGGCCCCCCCCCCCCCCTAAAAAAAAATTCCCCCCCCAAAAAAATTTTTTTTTTTACTTTTCTTTAAAAATTTAAAATAAGAAATTGGGTTATTAAATTTGACTCTCTCTCTTCCTCAAGTGCCCCCTAGAGGCCTCTAGGGGCGTAGCCGCTAGTTATATATATATTGACATTGGATGGTTTTGAGCTAATTTTGGGGTGGGGGTCAGACATTTCCATCGCCAAAAAATAATTTTTTTAAATGTTATACTTTTAAATTTTTTTATATTCTTTTATAAAAATTTTATCTTAAGTTTTTTTTAAAACTACCATCTCGAACAACTACAAAAAGTTTGAACCTGTAATGTAAGAGCTCCAGTGGCGCAATCAGTTAGCGCACGGTTCTTCTACACTGTTATGCCGGGGTTATAAGTTCGAATTTCACCTGGAGCAATACGTTTTTGAACGTTGATACTTATGAATATTATTGAATACTATTTATAGGGTAACTGCCCTACTGACGTTTGCCTAATTTTATTGTTTTTAAAAGATACAAATTTTTCAGAATTTACTTAATATTCACTATGAATTTGTATTATCTTAAATTTTTTTTCTTGTACAAGTGGCCTATTTAGCTCAATGGTAGAGCACTCGTCTTGTAAACTAGGGACCGTGAGTTCAAACCTCACAGGGGGCAATCAATTTTTGTGATACTCAAGTTATATAGTAGCTTCTCTATTATTTTTCCGTTTAGGTACACAATACTTGTTCTATATAATTAAGCTTCTCCTACTTAGATATTTCTTCAATTTTAAATGTATTTAATACTTTGTGGTTGATGAGAGACACTGAAAAAGTTATGCAAAAAAAAGATTTATACATATTTCATTTTTCATAGTATTTTTAAATTAATGAAAATAATTAAATTAAGATTTGGGGAGGGGGAGGGTGTGTGTGTGTGTTTATTTTGAACACAAATTATCCTAATATAAACAGCGATGTATTTTACTTTTTAAAGTTGGTTAAAAAAAGGTCTGTAAAATGCAATAAATTGTCCTGTATAATATGCAAAAAAATCTACATAATCTTTATGTACTCGATAGATTGAAATAGTTAAATGATTATTATATATCATCCAATTTTGTTTATTTTACAAAGATGCTTACTAAAATTGATTTTATTTTCGAAACTTCAATTATTATAAAAAAAATGTTTCTTTATCTTTATCATTATGTTATACAATTTCTGAATTTATAAGCAATACATGAATCGATATATCATTACTTTGATGTTGTCCATATTTTCATGTACTCTGATAAAGAAATAATCTCAGCTGGCTAAAATAACAATAAACCCCATACACCCCCTTTAATCCATCTCTCCCCTCTTATGGGATATATAAATGAACTGGCCAATAAATGAGGTCCATAATTTTATTAACAAATTTTCTTTTTTTTAATATATCCACATATTCTATTATATAAAGTGGTAATGTGAAGCTTCTTATTGATCCAGGGAAAGTTTATAATTTTTTTGGGGAAATGTATCTTTTCCCTCCCAAAAAAAGATGACCCTCAAAATAAATTATTTTTGCTTCCCTTAAGTATTCCTAGAGGTTTTAGGGGTGCAGCCACTAGTATCCTTTAACCATTAACTCATTACATATTAAAACAGGTTTTAAAAGTATGTACATAAGAGTTATACCTATGAAATTTAGCACCCAATAATTTATTATAATTGTGATATTTAGACCTAAATTTTTCTTCAAAATTTCTGTCACCTTTGGTCTAGGGGTTAGTGTGGCAGTCGTGTGTTGGAAAGGTTCTTGGTTCAATTCCACCAAGAATTGAATGTGATTAAAGTTTTTATTCTGCTATGGACATTGGGACAATGGACAATAATTTTTGTTTCCTCTCATTTATATTTAGTTATTTTCCTCTCAAGTTGAAAAAAAAATTTAAAAGGAGGGTGGATATAATGTGTAAAAAAAGATTAGAGGAGATTTGTTCTAGGTAAACTTACTTTATTTGTAATATTATTAACTAAATTTTAATATAAAATTGCTTTACACCTATGTTCTAAGGGTTAGTGCACCATAATGTGTAAGAAAGGTTTTCTGTTCAATTCCACCAAGAATTACATATGATTATTTCTAAAACCTTGTATAAAGTATGGAGAGTTATTTTGTCTGTAGATTAAGAATTCGATAACTACTGAACTAATGAAAACTTTTTAAATTGCCTTTTCCAAGTTTTTGAATTTTTTAAAAAACTAAAATTAAAACTGGTGGGTGCTCAACCAAACTCCCCCCTATTTTCCCATAAAAAAATAATAAAAGTCACCCTTCATCCCCCCAAATTTTTTTTTCTTCTGGGATTCGAACCCAGATGATAGATGGTTCAAAGCTGTTACCGTACCAAAAAGCTATCAGAGCTTCAATATTTCAAAATGAAAATTTGTCTTATTTTTAGATCATTAAGTATTATGATGTCTGTTTGTTTGTCTGTCTATATGTTTGTACTACAGGATCTCGCTAACTACTAAACCGATATGGTGCTCCTATTCAGGGTAGTTTCTTATAGGTACTGGGAAGGTTTACAACTATTTTGGGGGAGGGTACCATCACACTACCAGAAAAAAATTGCCTTAGAAAAAAAATTAAACATCACCCCAAAATTAAAAATGGGATTTACTCGCCCCGGCCCTCCCCACCCAATAAAAATCACCCTACCCCCCAAAAAATTATTTTAATTCAGTTCTTCTTTTTCCAGTACCTATTGTTTAGTATTTTTTGTAATAACTTCATAATTACATTGTCATTAAGATTATGTGACATAAAAAGTTAGTCATAAAAATTATACCCATGAATAATTGTAATAAAAAGCACTTTTGTAAAAAAACATTTTTCATAAGAGGTAAGTTTTTATGACAAATACATTTATTGCAAGTGTACATATGATAAGCATTTTAAAGACGATTATTTTTAAGACAAATTTAACCTGCGTACCATGGCTCAACATGTAGCGCATCTGCTTGTCATCATGGAGGTAATAGGTTCGAATCTTGGCCAGACACTGCGTGAAAACTGAAGACGTTAAATGGTTCCTAAGCCATAGGACTTTCTGGCAGGTAGTTGGTTGCTGGATAGATGTCACTTAAATTGGAAAGAATTGGTTCCCCTTAATTATCCAAGGTTCAACACTTTGCGCATCTGCTTGTCATCAGGGAGGTAATAGGTTCGAATCTCGGCCAGACACTGCGTTATAACTGAAGACATTAAATGGTTCCTACTGCTGCTATGGCAGGTGTGCAACATGTAAAGTTGGAGTAGGAGGATTTCCTTGGCTCATAAACAGGCGTAACTCATTACCATAAAACTTTCAGGCAGGTAGTTCAATCAAAAAAAGTTGCTTGCTGGATAGATGTCACTTAAACTAATACAGAAAAGGAAAGAATTGGTTCCCCAAGGTTCAACAAGTAGCGCATCTGCTTGTCATCAGGGATGTAATAGGTTCGAATCTCGCGCAGACACTGCGTTATAACTGAAGACATTAAATGGTTCCTAGGTGCTAGGTGTGCAACATGAACAGGCGCAAAGGAAAGATATAATTCCCCTTAGTTATCCAGGGTTGTTGGACCTTGAGTTAATGTCATAGAAACCCTCGACCGTGGCTCAACATGTAGCGCATCGGCTCATCGTCTGGGAGTTGATAGGCTTTGTACTGCATCATAACTAAAGATGTTAAAATAAATTCCTACTGCTAAAAAACTTGTATAAAACTTTGGGTACCAGTATAAAACTTTGGGTATCAGAATAAATTTTTGTCTATTAGTATAAAACTTTGGGTACCAGTATAAAACTTTGGGTACCAGAATAAATTTTTGGCTATTAGTATAAAATTTTGGGCGTTATCCTCTTAGAAATTTTTTTTTCAATTTTTTTCAATTTTGTACCCCCCCCCCCCCCCCCCCCCGACTACCGACGAACAACTATTTTAGGTTAGGTTAGGTTTAAGGCTAGGGAGCCGAGCGCTGCGGCTAGGCAGGCAAGTGGGCTGAGCGCTGCGGCTAGGCAGGCAAGGGGGCAGAGCGCTGCGGCTAGGCAGGCTAGGGAGCCGAGCGCTGCGGCCAGAGTTCATAGTTCGCTGTCGGGGGGGGGGGGGGGGTACTCAAATTTTCAATATTGAAAAAAAAATTTCTAAGAGGATAATACCAAATTTTGGGTACCAGTATAAAACTTTGGGTACTAGTATAAAACTTTGGGTACCAATATAAAATTTGGGTACCAGTATAAAATTTTAGGTACTCGTATAAAACTTAAGGTACCAGTATAAAACTTTGGGTACCAATATTAAAACAAAATATTAGGTATTAGTATAAAATTTTGGGTACCAGTATAAAACTTTGGGTACCAATATAAAACTTTGGGTACCAGTATAAAACTTTGGGTACCAGTATAAAATTTGTGTACCAGTATAAAATTTGGGTAACTGTATAAAACTTTGGGTACCAGTATAAAACTTTGGGTACCAGTATAAAATTTGGGTACCTGTATAAAACTTTGGGTACCAGTAAAAAACTTTGGGTACCAGTATAAATTTTTAGTTCCAGTATAAAACTTTGGGTACCAGTTTAAAACTTTGGGTACCAGTATAAAACTTTGGGTACCAGTATAAAACTTTGGGTTCTAGTATAAAACTTTTGGTACAAGTATAAAACTTTGGGTACCAGAATAAAATTTGAGTATCTGTCTAAAACTTTGGGTACCTGTATAAAAACTTTGGGTACCAGTATAAAACTTTGAGTACTAGTATAAAACTTTGGGTACTAGAATAAAACTTTGGATACCAGAATAAAATTTGAGTACTAGTATATAATTTTGGGTACTAGTATAAAACTTTGGGTACCAGTATAAAACTTTGGGTACCAGTATAAAATTTTGGGTACCAGTATAAAACTTTGGGTACAAGTATAAAACTTTGGGTACCAGAATAAAACTTTGGGTACCAGTATAAAATTTTGGGTACCAGTATAAAACTTTGGGTACCAGTATAAAACTTTGTGTACCAGTATAAAACTTTGGTTACCAGTAAAATTTGGGTACCAGTATAAAACTTTGGGTTCTAGTCTAAAACTTTGGGTACCATTATAAAACTTTGGGTACCAGACTAAAACTTTGGGTACCAGTATAAGACTTTGAGTACCAGTATAAAACTTTGGGTACTAGAATAAAACTTTGGGTACCAGAATAAAATTTGAGTACTAGTATATAATTTTAGGTACCAGTATAAAACTTTGGGTACTAGAATAAAACTTTGGGTACCAGAATAAACTTTGGGTACCAGTATAAAACTTTGGGTACCAGTATAAAATTTGGGTACTAATTCTGAATCAAACATTTGAAAAAATCCTGCTGTCCTCCCCCCTCTTCCCTCCACTCTTATTCTCACAACCCCTAACCACCCTCAACTCTCCAAAAAATGTCCTAGAATGCATTTAAAAAATCCAATTTAGCCGAAGCCTCAGCTGCAAAGCTTATTTTATAATCAGCCATAAGATCAGCCGCAAGGCTTAATATTGTATTCAGCCGCAGCCGCATTCAGCTGCGCGGCTGAATTTAATTCAGCCACAGCCTCAGCCGCACGGCTTTCAGTAAGCCGCAGCCTCAGAATCAGCCGCGAGGCTTAATTATGTTATCAGCCACTCTCAGCCTCAGCCTTACTCAGCCGCGCGGCTTAAGTTTCCAATCAGCCACTGTAAGCCGCAGCCGCTATGAGCCGCGCGGCTTTCAGTAAGCCGCAGCCTCAGCCACAAATCCTTCAGCCACTGTAAGCCTCAGCCACCCTCAGCCACTGTAAGCCTCAGCCGCTCGAAGCCTCAGCCACAAAATTCCAATTCAGCCACTGTAAGCCTCAGCCACCCCAATTCTTATTAAGCCTCAGCCGCAGCCACTCTCAGCCGCACTAAGCCTCAGCCACTCTCAGCCTCAGCCACTTCCATAACTTTAAGCAGCCGCAGCCGCAAATTAGGATTCAGCCGCAGCCGCAGCCGCAGCCGCGCGGCTGATAGCGCGGCTTCCGAACCCTGCTTTAGAGATTAATAATAACCCAATGTTCCATCCCTCCCCCCCTGAATTTTTAGATGAATACAATAAAGGATCTTAAGGGATAAAACAATAGAATATAAATTGATATACATCCTCAATGATGATCAACTAAGTAACCCCTTCTGTAGATTAAGTTTTTAATTGAGAAGATTGCAAACTACTAGTTTGGAACCAATCAATCAGATTTCAATTAAAGGACTTAAAGTTTATAGGCTATCGCATAATTGTGGTTATAAATCTTTTCGGTACCAGTGTAAGTTACAGTTCAATGTCCCCTCCCTCCCTAGTAGATGTACAAAAAACAGTTACTAATAGGTACATGTATACAGGGGCGTCCAAGCTTTTTTTTTGGGGGGGGGTAAAAAATTTTCGGGGGGGGGGTAATTCGTGTTTGGGGGGGGTAAAATGGCGCGCGAAGCGCGCCGAAATTTTTTTTTACCCCCCCCAAAATTTTTACTCCGGGGGTAAAATTTGATTGGGGGGGGTAATTACCCCCCCGAAAGTCTGTTGGGGGGGGTAATTACCCCCCCCAAACTAATTTACCCCGGGGGTAAAATTTTTGGGGGGGGTAATTTAATTATGTAAAAAAAGCACCTTCCTAATCTGTTAAGTTAATAAGTACTATCTTATAACATAAAGTAGTAAGTAAGGTTTATTTGACTATAGCTTCAGATTTCATTACTTTTAATACTGAGTTCTCCTTTTTAGGAAAGCTTCACATAGATCCCATGATGGTTCCACACTATTATAGGTCAATCCTTTGAGTGGTTTTAGGCAATTTTTCTCCTCCCTTTTTACCCTTTAGAAAACACGAGTTCTTAGATGCTAAGGGCGCCACTACTATTCAAATATATAGTAGTATCTCATTCTTTAGAACATAAAAATACAATAATTAACTCACTAACCAATGAACCAATATGATTTTACTTTAAAGTGAAGCGTCTTATAGGTCCTGGTAAGTTTTATAACTAGTTTTGAGACACCCTGACATCCTCCCAAAAGAAATCGCCTATAGAAATTCTTTTTCATTATTTAATGAAATATTTAATTTAGTTAGGTATCTATTTTATGGAATCTTCAGTGCTTTACAATTACATCATAGATCCCCGGGATGGTTTTAGCCCTTATAAAGGCCCAAGCAAATAAAACATGATCAAACTATTAAATTTTTTGTTATCATGGTTAAGAACTGTTTTAACTGGTTGGACAGTAAAATTTTTTTTTTAAGAACATTCAATTTGGGAGGGTAAATACCCCCCCAAAATCCTACGGCACCCCCAAAATCGTTTGGGGGTGCCAAATGGCCCATTACCCCCCCCCTTGGACGCCTATGCATGTATATCACAAAGAATATTGAATAATCAGGGAATAAATAAGACACTGGAATACTGACTAATCTTTAATTTGTGATAATTATCAGGAATTTACTTTTTTTTGCCTTCACCCCCTTTATTTAAGCTATAAAAAATAGATATTCATTGTGGCAAGGGAGGGGGGTATTTTATGTTCGTCTCCCATCCTTGTATTTATGACAAAAAAATATGCATATTAAATATTACAGTATCCTCTAAGTTTAAAAATGCCCTTAAATGTCTGTACGTCTAAAACTGATAGCTCTAACGCACAGTAAAGGCGATGATACCAAAATAATAACTTTTTGGATCAGGAACTCTAATGGATAAGACAAAAGACAATGAATTGCTTATATCCCCAATAATGATAAATAAAATTACCCCTTCTTTTTATCCAAATGGAAAAGTTTGTATATACAACATTATCCATGATGGTTTGATAAAATTCCCAAAGTTTTCAGCTAACTTGTGAGAAAACTTGTATGATTTACAGTCCATCCCTCCTCAATGCTTGTAAGAATTGAAATAAAAGGGGCTTTTTTAAGGGTTCAAATCAAATTTAAAAGAAAATTGTGTAAAAAAAATTTTAAAATGCATAAAAAGTAGGTCGTCATATAATTATTGAAATTTAACCATAAATTAAAAATGCACATTTTGTATCATCTCCAAGTTTTTCATTTTTTTTCAAGGATATTCTGTTAGGCTTGGAGGCATTGTGCTGACTTTAAATATTTATAGTTTATGTCGACAATACGATGGGACCACGTCAAAACTAAGGATGACAAAAATCGTTCCTAATGCTGCTAGGTTAGATGCGTGACATTAATATTTAGAGTAGGTGGAATGTCTTGGTCCAAAAAAGGCGCAACGCATTACCATGCACAGTTAGAAATTCGAGACAAAGAGTTGGTTGTCTGTTTCCGGAGCATCACCTTGGCCCCTAAGGGTAATCATCACCTATCTATTATTCTAAGAGGTTAACTTAAAAGCAAAATATCAATTTTAAAGATTTATCCATCTATTTCTCTATTCATCTATCATATTCTAATCTACCATGTCTTGCATGTTATGTGTCATGCCCCGAGGGGGGTCGAACCCCCTCCCCCCCTTGAAACTGAGCCCTCATCATATTTTTGTGTGGTCTATATGCAAGTGCCCAAATAATACTACGAACAAATCGTCTTAAATGACTGGATATATGTGTGTGTTTCTTGTTAGATCTCGTAAACAGCTGGACTGAAAACTGTCCTGGATGGGATTTAGGCTGTTTTTAATAGGGAGGAGTGACCTGGGTAGATAGAAAATTTCCATCTCCAGTTTATTTTACTTAATAATTCCAGTTTTGTTAGTTTTAGGGTCTAACAAAACGGGTTTTAATTTAATGATTTTTAATTTATTATTCGTGGAAATTATTATGATCGATTACATTATACTAGCGGATACGTCTCTAAACGCCTTAATGGGGAGTCGAACCACCCCCATTTTCAATATTAGTTTTAAAAATTTAAAAAAAATGGGATGGGGTAATTCTTTTAAAGGGTGGTTTATCTTGGGAGGTTTGAAATACTATCCCCCAAAATAGTCAAGAACCATATGGGTTCAGTGGTTCACGAGATCCTTCGCTATACTATCGGATATAAGAATGTACTCTAGTTATACAAAACCTACATAGAGTAGCTACGCTACTATGATTGTGCCAGACTTTGCAGTATTATGGGGATGTCTGAACTGAGCCCACGACGTACATGTCTACGTAGTCGTAAGATGCAAGTCTCTGCTGAGGTCTCAAGTTTGGTGTACAACCAATTCAGCAGAAAAAATGTTTCCTTTTTAGCTAAATCTTTCTATAATTTACAGTTAACTTAAATTAATCATCTAAAATATATAATACAACAATTAAGTATACAAGTATTATTTTTTTGCCTGAAACAAAGAATTTTTTTAGTGCTAAAGATGAATAAGTTTAAATAAATAAACTAATATTTCATATAATTATAACGTTTTTAGGTTTTTATAGGTGGACAGGTTGAAGAATTTTTTAAATATGTATTATTTGGGAGAGGTTAAACTTTTTTCTGTAGGATTGGGAAGGTTTTGTGTGCCTTACAAACTAAAAAATAGGAAGTTTGTAGGAACATTGGTTGGTTGTCAATCATGTTTAGATCATGTGGTGCATTTCAGGAATTAGGGGATAAGACGCTTATTTGATAAACAAAACAATATGTAAAATACGGATTTTGAAGGGGCCTCGATTGGTTTTAGATCCTTATTTGGAAGTTATGAAGTAATGCCTGAGAACGGAAAATATATCGACATAACGTTGTTTTAGTAGCTTTAATAATTTCTTACACAAAAATAGAAGGATTTTAGTATGCCTGTCTGAAGCTAAGGATCTCGCAAACTGCTGAAACGATGTTGTAAAAATAACCCCATGGCCGACATGTTATCGACTAGATGATTTTTATAGATGATTGATATTGGTATTTTTTGACAAAATCAAATAATTTTCTAGTTCCATATTGAAAAATGTCGTTTAAATTTAGAGGGAAGAGGACATCTCTTATTGGTTATCTTTTATACCTTTGGTATTTTTATCAAATCTGGATTTTTAAATGTTTTTAAATGTCTTCAGTGTCCAAACTTTTCAACCAATAATTTTAACCTAAAAGGATTGATTTTGGTTATTGTTTTGATGGTTTTTTAACAATTCATCATTCATAGTCTTATCTCTTAAGAACCCTGTTAAATTTGGGTTAAATCTGTTAGGCAGATGAACTGAAATTTAATTTCCTAATGTGTAAACAGTTTCTTCGGTGTTTCATCATTCTATCTCAATATTTACTACTAGCTAAAAGACTTTAAACTTCCAAAAAAAAATCAAAATTTGAATGTATAAACGATATATAAATTAAATATTAAATTTTTTTTTTTGGAAAATTGAAGCTTTTTTAGCTAGTAGTAAATATTGAGATAGGACGAGGAAACACCGAGGAAACTGTGTACACATTAGGAAATTAAATTTCTGTTCATCGTAAGGCATATATTATAGATGTGCCATTACAGTGTTTTTGTAATGTCGCTAATTTTTATTTCATTATTAAACTTTTTTGATGTTTATATCTAAAAAGATCTATACATAATTAGCATTATATGTGATTATAATAGTCAGTGGCGTACACAGGGTTTTCTAGGGGTGCAGTGTTAACCTTGAGGATTTGAAAAATAAAATAAGATGTGTTGTTAATTACAATTTTAGGGGGGAATTGACACTCCCTTGAGCACGGAACTTTCTGGCAGTAAAGTTGAATGTACCATCCATTCCCCCCTGACTAGACTAAGTCATCTTATAGTCCTAAAGACTTTTTACCACCTTAGTTGCAGAACATTAGTAAACTAGTATTATTTTAATTTCCATTCAACTGAAAGTGTGGTTCAATCACCCGGGGATGTTAGGTTAAGTAACATCCAACAGACAACCAATCATATGGTACTGAGTTGGCCCTGTTCAGCAGCCAAAGCCTTGAACTATTTATACAATTAATGTTACATGCCAGTAAAACCGTAAATGTGTCAATGGTCCTAGGACAAACGCAGGAGTCCCAAACGTTGAAGTGGACAAACGCAGGAGTGAACAACTAACCTAACCTAACCTATTTTAAACCATGTTTTAGGTTTTTAAATGCCTAACCCCTGCGGGGGGAGCTTATTTGTATATTAACATCTTAACCTAACCTAACCTATACAGAAATACTTACCTAAATTAATATTTTAACACTCCTGCGTTTGTACACTCCGACGTCTGGAACTCCTGCGTTTGTCCTGGAACCATTTTTAACATTTCTAGTATGACTGGTGTATAAACTCGCAAGCTAGCCCAGATACAAAGTTCTTTTGTAATAGTACGAAACTTTATAACAATAGAAATCATACCATATTGACGTTTTTGAATATTTTGAGACACGACAATGAATTTTTTAATAGTGCAACTTGTGTTCTATACAACTAAATTTTCTTGTTTATATTTGTGTATTTTATTTGTAAAAGCCTGTATATCTGATAGTATTTTTGTCTGTCCATCTGTAAGCCTGCCTGTCTATTTGTGTGTCTGTCTGATTGTCAGTCTTTATACCTGTCCTTCTGTCTGTATGTCTATTTGTCTGTTCGTCAGTCTGTCTGTCTGTTTGTCTGTATACCTTTCATTTCTTAATCCTTTCGGGTTTTAGCCTAACCCTAAAATTGAACACTTTATTTTGTTCACTTTTACTGTTTTGTCGTGTTTTGAATATGCCCATTCTTGTTTAAGCCTTTAGGGTGGTCCCCAAAGTTTTAGTATCAATCAGGAAACCAGGGATCTGGCACTAGCCGAATAATTCTTCCCTTCAATTTTAAAGTCTGCCTTTGGTTGATGAAAAGGGTTGAGTAGAGTATTTATTTTATCCTCAGTAGACCATCCTACCTTCCTGGATTTGAATATATATATATTTTAATCCTTTTTCTAGGGGCTTGGTCTGCTGTCAAATATAAAGATTTTAACATAAAAACTGTATTTTTAAAGAAGAAAAAAAGAAAAAGGATGGCACCATAAAAGTGGAGCTCATCCAGGTATCTTAAGAGATAAGACAATGGATGATAATTCCATATACATCTCCAATGATGATAAACAAAAAAAACCTTTTCTGTAGATTGAAATCAGAAAAACGAATATTAACAAAAATAAATTATTGTCGTCAGTTTAGGCTCTCATATATTCGACACATATTGGTCAATATGTTCCTCCACGGTCAAGGAGGAGATGGGGTAAAGTCCGGGAGAACTTTTTTATAAGGGTATGCGAGAATCTCTCACAATATCCACGTTTTCTAAATCCATTTCTCGTATTCATTCGAATCCGGTGGATAGGAACCGGTTCTCATCCATACGAAAAAACTATGTCTAGCATCGTATTATATCCAGTTTTCTACGAATATAGAAATGTACAATCATAATATTAAAACTATTTTTTTAGCCGGTGCCTTCGGCACCACGGGGCTAAAAAAACTAGTTTTAATCTTATAATTGTACATTCTATATCCGCGGAAAGCCGTTTATAATACGATGCGAGAAATAACTATTACTTATCAGACTAAATTTGAAAGTACATTTATATCAACAGTTTCTATATAATAATTAAACAGAAATTTTCATTATTTTGGTTCCTTTTCTGTATAAATTTAAACAAAAATTGTTAATTAAAAGTTAACACAAAGAATAATGAATCTTTTATAAATAAAATTTATTTCGAAAAATATCAAAAAATCTTATTACGAAGTTGTTTTTAAAAAAACTTTTTTTTAAGGACGGTTTGCTGATAAAAGAGGTGGCGGCAGTATTTTTATTTCTTCAACACAGTACTTGAGGCTTGCAGCTGCGAGTTCTTTAACCCTTTACAGTCGGGCCCCTTGCCACACCTTAATAGGTCAGGGGGGGGCCTTCAACGCCCCCCCCCCTATTATCTCAGTTACTATTAGAGCTAGAGGGCTATTTTTTTGTGCAAGTCCCCTGTTTGATAATGAATTTCCGACCTTTTATAAGTTTAAGTCAATTTTCGCTTCCTTCACCCTTTTATTTAACAACCTTTGTTTTTAGGTCTTTTTTTACTTAAAAATTTCAAACGGCTGTAATTTTCTCATTTTTGAAGCTAGAAGAACAATTTTTTCCAGAAAATGTTTATCTTTATGTAAATTTTTCATTAGAAATATCAAAATATAATTTTCAGCGGCTGCAGCTGTACTTGGCAGCTGCCAGCCGCCGAAGTCGGCGGTCGGCGGGAAAACGGCAGCGAATCTTTATGAAATACGTTATGTAGACAAGTAAGAAAAGTTTAATTTTAAAATTTGAAGTCTCTAAGTCAAAAATTGCGGCCACAGGAGTCTTTTAAAGAATTCTGGAGACCTGGAGAATCAGGACCTGCAGGATCATACCTGGAACCTGAAAGTGACTTGAACACCTGTACTTAATGTAAGGATGTACTATTAGAGGATATTTTGGTATGATAAAATGCTTTGTTTTAGTCAAAAAAATATTTTTGCTCTTTACCTGGATGACCCTGCCAGGTTTGCTGGCATCCTGTGCCCGCCAGGATGGAGAGATTAAAAAAATTCCAACTCTCAGTTATGTGTCATATCCATACTTAAAAAGTCACGCAGTTTGGGCTCTTTATGTTTCACACACAGAAAATGAAAAACGGAGGGGGGGGGGGGGGGCGTTCAACGCCCCCCCCCCCCCACGACCATTAAGGGTTAATTTATTGACGGCCAATGAGCAATTTTGCATGATCTTAAGGGATAACAAAATGGTCGATAAATTGAACGAATACA
Organism: Acartia tonsa; assembly: GCF_053477335.1. Taxonomy (NCBI): domain Eukaryota; kingdom Metazoa; phylum Arthropoda; class Copepoda; order Calanoida; family Acartiidae; genus Acartia; species Acartia tonsa. The sequence goes on along the minus strand of NC_137273.1, from coordinate 10,370,055 downwards.
ATAAACATAACAATCCGATACATTAATTAATATTATTGGTGAAAAAGTCTTGAAACTGCTAAAATTGTAATCCCATCAATCAGGATTTTATAGAGTAGTCAAAGGTTTTAAACCAACTTTGGGTAAAATCTTAAATTAATGTCCAATATCCCCTACCCCCCAGTAAAATATAGGTCGCTTCTTGCCATAAAAAAAGCGGCTTCCAAACCTTTGTATAAAGATTTGAATGTTAATTTCAATTTAAATTCTTTATCTTCCTTTATTCAACTATTTCATATTTCATTGGCAGTTTCCCACAAATTATATTCAAGCACAGGACCCCCCCCCCCCTCCTATTTTGAAATAAATTGAAAACAAAAGAGGGACGAATATTTTTAATGGCTTTTTTCGTTAATTTAGGCATGTTAGAATTGTCCTATCGATTTTAAATTTTGCATGGTGATTCCTTTAATAGTTAGGTACGATTTAGAAAGCGTAGCAACTCTACCAAAATGTCCGTACGTCCATTTTAAACATGTTGATTTTTTTACTTTTTTAACAACAAATTTTTATGTGATCTAATCATCCTATTGATCTGATTTTTGGTATATTGATTCCTGGGACAACAAAACATAATGTTATAAGCGAAGCAACTCTATAATCAAGTCCTAGAAATGTAAGTATGTCCATAAACATTTTCCTGTATAAAGCAGTTTTTCAACAAATTTACTAACAATTTTGCTTCGACTCTTATACATTTATATTCTGATTATTCAGTTCTGACACTATATAAGTGATAATGTCCGTTTGTCCTACAGTTTCAGTGCTTCGCTTTTATGGATGTTGTCATCCTTGTTTTTTTTATTACTTTATGTCAGGTTAGGTTAGGTTATATATTGAGAACTAAGTAGCTCGCAGATTTTGTCAATTGGAAAATTTCAATTTACTTTTTTAAAAAGGGCGGGGGGGGGGTGTGATAGTGCTCGAAATGTACTTTGTCGGAAAGCAAAGCACAACTTTATTTCTTCATCTTCAAAAGAATATATTAATTTTTTTCAACTAATTATTATGGTTTTTGTATAAGCGCAGCAATTCTACATTTATTATAATATAGTACATGTTAGTCTGTTAGATTATTTCAATTGTATATCTCTAATCCATTTTCTAGCCCTTTAGCTCTATTAAGAAGCTGAAATAGTTTGGAGTGAGGGGTTGGGGGAGCATTCAAGGCCCCTCCCTCCCCCTTCTAATAGATTAAGTTCCGTACAGGACCCAACAGTTAAGGTTTAACAAAGAATTCCTCAAAGTCGCCTTTCTTGTAGAAAAGATTCGCTACTAAAAAAAGAAAATCACTCTGAAAGCTTAAGTAGCAAATACACATAAATATGTACTTTAAACTATAATTAAGTCGCTTTTAATTTTAAAAACTTCATTTTTCTTCCCCCATTTTGTCCTACCAAGAACGACTTTTAGTTTGGATAGCGTAAAAACCAAAAAAAGCTAAAAAAAAAATTCTTTAGGGATATTCAAATGGTTCTAACGGCTTCTCTCCTAGCATACAGAAACTCTGTATTAAGGGTTTATGAAAAGGGCCAGAAAAAAAGCCTACATGCACTACAAGTCCCTGATCTAAAAAAGAAATAGCCTAAAACCAAGTGCAATCTAAAGCTTCACTATAAATGGGAACTTAATCATTTCAGTAGTTATCAAATATTAAGCTTCAAATAAAAACTTCTTATTAATGGAATATTTCGATTTTATAAAAAAAAATTCATCTTGTGCAAGAAAAGCACCGTTTTTAGAGTAGCTATGTTGCTAAAAAGCCCAGGTGTTTAAAACTCGCATTATGTGCTTAAAACACATTAAACAATAAAGAAGAAATTAGTTTTTTTGTTACTTAGCATTTTTCAGAATAGGAGGAGGAGAATTTTTATGAAAAACAATTTTACATTAACTTAAAAACAAAATTTGATAGGTTAGGTTAAGTAAAGAAATGGTAAGAAGAATCATGCAGGGGCTAAACAAATGTTTTCTCTCTTATTTGAAAGGACATTGGAATATAAATTACACTGGTCCCCAAAGTTTTCTCAAAACTTTATTTAAATCGTTTAAAACTGTAGGTTCATTCACTAAATCTTGATTGGTTGGTTCAAACTAGCAGTGTTCATATTTTTTAACCATTAATTTTAATTTATTAAGTTGTACATCAATTTATTGTTCCTTGTTTTGAGATCTCTATGATGTAGCTTTTTCTGTATTGGAGAGGTTAGAGGATTTTTAGCTTCCAATTCTTTGTTTTTAAGATAACACCTACCTATTTTTCGTCTACTTTTGTGTTTTCATGTAATGTTCGTTTGAAATAGGGAAAGGAACATTTTTATATAAAAAAATAACCAAGTGTCTAATTCCTAATCCCTTAAAAACGGAGAGGAGCTGTATAGTGTATCTTTCACCCCTCCCGTTTGAAGTGTTCCAAAAAGGCTAGAGTCCTGTGGCCGCCATAAAAAAATATTAGAAAAATGTGTATTAGAGTTTAAGCATAACTCTTAAAATCAAGTACCTATGAATTTTTTTCTAGTAATTTTGTGTGTGTCCCCGAACTTAATTAAGCTGTATTGTTAAAATGAAACCAGTGGCTTTTAGTAACATTACAAGGATGACAAAATCTGCAAAAGCAATGCTTATACATATATTCAGTTATACATCCAGACTTTTCTGAAGATTCTTTTGAACTAACATTTAATATATTACAGACAACCAACCTTTAAAATTGCACGATCTTATTAGGAAGTTCTACATATGCATGGCAATGAGTTTGGCCAAGATTTCCCCCTACTTTTAATATTTGTGTCGCGCATTTGACATACCAGCATATTTAAAATCCCGAGCCCAAAGTAAAATTGGTCATTACTTTGTGCGGATTGAACGTGAGCAGGTTTTATTCTAGGGAAAGGTTTGTTAGCCCAACCCAAACCCCCCTGGAATGGGGGAAGTGACCAGATTTCAGTCTGGCATCTACCCCAGAACCTTTCCAGCACAGTAGGACTCTTCTGGTGTAGCTCCTAGGATCATTGATGCACGGTGCAGGATGGACGGCTGGCACGTATCTGGTCTCCCATCCCCTCCTAGACACCTAGACCCTAATATTAGAAAAGCTTCGCTCTTGATTAGTAGCAGTTTCATTTACACCAAAACAGAATTCCTAAAACTTTAAATTAATGAATTTAAAATGGCACATTTTAAACAATATTTAAAGTAGCTGAGTGGTGGTTTGTGTGTTAAGCAGAAGAGTCTAATTAATCTTCATCTCAATGCAGGGATCTAAAGGGATAAGACAATAGCTGGTAAATCGATGTACATCTCCAATTGTGATACTCAATATTACCCTTTCTGTAGATTAAAATTAGTAGTTGAAACGTTTGAACACTCAAGCTAATAAACAAAACAATCAAACTTCATTGAAGTCCCCAAAGTTTTTCAACCAATTAAAATGAAAACGTTATCATAAAACTTTGAGGACTAGTGTAATAAACTAGTATAATAAAATAACTCTTTATCTGATCTCCCAATGTTATCTATAGACAACAAGCGTTAATATCTGCCTTCAAAGCAAGGTCGTAAGGTCTTTTCATTTTTGGGGGGGTAAGAATTATGGATGATGGGAGTAATTTTCTTTTTTTCGGAGGGGGTTAAAAATTATGTCATTCGTTTAAATTCTTGGGGACTTTTTATTAAATCTTGGTTAATTAATACACAGAAGGACTAATTTTGTTCATCATTAAAAAAACTTAAGGGATGTATTGTAACGTACACAAAAAGTGTTATAATTTGTACTTTGAGTTCTCATTTTAGAGCTAATAAGCTAACGGGAAAAAGATAGGTTTATTTGGAAAAATTTAAACGAACATTAACAAATTCGCAACATCGCCAACATAGTCACAAGCTACTAAATACAGAATTAAACAAATAATAATAATAATCAATATCAATTTATCGTCAATTGTCCTATCACGTTCTCTCTGAACTAGCGTGTAGAATAATGTAATTCAAAACTATTTTGTTTAAAACCGAGCAAAAAAGTTAAGCTTCTGCGAAAAAAAAGGATTCGGTAATAACTTTGTACAGTTTTGCATTAGAAATACATTATCAATGCTCAGGACCTACCCCCCTTATGTAAATAGCTTTAAACCTGCCCTAAATCAATATCAAGCCTAAGAGAGCAATAGAGCACAGCCGTTTACGTGATCTTACAAAACATACAATACACTCAAAAGGACATAGAAATACATTACGATACATACCTTTATTTTCATTTTGTATACTTAAGTTCTGTCTGTAAATCTTATAGTTTAAAGATGGTTGCCGTATATCTAAGAATCAATGCGCCTATGGGACCTGGTTTTAACATAACTTATTCTGTATAAAACCATCCGAGTGGCCACAGGACGCCAGCAAACATTGCTGGGTCATCCAGGTAGAGAGCATGAGAAACTAAAAAGCAAACAAAATGTTATAACTTTAGGTCTAATAGAAGGGTTGATAATAGGGGGAGAGGCATGCAATAGATACTATACCCCTCCCCCCCCCCCCAGAATAATGTTACTGTACATTTGAATTTATACATTTTGTTACATTTACCTCTCCTTAGATCCCGTATTAAACCTGGCAAGAAATTGAAATACAATACGACATACGTATACTTATTAATAAGAATAAAGGTGCTATTTTACCAACTTTACTTTTTTTTATGGGACATTTTTAGTAACTACTGTACATGTGTATAACAAATGTATGAAAGTTCAACGGTTATAAAAAAAAACAAGGATTTTCTATATTTATGATCAACCCATCGTCTGTCAGTCCGATGTCTGTAATGGATTACTATGATCTTTAATTAAGGAATGTAGAATTTGAATGATGATTCCTGTAATAGTCGGGTACAATTTAGCAACTCTGTAACCACATTACAAAACAATTTGCATGTGACCATTTAAAACATGTTTTGTGGTTTAAATACAGCATTCGTTTAATTTTCAGAAAAATGATTCTTCGGACGATTGGGCACAATTTTATAAGCTAATCTCTGTTATCAAGACGAAAATATTAATATGTAAGTAAGTATCCCGTACTAAAGTAATTTTGTTCAGATATAAATAAAATATAATATTTCTTTGATATGGAAGTTGGTGAGCTGAGCTTTTATGGATGTTGTCATCCTCATACTGAAGAAAACACGCTTACAGAAGAGAGTATATAGTTCTTCCACTCAAAATGCATAGTTCTATATCTTTAATAGCATAATATTATTTGAGGATGAAGGGGTTGTAGTTTAACTTTAGTTATCCTTACCTTCCTCCCTGGCAAAAAATGGGTTTGTCTTGACTTCTTGACTCCCAAGATTATCCCACTCTATTCTATAATGCAAGGTTTAAGATCGATAAGAAGATTCTAACATGCATAGATTTATGTTTAAAGCTTTCCATAGTAGAAGTTTCTAGAGGCATATGAACCTAGTAATAGTGTCAGACTGATTATGACGTAAAAAAAAATTAGCTAACGAGAGGCCATTAATGGTTAAATTCATAGTGGCCTCTCATTGGCTAATCATTTTTTTACGTCATAATCAGCCGACACTTTTACTAGGTTCGAGGCAGATACTTTTAAAGAACAAAAATGGGTAAATTTCCTCATTAAATCTGAACCAAAGATGAAATATTTTAAGGTTAGGTCAGGTCAAGCAAAGTTTTCTAAAGCCTCATACAGTTAGTATTCTGTAATGGAGGACCAACATGTTTAGAGCCCCATGAAAAGGCTAAAAAATGGAAATGGAGAAGGGTTTGGGGGAAGGTTGCTTGTCAATTAATATGTTAGGTCGAAAGCACCAAAAAAGAAGAGAAAGGTTCGAAAAAAGAAAGAAAGAGAAAAAAGTTTAAAAAAAGAATAAATGGTCTAGGGACCAAATAAATAAAAAGAAGAGAGATGAAGCGAGAAAGCTAAAAAGCACCAGGAGGGAGTAAGAAAGTATCCTAAGAAAGAGATAGAAAGAGAGAGAGAGAGAGAGAGAGAGAAAGAGGGAGAAAGAGAGAGAAAGAGAGAGAGAAAGAGGGAGAAAGAGAGAGAGAGAGATGAAGCGAATAAACTAAAAAGCACCATGAGGGAGTAAGAAAGTATCTTAAGAAAGAGATAGAAAGAGAGAGAGAGAGAGAGAGAGAGAGAGAGAGAGAGAGAAAGAGAAAGAGAAAGAGAAAGAAAGAGAGAGAGAGAGAGAGAGAGAGAGAGAGAGAGAGAGAGAGAGAGAGAGAGAGAGAGAGAGAAAGAAAGAGAGAGGGAGAGAGAGATAGAAATGAAAGAGAGAGAGATAGACGGAAAGAGAGAGAGAGAGAAAGAGAAAGAAAGAGAGAGAGAGAGAGAGAGAGAGAGAGAGAGAGAGAGAGAGAGATAGAGAGAGAGAGTTAGAAGGAAAGAGAGAGAGAGAGAGAGAGAGAGAGATAGAAGGAAAGAGAGAGAGAAAGAACTCAAAAAAGAGAGTTATAGGCATTACAGTTATGAATTTTTGGCGCCAATTTTCTTGGCGCGTCTTACACACAAAAAAAAGAAGTCAAGACAAAACCATTCTTTGTCAGGGAGGAAAAGTATAAGTAAGGTTTGATTAATATACAACCCTTTCTTCCTCCCAGGGATGATTCACAATATAAATGTTGGATGTAAGATTAAATTATTGTCCATTATCCTATCCCCATATCCCTGTTGGTTACAGGTTGTTAACCCGAACCATATTTTTTGAAAAAAAATCAATATTTTCATATTTTATTTCCCTTTTGGAAGCTGCTATTAGTTCGCGGGGGTTTCTTATAAATACATATAAGTACTTAGGGATAAGACAATGGACAATTAATGGATATATATCTTAATTGATGATAAACAATATTGGTTGAACAGTTTAGACACTGCAGTTTTAAAATAACAAGATTTAATTTAAGTATCCAAAGTTTTGTAAGCCAACGAATAATATAACGTGTTTCTAAAACTTTGTGTACCAGTACAAGTTACACCTCAACTTCAAAATTACAGTATAACATTCTATTATTCTTACTATATTTATAATGTTCTAATTTAACATTATCTTATTCGTTGGCTCAAAGGCTTAAGGTTACTTTTCTTGCCTTTTAATTGCCAACCAATATTTTTAAACTACTATGGGGAAAATTTTGTTGATCATCAATGGGGATCCATATCTATATATCTTCCATCCCGATAAATTCCTGATAAAATGCTATTATGATGAAATATTGTAGCTGCTTTTCATCAAAAGAGCACAATAAGTGCGAAGCTAAATAAAATGCGCGAAAAACTGTATTTGTACATTTAGGTACATTGTTGGGTTCTTCGTTATTTACGTTAGGATGAAAATCAGTAGCCAGCCGTTTGGCCGCTGGTCGCCTGTAATCTTTATCATTATATATGATGAATAGCTGCAGCTTGCCGACATGATCCATGTAACCGGACATTCACCTTTCCCCCCAACGATATATATGTGTTATGACAGCTAAATTAACGGTGAAAAAAAAAACAATTTCATTTCGTTGTGTACATACTTTTTTATAAGCGTAGCATCATTATAACGCACTTTGTCCGCCTCTTTGCTTATTAAACTACCCGTCACATTTACCAATGATAATAAATAATATTTGTAATAGCACAGCCAAATTTAATAGAACAATTTTAAAAATCATGCCTTAACGTACAAGGAATCATTATTTCAAAATCACATTAAAAAGATAATTATAATATGTCAAACAGTTTCTGAAATTGACTATTGCCTTTCTGGTAATGATGGATTATACTCAAACGTAGTAAGAATCTTTCTCGTATTCATTCGAATCCGGTGGATAGGAACCGGTTCTCATCCATACGAAAAAACTATGTCTAGCATCGTATTATATCCAGCTTTCTACAAATATAGAAATGTACAATCATAAGATTAAAACTAGTTTTTTTAGCCGGTGACTTCGTCACCTCGGGGCTAAAAAAACTAGTTTTAATCTCATAATTGTACATTCTATATCCGCGGAAAGTCGTTTATAATACGATGCGAGAAATAAATATTATGAAATTTATGAAGATTTGATGTTCAAAGGACAATTCTACCAGCCCTAACTTTATTCTATATTGCCAAGAAGATGTATCAATAAACAATATCGTTCTTGTTTGTCGTTGGCATGTCATTCAAAAGTGTTTAGTGATTCTTAGAATACAAAATATTAGAAAAATTATTTGTTTTAACATTTTCACACAGGGATGGAAACTCGGAAGAAAAAATGCTTAAAAAGTTTTAAAATATAAAGTTATGTCTATCTAGATCTTATGCTCTTCCTCAAAATGCCTAGCGAGCAAAGAACCCCCTCCACCGAATATTTTAAGTAGATAAAAAATAATTGGGTTTTATTTTTTCCCGTTATGCCTAACCCCTGCTGGAGGACATATACCTGCGGTGCCCTACCCTATAGGGCTACACTTTACCCAATAAAACTTAACCTAACCTAAACACAAACTCTCGAAAAACTAGAATTAAACGAAAATCTATAAGATACTGTTTTAATGAGTTTTTAGTAATGTTTTTATAGTCTGTAACCTTTTTAAGCATGTTGTTACACCTTTATACTTGCTTATCAAAATTATTCAAAAATGCACTTTGTAAAGACTAACACAGATCCCGATCTTTGGAAGAAGATTATTTTGCAGACACATAAGTCAACGAACCTAACCATCTTTTCCCCCCACATGGTTACTATGCCCCCCCCCTCACCCCCCCACACCCATCAACACCCCCCTCATGTTCTGTTCTGTCTTTTGAAGCGGGATACCTTTCAAAAATTTTAGGGATTTATAAGAATACTGCAAACAGATAAAAATAGCAAATACATGCATAATGAAGTACTAAAATGTCTTATTATGTTTGTTTGTGCAGTAAGATCTTTTAAACGGCTATAACGTCCCTCTATTCAGGGAAACTTAGTAATTGTCCTTAATATGTTATTTGTTAACTAGCGGCTGCGTCCCTAGTATCTAGGGATAATAGAAGGGACATGAAAGTGCAGAAAAATAACTTAAAACCTTACAACGACTTTTTTTATAAAAATTAAACAGCCTAAAACCACCCTGGGACCTATAAGAAGCTTCACTCTAAAGGAGAACCATATCGGTTCAGCGGTTAGCAAGATCCTTTGCTACAGACAAAAAAAAGCTTACTACTTTATATAATAGGATATATCTTAGGATATCGAATAACCTCAAAGATAGAAAAAGCTCTTAGACAAATTTAAACCAGCCCCTTAACACTATTTTCTTTCCTTTTTATTAATTTGCTGTATAATTCTAGGGTCACACTCCCCATTAAATTTAGTTATAATAGAAAATGTAGGGGGGGGGGGGGCTTATTAGCTATTCCTTCGGGGAAGAAGTATCCTAGAAGTATTGAAATTATTAGATTGGACCTATATGAAGCTTCGTTGTAAAGGAGATATTTCGGTATAAACAGATACACATCCTTTTACTTTTTATCTTTGGATTATATTTAGATATATATATGATACCCACCTGTTCGACTTTATTGCTACTTTAGGTGGGGCTGAATTATAAAAACACCCACCTTTCAAATAATCTAGCAGCTGGTGGAGAAAATACCTCCCATACCCCCCATCCCCCACCCCCCTACCAGCCATCCTTTTTGCGCATTAAAATCTCATGAAATCATGTTTATTTGCGCCCCTCTTTTGCGTTTCCGTTCTATTGCCACCCCCCCCCCCCCCCCCCCCCCACAAACATAGACTTGTAAATAAATATGGTTCTGTTTCAGTTCTAAAAATCTTTCGGACAATTTTTTGAGTGTTTTAGCTTTTTAGCAAATTTTTTAGTTAATTAGTTAAATTTAAAAAAGATAATTATGTTCATAGGAAATCCAATAATGAGCACCATTATAATCTTATTCATTAAAGATATATCTATCTATCTACCTAATCTATCTAAAGATACAAATTTGTAAATCGAATAGAAAGAAAAATAATATCTTAGTAGAGGTAGCATCAAATAATCAACATATAGCAATGCTTTTATTATTTTTTTTGACTTTATACTTTTCATGGGTGGGGAATAGGTTTACCTAACCCCCCGTCAAAAATAGCCTAAAAGCTGAACTAAACAAATACTGAGTTTTGATAATTGTCGAGCATTTTGACATTTATGAGAACTTATAGAACACACATAAATACAACTTACTACTTGAATATGCAATAGTGTTTATGTCTTAACATATAATTAATTTCATAATTTTATTAATAGCTAGCTTTTTTGCGGGTTTATTGCGGGTTTAAATAAACACCCTCAATGTTTGACGGATAGTAAAGAAGAGCGCGTAGGAAACCAAGGGGAAATCAGACGGAATGACGGACGGACGGACGGAAGAATGGACGCACGGAAATCTAAACCAAATAGTATGGCTTTCCAATTTACTCTCTCTCTGTCTCTCTCTCTGTCTCTCTCTCTCTCTCTCTACCACTCACTTTTTTTCTATATCTCTTTCTCAATCACACACACACACACACATACACACACCTTGTTCCTTAATGCACCTCTTACACACACACACACACACACATACACAATTTTGCTCATCTTCAATGCCCCCCACCCTCTTACGTAGAAAACTCCCTCAGAAGCATACATAGTAGAAATTTTTGAGTCATACAAAACCCAGTAAAATTTCAAAGTAGCAAAAGTAAACAATTAAATCTTTATGAACAATTCTGATCAGTCTAAACTTTCCAAAGAGAATCCGTAATCTATGTACATTCCCCATGATGATAAACAAAATTTCCCTTATGTAGATAAAAAATATTATTTGAAAACTAAAGACATAGCTTGTTTTAACCAACAAATCAATATCCAATGTTTTAAAGCCAACATGATGATAACTTGTTTATAAAACTTTGGATACCTTTGTTATTTACAGTCCAATATCCAAGCCCTACCTAATATCAAAGAATTTGGGGGAAAGTTAAATATTTAGCAAGACTGTATAAATGCCAGTTTGGAGTGAAAGGACGTTAACCCTAGCTCTAGCTAATATAAATTTTCTGTATCTAACCCGAGAGAGAGAGAGAGAGAGAGAGAGAGAGAGAGAGAGAGAGAGAGAGAGAGAGAGAGTTGATAATACTAAGGTGACGCATTCTATAGTGCAAGGGGGGGGGGGTGTGCGTACCTTCCCACCCTAGAAATAAACAAACACGAGAAGCTGCCCTATAAGTCTAAGATCAGAGATATAACACCTGGAGATAAACTTATTTTCCAACCTTCCTTCCAACTTTAGGCTACTAAAGGCCGAATTTTAAGTTTTTTTGAGAACATTTTCTTATAGTTAATTTTTTTAAGATACATACCTTGTTTTGGTTAAAAAATAATGTTAAAGATATACTTATGAAAAGACCAATAACATCACGAAGGGAGGGTACAGAGCTAGGACTGTAAATTATACTGGTACCCAATACGGAGGGAGGGTACAGAGCTAGGACTGTAAATTATACTGGTACCCAACACGGAGGGAGGGTACAAAGCTAGGACTGTAAATTATACTGGTAACTAACACGGAGGGAAAGTACAGAGCTAGGACTGTAAATTATACTGGTAACCAACACGGAGGGAGTGTACAGAGCTAGGACTGTAAATTATACTGGTAACCAACACGGAGGGAGTGTACAGAGCTAGGACTGTAAATTATACTGGTAACCAACATGGAGGGAGGGTACATAGCTAGGACTGTAAATTATACTGGTTCCCAAAGTTCTATAGACACATTCCTTCACTTGATGGGTAAAAATAATTGAGTTTTGATTGGTTTGAACAAATAAGGTAAATAGGGATAACCAAAGTGGAATAGTTTGTACACTTCAAGTTGAATCAAACCAATCTTATTTATGAAGTTAATCAAAATTTTAAGCCAACGAATGAGTGTATTTTTTGATAAAGAACTTTGAGTTTAAAATAAATTATAGTTCAATGCCCCTTCCCTCTCTAACTAAAGATGTGCTAAAAATCCCGGAAAATTTTGCTTCATTGTGGCCCAACTGAAGGAAGGGTGAGACGTTTCGATCAACGAACCCAGAGCATAGAAAAGGACGTTCAACTTTGACGCAATGGGCCAACAACCTTTTTATTCCCCTAAACAAATCCCCCCCCCTCCCCTTCCACACATACATACTCCCCACCCTCTCCCGCATTTCCGTGTATAATTTCTTCCCTTGTAACTAATATTAGGTGTGTAATAGTATAGTAACAGCATTTTGCCGGCTTTCGTACGCAATTTACATGCCGGGTGAGAGTCTGTCTGTCCGTCTGTCTGTCTGTCTCTCCGTGTCTGCAACTTCAATTGGCTCAAGAATATTTAGGGTTAATTAAATAGATCAATTTTAATATTTAAAAGTACAATGACTCTAAGTATTTTAAAATGATAGAAATGCAATGCAATCAGCAGTTTTGGAGATCTTAATTGCCTAGCAGACATACAGATATAGACAGACACCCTGTTACCTGCAAGGTAACCTGAATATAAATACTTAATAGCATAACTGTTTTATGCAATTAAAGCAACATTTGTTGAAAAAACACAGGAAAAAAATATTCTAGAATACAGTTAATAAAAATATTACTTCTTAAAAATAGATAGACAGATTTTGATAAATGAATAAATAGGTAGATAGCTAAATAGATAGATTGATAGATGTTGGATAGATAGAGAGATAATTAGATAAATAGATGGATAGATAGATGAATCTATAGACAGTTAAATGTATAGATCGACATATTGATTTGAAGATATTTAGATAGATAGATAAAAAGATATCTATATATAAAGATAGATATATGGATAGATAACTGGATAGATGGATATCAAATTAGTAATATTGATAGATAGAAAGTTTAACAGATAGATAGGTATAGATAAAGACATTATAGATATTATTAGGAATAGGAAGCTTATCTATTTGTTAGAAAATATTTAATTGGTGTTTTTCCCCAAATTCACTTTTAGTTTCAATTATACATATCCCTTCCCGTTAAAAGATCTTAATCTACATTTATTTTTTATTTTTCCTTAAGGTGTAGTTTTATTTTTATATTAAATTATTATCCCTAATATAAAGATTATAATACTGATAAGAATTTTTACATAAATGTGTTTTTCATAGCGATGATTTTTATAGTAAGCGCATTTTCGTATGTTTTACTATATTTTCCATTCATATCTCGCAAACCACTAAATGAAATGGGTCCAAAAAAGGTTTTTAGGGATGGTTTTAGACTATTTTTCAGCCCTCTCCCTTTTTTCTCTAATTATTAATGGTTCTGGTTAGGTTTTAAGCTATTTTTCATTTTAAACATTAATGAAAAAAATTATAGATGGATAGATATGATAGAAAGAAAGATATATTATTAGATTGATGGGATATTAATTGATGGATGGATGGACAGTCCATTAGATGAACATTTGCGATGAATTAAAAGATAAATAGATAGATAGACATTTATTGTATTATAATAGAGGTTACTATATTACTATACTAAGGAGAAAAAGGGAGGGGGATAATTTTCCATGTAGGTACTTTTTACCCCCCTTTTCCGACCCTCTAAACATAAAATTCCAGTTTACAAAACATTTGATAGTAGATACATTTTTAAAAGGGAAGTCCGTAACGGATAGCTTTTTTCGTTAATTTAGGCAAATTAGAATTGTCCTATCAATTTCAAACTTTGCATGATGATTCCTGTGGTAGATAGGTACGATTTAAAATTGTTACCAGAATGTCCGTACGTCCAATTTAAACATGTTGTTGTTTACTTTTTTAACAACAATTTTTTTATGTGATAAAATCATCCGATTGATCTGATTTTTTGATTACTAATTTCAATTACAATAAGGTACAATATTATGAGTGAAGCATCTGTATAATCAAGTCCTAAAAATGTCAGTATGTCCTTAAGCAGAATTCTGTATTTATTAATTTTTTTCAACAAATTTACGTATAATTTTGTCAAAACTTATATATTCTTATTTTGTATATTCAGTTCTGACACTCTACAAGAGTTAATATTCGTCTGTCATACTGTTTCAGGCAGGGTTTCGGATCCGCATTGATTTTTTGCGGATCCGGATCCGGATCCTCCAAATTGGGTCAGTGCGGATCCGGATGCGGATGCGGATCCGGATCCGGATCCTTGACAATAAAAATAAAATCACCAAATTTTTCACAAATATTTATTCTTTAATTCGAAGTCAAAATTACTTTTAATTTTCAAGTCTGACCCTAAACCTTAAAGATTGGCTCTCATCAAGAGAATGTCTGAGATTTTATATAAATTTAGGTAGATTTTTTCCGCATTTTTTTGAGTCCAAGGATCCGGATCCGGATCCGCATTTTTTTGCGGATCCGGATCCGGATCCTTGGACCCAAAAATATGCGGATCCTTGCGGATCCGGATCCGGATCCAGATCCGGATCCGAAACCCTGGTTTCAGGGCTTTGCTTTTATGGATGTTGTCATCCTTGTTTTCTTAGGAAGGGTTGAGACATTGGACTGTAAATTACACTGTAACTCAACCTCTTGTAAACATGCTCTAATTCTTTGTCTAAAAACTTTGGATACTTTTATTAAATCTTGATTAGTTTGTTCCTAATTTGAAGTGTCATCTAATGATTTTATTTTTATCATAAGAAGTATTTGTTTATCAGCATTACACTGTTAAAAATAAAAAAAAAATTAGCATCAGATAATACTATATATTCATTTCATTATTGTATAGCATCATCCCCTACGTTCTAGCAAAAAAATCTCATTACGATATAAGGAAGATTCCAATACTGTATTGAGTATTACTTAGTGTTCTATGGAGTAATATGTATTACTAAATAAAGAATGTGCATTTTATAGTATTATCTAATACTCTCTATGGAATAAAATCAGCTAGAAAGAAGTTTTTAATACTCTGGTTCGTAATTTTTGTTACTCTGTAGGGTAAGAATTGATACTGAAAACATAATATCTCTGTAAAGTAATAGTTATTATGCTATATAGTACTACATGGTGTTATATATTCATTTTGTTAATACAGCACACTTACGGGTCCAGGTCTAATACAACCCCAGCGTATCAATTGATACTAAATGAAAAAATTTTTTTTTACAGTGTAGGGATGTACATCAAATTATCTTTTTCCCTGGTATGACAGACGGACAATCAGATGAAGTGACTAGACAACGTGGCTCAAAAATCAGCCATGTGACGTCATAAAAATGAGGCAGATGAGAGGAGAAGTAGGAAAGAAAAACCCTAAAAACAGAGATGGATAATCCCTTATTTTTATGACGTCACATGGCTGATTTTTAAGACAATTTGTCCAGTCAGAGTTTTTTAATCGTACCAAATTGTTACAGAAATCCCTATCAAAAGGTTAGATATTAGAAGAACTAATTTAAAGATCTAACTGTGACGTACGAACGTACGGAAATACAGTAACTAATTATTAAGATTCGCTTTTCAAAATAGTAGGGTTCCAAATCTTTCAGTGCAGGAAACTACTATATACACTCAAGGGAGGGTCTCTAAGAGGCTTTACGCTAAAACACACTCACACACACACATACACACACACACACACACACACACACACACACATACACACACTAATAATCGTAGTAGGAGGCCGAAATGTTTGTAAAAATGTGTACAATTCTATACGAGGGTTCATGTACGGGGGTGGTGGTGCCTTAT
The DNA here is from genome assembly GCF_053477335.1 of Acartia tonsa. NCBI lineage: Eukaryota > Metazoa > Arthropoda > Copepoda > Calanoida > Acartiidae > Acartia > Acartia tonsa. Next base: position 10,354,255 of record NC_137273.1, on the reverse strand, counting down.
TGTAGTAGCGAAGTTATCTATAAATAGGGTTTGTCTGTACTTCCAAAACACAATGTGTACAACTTTATACGAGGGTTCATGTACGGGGGTGGTGGTGCCTTATTGTAGTAGCGAAGTTATCTATAAATAGGGTTTGTCTGTACTTCCAAAACAAAATGTGTACAACTTTATACGAGGGTTCATGTACGGGGGTGGTGGTGCCTTATTGTTGTAGCGAAGCATTCTATAAATAGGGTTTGTCTGTACTTCCAAAACACAATGTGTACAACTTTATACGAGGGTTCATGTACGGGGGTGGTGGTGCCTTATTGTAGTAGCGAAGCATTCTATACTTAGGGTTTGGATGTACTTCAAAAACACAATGTTTACAACTTTATCCGAGGGTTGATGTACGGGGGGTGGTGGTGCCTTATTGTAGTAGCGAAGTTATCTATAAATAGGGTTTGTCTGTACTTCCAAAACACAATCCGTACAACTTTATATGAGGGTTGATGTACAGGGGGTGGTGGTGCCTTATTGTAGAAGCGAAGTTATCTATAAGTAGGGTTTGTTTGTATATCTAAAGCAGTTATATTTTCATCGAACGTCTACACACCTAGAGGAATCGAGAGACTTTTAAAGAAGGGGGAGAGGGGTGTTATTGATCCATTAAAGTTAAAAAAATGTTTTTTAGGATATCTTTTCTTTCTGAAAATTAGTTGGAGATACCCGACCCTCTAAGAACCATATTGATTCAGTGGTTATCGATATATTTAGCTACAAACAGTCATACCGTTACTTTTATATAAGGATAATGTTTTTATTTAGTTATTGCTGCGCTGCTTAAAGACAAAAATGTCCTTTTTTCGGTTGAATGTACTTTTATTTAAGCAAATTAAGCAAATAATCTGGGGAGGAATTAATAAAGTTATAAATCAATTATTAACAAAATTATACATATGTATGTATGTACATTGAATAACAAGGATGACAACATCCATTAAAAAGCGAAACAATATTTAGAAGTCTAAAAAAAGTTAATTCCACCCTGTAAATTATTTGAATACATGATTTTTGATAAGGACATTCTTACAATTAAAACCTTGACTATAGACATGGTTTGCTTATAACATTATTTCTAATTTATCATTATTCTAAAATTAATCAGATAAATAGGATAATAATATCAAATAAAAAGTCGTTTTCTAAAATAGTTTAAAAATCAACATGTTTAAAATGGACTTACAGACTTTCTTGTTAAGATTATAGAGTTTCTAAGCTTTCTTAATTGTGCCTAACTGATACAGGAATCATGACGCCAAGTTTGAAATCCATAGGGCAATTATAACAAGACTAAATTGACGATTGGACAAACTGTCCTATCCAAAATGTAGAAAAGCTGCGCTTTTAAATAGAGTGAAAAAGGGATCAATATACTACTCATGTATGTATACACATTTTTTGATAAGAGGGAAGACAACGACAAAAAAGGGGGGGAAAAGTACAGTTTTTTTGCATCCATCCACTCCATAATCAGGCATAAATGGACATGCAAACAATACAATAAATATAGAAAGTCTAGAGCTGGATCTTTAAATCATTTTAGTGGTGAGCCAGATCGGGGTGAGCCGAATTTCAGCCAATCACAGCGCGGCATTTCATAAAATACTGTGCTCTCATTGGTGGAAAGTTGGCTCACCCCGATCTGACGCACCACTAAAATGATTTAAAGATCCAGCTTAGATATTCAATCACGTAACTTGGCCAATTGGAACATAGCGTAAGAACAATCCGGTAACATTATAGGTTAAAAAGTAGGGTTGGGCCGGATACTTTTTTGGCCGGATACCGGATACCGGATATCCGGTTATCCGGCCAAATTACCGGATATCCGGCCGGATAACCGGCCAAATTACCAGATACTAAAGTAGCAAAAAAAAATTTCTTCAAAAATCTTTTATAAATTTACATAAAGTTAAACTTGTTCAGAAATAATGTTCTTCTAGCTTCAATAATAAGAAAATTATAGCCATTTAAAAATTTAAAAAGCAGAGATTTTTGGTGTAAAGTATAAAAAATTATAGAGCCGGATATCCGGCCGGATAGTTTCAATATCCGGTATCCGGCCGGATGTTGAAAATGGCCGGATATCCGGCCGGATATCCAGCCACACCGGATATCCGGCCCAACCCTATTAAAAAGTACACATTTTGGTATGATAGACAGTTATTTTTTCATGACATTAATATAATAAGTGTCAGCTAGGAATATTTAAATGTATCAGGATCAATCATTGCTTGAAGAAATGAAAGTTAAATAGATGATTGTCTCTGATTGAATATCTAGGGTAATAAATCTATTGTGTATTATTAAATGATAGTATATTCTGAATTTATAGTCCATTGTCCTATACCTGTTTTTTAAAACAAGTTGATCATAGCCTCCAGGAAAAGACAGTTTCTGTAAAGAAAATAGCCTAAACCCATCTAAATGCATTTACGAATCTGTAAAGAGTACAACCCACACGAACTAGCAATTTCCGAGATCTTATGCTTCAGACAACGTTTAATTCCATAGATATTTGAATGGGGGGGAAATCAATTCAAAGTCATTTTTTAGTGCTTTAACTTATCCCCTTCATGCTGTAAGAAATTTTACATACATACACACTAAGTTAGTAACATAGGACATTCACCTTTTACATGCTTGTTACACGCCAGAGCGGAAGGGATAGGGCAATGTACGAGAAATAAATCTTCTTCCCAGTGCTTCTGCCTTTGGTAACTTTTGAGGAATTACAGGATTGTAGATTAATTATGTCGCTATTACTCCCTTCCTCCTTGTTGCTACATAGTCTTTAGTTTTTACTATAAATATCAGGTAGGGAGAAGATATTGGTAAATTACACTGGTACCCAAAGTTTTATAGCTATGATATCTCATTCGTTGGTCAAAAAACTTTGGGTACTTTTGTTGATTTATCAGAAAGATTTTATTTTTTTCCTTTCCCATTGTCTTATCCCTTAAGATCCCTGATCAATATAGACTTAGATACAAATAGTAAAACGAGGTATAGCGTCAAAATTAAAAAAAGCCACCATTAAGCTAAATCTTTACATCTAAGAACAAGTGTGATTTGATACATAGTAGTCCAGCAATATCATATTAACAGACCAGAGATAAAGCAGTATACATTGATATTAGGAGCAGTAATTAATAAAACTGCTATAAAAATTGTAAAAATGATAAGCTGAGCTCGATCTTTAAATCGTTTATAGGTGATTTAAACCGGGGCGATTCATTTGGCGCACCATCAAATTATTAATATCAATCTTTAAATCGAATTTGCATGGGTGATTTAAATCGGGCAGTGGCGCGGGCCCGGCGCGCCAATGCCACTCACCGAGTGGCATTGGCGGTTTAAATCGGGATGATTTATTTAATAAATAAATATTTTTTTTTAATTACTTTAATATTTTATTGCAAAACTATCGTGAAAACATTTTTATAGTTATTTTTAAAATAAATCATATATTAATGTTTTATATAAAATACTATACTGACACGGTATTTTATATAAAATACCTTACTGACACTGCTTAAGTAATAAAGTTGTACTGGCGCGGATCGATATTTTAGTGAGTGCGCAAGCGATTTAACAACACCGCACCGAAAATCTTTTAAAAATCAGGTGCGCTGTGGCTTACCACCAGCGCGCCTACGGTTTACCTCTGAATCGCCCCGATTCAGCGCGGCATAAAAACGATTTAAAGATCAAGCTCTGGCCCTCGGCCTTCAATTTAGCATTAAAAATAAAAATTTAAACTTTTTTTTTGTGAAAAATGTATTTTTTAGTAGGATGACTCCTTGGGAGAATCAAACAAGGTAGCCTTACCTTGACCTATAAATAGCTTCAGAGATCTTATTCGCAGACACACAAATAAGCAGACAGATAAACATCCATAATCTATAACCTATTTTTTATGAATACAAAAATTATTCAATAAAAAATCTAGTCCCTTCACAAAAAAAAATATAGATATATAATTATCTGATATTAAGAATGTCAACATTCATAGAAGCGAAGCTCAATAAGATAAACTAAAAATCTGAAGAAAGTTCACCATTATTTTTTTAATATCGAAAAAGCAGACACTTGTTTTCTATAATTAGGAACAAAACTACTTAAATGCAGGATAAACATGCTGAGAAATTTGTCTTATCGTCATAAGAATCATATATTAAACAAACAATAAAAAAATGTTGATATAGCTTTTAAACACAACGTTAATATGTTGCTAAGCTTTTTAAATGGTAACACATTGTTATAGGAATTCACATGCAAGGTTAAAATTGATATAAAGACCTAAAAGATTAGAGCTATCAGTTAAGGACGTACATACAGACTCACCCTACTTATAAAAATGCTTGGAGTTAGAAAATAATTATTACGGTTCAAGAATTACATTTGTTTCATAACAAGGAATCTTCTATACATAAGAAGTACAACAATAATAACAAAAATATTGAACAAATCATATAAGTACAAGTAGTATGATTTATTGTCTGTAGCGAAGGATCTCGCTAACCGCTGAACCAATATGGTTCTCCTTTACAGTGAAGCTTAATATAGGTCCTGGTTTTAGGCTGTTTTCTTTTTATAAAAAAAAGTCTGGGTATGGTATTAGGTTATTTTTCTGCCCTTCCATATACCTTTGAATTTAGATCCCCTAGATGCTAGGGGCACATCGGCTAGTAATAGATATATAGCAAACGTGCTTGTATGTGCAAGTATCCTATGGGATAAGACAACGGACTATCAATCAATGTGCATTGTGCATCCCCAATGATAACTAACATACTTACCCAAACTGTTTATCAAAATATTTGGCAAACAAGTTTTAACCAATTAATCAAGATTTAACACAAGTACCCAAGGTTTTTAAGCCAACGAATGAGAGAAATTTTGGGTACCAATTAATTTACGATGCAATGATTCTGTGTAACTTAAAAATAAAAAATCGGAAGAACAACATACCCTAACTATAAAGTAGCTGCGCTGCTAAAAATTTGACACAAATTGAAATAATATTATTGATTTAAACAATTATTTCCTGTTCGTCTGATTGACAACTATGAGAAAGGAAATGTTATTAGGAGCGTAGCTACTCTAAAATTAGGGTATGGCCGTATGTATACCCGATTGTCTGTCACTAGTATATCTATGTATAGTTACTATCAATATCTAGGGATCTTTTAGGATGAGACAGTGGCCGATAAATTGAAGCACATCTCAAATGATGATAAACGAAATTATCCCTTCTGTAGATTACAATTAGTAGTTGAAAAGCTCAATTAATCAGTTTTTCAGTATCTTGGGTATAAAAAGGTCCGTTTCTAAGCATTTGTGACAGAGTTTTGGCCAAATACAATATCAAACATATAAAGAACTAACAGACATCACTGTTATTCTAAATATTTGCTGGATTGTAAAGTCACCAATATATTAGTTATTGAAACTGTTATTTATTAAATTTCTCCTAAATAACATATATCTCTATATGTCCTTCATGATAACCTATAATTACATTTATGTTGTGTTATTATTTACTCTCCCAATAGAGGTGTAAAAAGTGTATTTTTTACATTTTTGTCAAAAATATCTTTAAAACTTAATATTGAACAAGCAAAATTTACAAATTTTTGTCAAATTCTACCCCAACTTTTGTCAACTTTTTATCATTGAGAAATTGATATCTCTAGTACTGCCTAAGGCCTAATTTTGTCAGAACACAAAATTTGATTGTTTTAAAATTGTACATTAATGACACTCTTCCCTACTTCCTTCCTTTATATTGATCGAAAGATACATTTATAATTGTTTCCAAATTAATATCTTGTTCAGGTTACATAGTAATTAAGTCAAAATATGGTATTGTCACAGATACAAATATTTTCATAAATATCTATTCATCTTTTTTTGAATGTCTCTTCCATTTTTCAAGCAAGTGAATTCATTTAGGGGATAAAGAAGGGCCTACAAACCCACCCCTAAATTTGTCTAAAACTTACCTGGACCTCTACAAATGATCCCTGAAAATTGTGTAAAAGTCTATCAAGTAATTTTCTAGATGTTAATGGGTGCTTTTTTGTTGCAAACTGCATAAATAGATGCTACTGTTTAAGGACATACTTACATTTTTGGGACTTGTTTTTATAGAGATGCTTCGCTTATAACTATGTACCTTGTTGTAATAGGAATCACTGTTAAAAAAATCAGAAGAATCGGATAATTTTAACATACAAAATTTTAAAAAAAGTTAAAAATCGACATGTGTACGGACATTCTGATATTGATTATAGAGTTGCTACGCTTTATAAATTGTATAAAATATCTCTATAAATCCTCTCCAAAATGTGGTTAAAACAAGACCTTATTAGTTTAATTTTATTATCTTAAAACTGGGTATGCTCAAATATGACTTGTAACCAAACTGGGACAGCCCAATTATTATTTGTCACCAAAATGGGACAAAATATCTTTTACATTCACTACTCTCCAAAATTATTAATAAAGACGTATATTGTTATATTTTTTCTTGGTATTAAAAATGTTCTTGAAATGTTCTATTTTTTCATATTAAAACTGGTACAGTCTAATTATTACTTGACACCAAAATGGGACAGGCTAACAAAATATCTCTTACATACACTTCTCTCCTTTCCTAGCTCTCTTGCACTTCCGGAAAATCGATAGGCAAGAATTTTTCTTAATTGAAACCTAACAAGACATATATTCAGAGGGGGGGGGGGGCATTCATCTTATACCCCCACGTGCTTGTTAGGGGGGGGGGGTGTTACTAGGGATATCTAAATATTTTCAACATCCAGGGATGCAGGGATAAATCAATGGCTCAAAAATTATCATCATCTTTTTCCTCCCCCCTAAAATTTTGATTATTATTTGTATATTTAAAAAAAAAATTTGGAAGGTTAATTCATTGTCCAGTGACCTATCTCTAAATTCCTGGTATAAGAATGACAATTATTTAATTGTTGTCAAGGCAAATTTACTTCATGTGTGTTCCTTCATTGTAACTAAAAATCTCTAAAACAGCTCGTGACGTTCAAGATATTTTCAACACACTGACGTTTTTTAATATGGAAGCTACTCTCAAATTCACTTTGTTTGTCCGTCTGTCAGTCAGTCCCTAACGGTTTGTGGGAAATGTGATTTTCTCGGTTGCTATTGAATATGACTAGCTAAAATATACGTTGTTTTTTTCCGTCTGTCCTTCGTCCATCCTTTAAAAGACCAAAAACTTATTGTATTAATAATGTTCCTTGATTTACTTTGATTTTTTGACATATTTTCTCTTTTTTGGAGTTGTGACATATGCTCTATAACTAACTTAGTCTGTTTGTCCGCAAATGATTTTTGTTTCTTGCTTCTTATGGACGTTGTCATCCTTGTTTTTCTTAAGGGTTCTTATATCTGTTAGTTTTTTACGGACAATTTTATCAATAACTATTGAAAGATATTAAAGAGAAGTTAGCAAATTAAAAACTATATTATTTAAATTCAATATTAGTTTAAATGTAGGAGCACCAATTGATACATTTGTAAATGCCTAAATAAATAAAGAAATAATATTGTTTTCATTGATTAACATTTATTTATTTTTTGATAATCATTGATGATAACAAATTATAAAAGCTGTTTTAATGTGTGTTTTTAATATAGTATAATGTTTTAATGTTGTACAAGCAACAAATAAAGGGAAAAATCATAATTAAATAGCTGAATTATTTAAAGATACTTACTTTTTGAACAATTATGATAATAGTAATAAAATAAAAGCTTAAAAAACGAGACAATGATTTTTATAAGGAATATCTTATTTGTTGTAAAATTACTTTTTCTTTATGTAAAAAAGTGTTTGGTGGCAGTTTTTTCTCTTAGTTGACATACAAGGATATATATCAAGATGGTAAAAATACTGTTTTGAGATTAGTACCCTTCATTTCAAACGTACGAACACGATGGACACACTCTGAAAATAGAAAAGCTTTGACAAAAGTCAACCTTCTAAGACTATGGCTTAAAATTTTGTATTATTGCAAGCCTTAATATATGAGTCGGGGAAAAACAAAATAAAATATATATTAGGTGTTTTCCCTCAAACTTCCTCTTGATCAATGAAACCCTTCCCGCATATTTTTAAGATAAATTAAAATAAGGGGAGTCGTATTTCATGACTAATCCCTACAAAAGAACCTAACCATGTGGGTTAGGCTATATAAGTTGGAAAGAATTGTAATGTATATAATAGATTTGAAATCTGCATAAAATTTTAAGGATTTTTTTTTATAAAATAAAATTTATGTTAATTAATTTTGACCAATAGAATAGTTGAATTGGAAACTACCTGAGCTCTAATTGGTTGAATGATGTACAAAACTTAAGCTTCTCTAATCAGAGCGCAGATTGTTTTCAACCCGCCAATCACAGATGTCAAAATTAATTAACTTAAATTGTAGATAAATAATTTTACAAAAAACGAATTTTATAAAAAAAATCCTTAAATTTTATGCAGATTTCAAATCCATTATATACATTAAAATTTTTTTCAACTTATATAGCCTAATGTGGGTGGCTACCCATTACTTAATATAACCTGACCTAAAGTAAACAAGAGATATTTTTGTTTAAAAACAAGGATGACAACATCCATAAAAGCAAAGCTCTGAAACTGTAGGACAAAAGGCCATTAACACTTATAAAGTGTCAGAACTGAATAATCAGAATATAATGTATTAGTGTCAAAGCAAAATTGTAAGTATATTTGTTGAAAAACTGCTTGATTCAGGAATGTTTATGGACATACTTACATTTTTAGAACTTGATTATAGAGTTGCTTCGCTTATTACATTATACTTTGTTGGCCCAGGAATCAATATACCAAAAATAAGATCAATCGGATGATTAGATCACATAAAAATTTGTTGTTAAAAAAGTAAAATTGACGTAAAGACTTTCTGGTAACGATTATATAGTTGCTTTGCTTTCTAACTTGTTCCTAACTCCTATAGGAATCATCATGCAAAGTTTGAAATCGATAGGACAATTCTAACATGCCCAAATTAACGAAAAGCGCTATCCGTTACGTACGGACGGACGAACCTACCATAATTATAGAAAAGCTTCGCTTTTAAAAACGAACAGCTTCACCCTTTATTATTTATTCTTTTATAAATAAGGCGAGTTTTACACTTTACATGGCACTTTAGGGAAAATATGATGAGTTTGGTCAGTTTCACCTATTATTAAGCCAACAAATTTTCATAACAAAGGTGTAGCTTGTATTACATTAGCGGCCATGCCCCTGAGAGCCTGAAAAATAGCTTAAAACAATCCCATGACATAATCTGAAATTATAATGGCCTAACCAATCGCTGAATCTAATGTAAGCTTCCCTAAAATGAAAAACTTGATTATTTCCATAGTTATTGAAATTTTAAAGTTCAGACAAAAAAAAGAAGGTAGGTACTTTTTTTATAAGAACTGGCGGCTTCGCTCCTAGCCTCTAGGGGCTTTGCTGCGACCACTAATTTCAAATCATCAAAAATAAGTAAGTACCTCTGGAGCTGCCACCACTAATTTCAAATAATTAAAAAAATTGGGGGGAGGAGATTTTTATTTTTTTTTTTTTTGGGGGGGGGGGGGTTTGTGGGTGTCCCACCGCCCAAGAAAATGGCACCACGGGACCAGTAGGTATATTCCTTAAAGAGTATAATCCGATCGGTTAAATGGTTACTGAGATCTTAAGGGACAGACGGACGGACAGACAGACATCATTCTACTTTGTATTATAGATGTAATTTAAATGAACTTTAATGTACAGAATTTTAATTCTTTTGTACTCAAACGAAAATATTATTGAAAACATTTTTAAAGAAATTACCAAGGATAGATATGTCTTTGGGTAGAGAGCATTTACTGGTCCCCAAAGTTATACAATCAAACTTTGAGGCTCTCTATAAAATCTGTATTGGGTTGTACAAGTTATACAAAACTGTACTATACTGATGGTTTTATACTTTCAGGTATACAATTGTTCTTTATTGTCTTATCCCCTTAGATCCCTGACTGTTAAATATTCGTCCATTGTCCTCTGCCTATCTACTACACTATCTTCCCCCAATAAAAACTAGTATATTAACCCCTTACAGTCGGGCCCCTTGCCGCACCTTAATCAGTCGGGGGGGGGGGCGTTCAACGCCCCCCCTCCCCTATTATCTCAGTTCCTATTAGAGCTAGAGGGCTAAAAAATTTTGTGCAAGTCCCCTGTGTTATGATGAATTTCCGACCTAAAGTAAGTCAAGGTCAATTTTCGCTTCCTTCACCCTTTTATTTAACAACCTTTGTTTTTAGGTCCTTTTTTACCTAATTTCAAACGGCTGTAATTTTTTTATTTTTGAAGCTAGAATAAATTTTTTTTGCAGAAAATGTTTATCTTTATGTAAATTTTATATTTGAAATATCAAAATATAAATTTCAGCGGCCGCAGCTGTACTTGGCAGCTGCCAGCCGCCGCAGTCGGCGGTCGGCGGGAAAACGGCGGAGGATCTTTATGAAATTTTAATACGTAATGTAGACATATAAGAAAAGCTTAAGTTTGAAATTTGAAGTCTCTAAGTCAAAAATTGCGGCCACAGGAGCCTTTTAAAGATTTCTGGAGACCTGGAGGATCAGGACCTGCAGGATCATACCTGGAACCTAAAATTGACTTGAACACCTGTATTTAATATGAGGATGTACTACTAGAGGATATTTTAGTATTTTTGGTATGATAAAATGCTTTGTTTTAGTCAAAAAAAATATTTTTGCTCTTTACCTGGATGACCCTGCCAGGTTTGCTGGCATCCTGTGCCCGCCAGGATGGAGATATTCAAAAAAATTCAACCGGATGGGGGGGCGTTCAACACCCCCCCCCCCAACCGTTAAGCGTTAAACATTGGAGGAAAGATAAATTTACCATCCATTGTCCTTTCCTTCCTGTATTTGATGACAATATCCATCATACTTGAAAATTAATTCTAACAACTATAAAATCCTAAATCCGATGGATCAACAACAATTAATTCCAAGATTTGTTCAGTTATATTTTTGTCTATTTTTGAGATCTTGCTATCCACTGAACCGATTGAGGTTCTTCTTTTTTTATGGATCCATTTGGTATCTGTATAGTATAAGAATCGGAGAGAGTTAGATAAAGATAGATAGAGAATATGGTATTTGATAAAGTATAAGAGATGGACAAAAACGGGCACAATTATAGTAGATTTACTACTAAATTGACGTAATAACTATTTTTTTACTGTATATACCGTATGAATCTTTAATGATGTACTAGGAAACCAAAAAATAAATTAAAAAACTGTACAGTTCACACAAATCTGATAGTTTCGGACAAACCTTATTTTTTTGCAGAAAGATGTACACCGAATATATGCTATTAGAGTGCCCTTTGAAAAAACTAAATATTTACTATTTATTAGATTATACGTTTAAATATTAAAACTCATAGGGAGGGAAGGGACATTGGGCTGTTTATTACATTAGTCCCCAAAATTTAGAAAAAATAACATTTTTTTTTTCGCTGACTCAACAACTTTGAGGATTTCTATTAAATTTTGATTGGTTGGTTTATTAAGTTGAGTGTCAAAACATTTCAACCATTAATTGTTATCTACAGAGAGAATAATTTTGTGTATCATCATTGGGGATGTACATCAATTTAACAGCCATTGGCTTATACCTTTAGATTCCTAAAAACTTCTTAGGAGAGAAAGTTCAATGAAAAATAAAAAATCTATTTCAGTCTCCATAAATGTTATAAATTTACTTAACAGACCATGATTTGTTTACAGAGAAATTTGAATGGAAATTGGACATGCCCTCATTGTAGACTTACTTTGCGCCCAAATTGTCCGAAAATTGTTGTAAAAAAGTGTACAGTTCTAAAAAAACATCATTTATTCTTAGCATTAAAGTGTAAATTAAATCAACACATACACACAAAAAAGATTTGTATCTTATAGCAGTCACTTTGTAAACATTGATGACATTCATATATACAAAAAGTCTGTCTGTTTGTAGTTTAAGATCTCGCTAACCGCTAGACTGACATGGTTCTCTTTTATTACAATGAATCTTCTTATAGGTACAAGAAATATGTATAGCTATTTTGGGGGAGAAAACTCCCTTGCTTTTTTGTTGTTGCAACTGAAATAGGAAGAAAGAGTTTTGTTTTATTAACCCCTTTTCTAAAGAGACCTAAAGGCCTTTAGGGGCGTAACCACTGTGACCCATTAAAGCGAGAAAGTTAGAGAATCTAACGATCAAATATTAGAATATAGTGTTTTCGTTTGTCTGTTAAGATCTCGGTAACCAATGAACCATTCAAGTTCTCCATTTAGGAAAACTTCGCATATATCTGGATTGGTATTAGGGATTTCGTTCTTTTTTAGAGTCTTGAAAAGCTTTTCTCGTATTAATACGAATCCGGTGGATAGGAACCGGTTCTCATCCATACGAAAAAACTATGTCTAGCATTTATATCCTCGGAAAGCCGTTTATAATACGATGCGAGAGATAACTATCATTTCTTTTTTGCATTCTCTCTCTTCCTTTAAATGCAGTGCCTCCCTAGTTTAAGACACAGGATCTTTAAAAATTATATATAAATCTTTCTTAAAATTTACTTAAAATTAAAAGCTAGATACTACTGATATTACCTGATTGTCTTATTAATCACTTCCTATAAAATCAAATTATTAGGAGAAGTCTTTTTTAAAAATCATTCTTAATTGTTGTAGAAATCTTCATCTAAGTTTATTTTTATATTTATTTTGAAATTACTGCGCTACTTTTCACCATCACGTACCTGTGCTTGGTTAGGCGGGTGTAAAATAATACACATTATCAAATTATCAAGTTTCCAATTATTTCTGTACAGTACAGAAAAGTGGATATAAATTCAATAGATATATAATATAATTTATGCATTTTGGACTCAATGAAATTTTTAACAAATATATAGCTTTTTTTTTGTTTTTTTTTCAAAAGAAGGTGTATCAACTTTTTTTTTTATGGCTAGCCGGTTCTTTTAGTAAGTAGTAGATGTAAAATTTTTCATAGAATTCAGATATGCAATCGGTTTTTTTGTAGACCTCTTATTTTTTAAGTAATTTAAGTTTTTTAAAAAAATAATTAAGTCGGTTTTAAGGTACTAAAACGCAACAAAATAAAAGAAGAAAATGGCCAGTAAGAACAAAAATAGTAAGATCTTTAATTTGACACCTTACTTTTAAAATTCTGTTGAGTAATTATTGAAAAAATCTATTTTTTTAACCTCGGTTTAATAAAAACTTTAGACCTAAATATTTTCTCAAACAGACATAAAAAACATGGGTTCATATATACCTTTAGAATCAGAAAAATATTACGAATCCATTGTAAGCAAAATTGAAAAAAAGTTAAAAAATATAAAAATATAAAAATGGCCAATTGTATTTTTTGTTCTGGCAACACTATCATCTTCCCTTTTTACCCCCTCTTTACCCCCTCTATACCCCCTTCCCATTTTTATACCCAATTCAAAAGTTAAGACGTTGCCTGTACAATATAATATGATATTTTCATATAATTCCTTTTATTGTAGTTTATATACTATATTGTAAACTTTTTTTTTCAATTTTGCTTACAATGGATTCGTAATATTTTTCTGATTCTAAAGGTATATATGAACCCATATTTTTTTACTTGTGAAATGATAAAATTGAGTTCAAAGTTTTTATTCTCGTGGGTTTAAAAAAATCGATTTTTTCAATAATTACCTGACAGAATTGAAAAAGTAAGGTGTCAAATTAAAGATCTTACTATTTTTGTTCATAATGGCCATTTTCTTTCTTTTTTTTGTTGCATTTTAGTACCTTAAAATCGACTTAATTTTTTTTTTTTAAACTTAAATTACTTAAAAAATAAGAGGTCTACAAAAAAACCGATTGCATATCTGAATTCTATGAAAAATTTTACATCTACTACTTACTAAAAGGACCGGCTAGCTATAAAAAAAAAGTTGATACAACTTCTTTCTGAAATAAATTGAAAATAAGGAGGGGGGAAGGGGGTGTAGTTTTTCGTTTCTTTGTTTATGATTAGGGTGCTAGATATGGTTATATTGGGTACTTAGAAACCCTGTAGGGTTATGGCACTGCAGAAAAAGAACCCGCGCAGAGAGTAAACATAGGAGAAAAAACTAACTACCTCTTATTTTTAATTAAATAGCATTTTTTTTGGAGAGCATCACTAACATTTAGTAAAAAATACAAAACTTGTGAAATCAAAGAGATGGTTTGAAAAAAAAGATGTTTATTTATTTAAACATTACTTAAGATTCTTTCAACATTATTTGGGTCACAGTAAAAGTGTCTGACTATGGCGTCAGAAAAAATTAACAACTAACCAATGAGAGGCCGCTATATATTTTACCATTGTGAATACTGGCTTCTTATTGGTTAATTGTTAATTTTTTTCTGACGTCATAGTCAGACACTTTTACTGTGGCCCATTATTTGTCTTCAAATTTTCCAAAAGAAAAAAAACCCACAAATTTAAAAGTACACCTACTCTGAAGATTTAATTAATTCTGTTTAAATCGGACATTGGTATGATTCAACTTTTGATGCACTTTTTATTGATCTATTATAAACAATCAATTAAATGGCAAGTAAATAAATGCACTCTGGGAATTGACTTCCCCATGTTATCACACCCACATGTAATTGATCTGTTTTGACGCTGGAGACATTAAAGTTCTTACTTTTTTAATAATAAGTAAAATATTTTGGAAAAGCACAATTAAAAATCACGTGTTCAGTGAAAGTGATAGCACATCTGGTTGATCTAGGTCATTTAATTGTCAGCCTGTTACGCGAAGGTGTAACAAATTAAGTAGATAATTGATATTGATCCACGACTGGGCTTAAACCATTTATACTCTGAATTACTTCAAATTTTCAGGCCATTATGGGTTGAATACAATTGTAACACATTCAAATACCAATATTTGTAGAAATTAGATTGAACAAAAATATCAAAAACTGTACACTAATACTACTTTAATGGATTTTTTTAAAAATACCATAACAAATATAAGTACATTGACATAATAATTTTAGACTAATATATCATTGTAGACAATACTTATTTATGACATGTATGTAGTGTGTCAGCCAAAACCATTTTTAAATGGTAAGGGGAGAAAGTCACTTAAAAATCAGACACGTGACGTCATAAAAATGAAGGAGATGAGAGGAGAAGTGGGAAAGAAAACCTAAAATAGAGATTAATAATCCCTCATTTTTATGACGTCACGTGGCTGATTTTGAGTGACTTTCTCCTCCTACTTTAAATGCAGTTTAGTCAACGTACTAAATAGTCAATTATGTAATTTGAATGTAGTATGTCGATTAAATTTTAACCAAAAGAGTAAGTTTTGTAACTTTTGTCACGCTTAAAAATAAGTTTAAAAAGCAAAGCTTTTTCTATAATTAGGGTTGGTCCTATGTCCTATAACAGCTAAATACAATTTAAGATTTCTTTTATTTTTTGAATAATGATTTCTAGAACAACAAGGTACAATTTTATAAGCTAGTCATCTCTATAAACAAATCCGAATAATGACACTATGTCCTTTTTACTGCATCCTTTATTTAAACAATTTTACAACAAATTAATTATTAAGTTCTGACACCCTACAAGAGTTATTGTTCCTGCCTTCTGATTGTAGAGATTCGTTTTTAAGAATATTATCATCTTTGTTTTATTACTTAGCTATAGATTGTATTAAAAAACCTCTAAAATCCCCAAAAATAAAAGACAGAAGGAGGAAAAATAAGATATTTTTTGGAAAAAAAGTCACATATGTCAGATTTTTGTTCAAATAAAACAAGGATGACAAAATTTCTGTGTGGTATAGCTCTAAATTGTATATTTAAAAATAGTTTACCTATATAAAAGTAACAAGATGTCTTTCTGTCTGTATCAACGGATTTTGATAATCATAGTAATAGTTATTTCTCGCATCGTATTATAAACAGCTTTCCGCGGATATGGAATGTACAATCATAAGATTAAAACCAGTTTTTTTAGCCCGTTTTTTATATTCGTAGAAAGCTGGATATAATGCAATGCTAGACATAGTTTTTTCGTATGGATGAGAACCGGTTCCTATCCACCGGATTCGAATGAATACGAGAAATGTTCTTACAGGTCCAGGAAAAATTTGTGACTATTTTTTAGGGGAGGATACCTCTACCATCCCAAGAGAAATCGCCCCAAGAAAAAAAATACTCCTTCCCCCTTAAAGATTTCCTTCCTTTACTAAATTTGAAAGTGAGGGGACGACTCCCCAACTTCCCAGGTCTCTAGGGATGTAGATGCTAAAATCTAGGGGGGGGGGGGTTCTATAAGGGGCAAAGAACCCGACCTCCAGAAAAAAATAATAATAAGGAATCGTTCATTAAAAGCAGATGCTAATCGCCCTAATTAAGACTTACATACAATTAATTTAGTTGAGCTTCGCTCCTTTTGAACTACACATACAGTATATTTCTTTTGACATATAAATTCTTCATATTATGTATTATATAGCTATTATAAAAAGTTATATTATAAAACAACTAAATTTTTAAACACCAACTAATATAAACAGTGAACACTTCTCTGATTGCACGAACTTTAGCTTGAAGCCATAAGTATGTAAAAATTATTTGTGATAAATTATTATGTTAACATAAATATTTTGTAATAATGTGCTTTAAATATTGTTATGTCAGACATAACCACGTTCATTTAATGTCATGTAGTCGACATAAATACAGTCAATTGAATGATTGAATGTTGATAGTATGTCAGCCAAGACCACCTTTTTTTGTATTCATTGATATGGCATATCGACAAAATGGCAACTTTTAAAAAGTGATTGCATATTGTATTGTAATGACATTGTTTTTAGCGGTTTTATGACAATACCTACCTATAAAATGGTCGTGCAATTGAAGCTATAAAATTGTTTATTAGCCCCCGTTTTCCCCAGAATTATATGGTTATCATATGTTCACTTTTCTCGATCCCCCAATTTTCAAAGATTTTCCTTTAAAGCATACACTAAAAAAATAGCTCTAAATAATCATGATACGTGTACAAATCTATTCTAACGCCTATGTGAAGCTTTTGTAAAATTGAGAACTCAATCAGTTTAGTTGTTTACGAGATCTTAATGGACAAGCAACTTGCTACTTTATATTGTGTGATAAGAGTAGCTTCTTTGTTAATTAATCCATTTATTCAGCCCTAGCGGCTAGTTTAGTGAGGGGGGGGGGGAGGTGGAAGTCAATATTAGTTTTTAATAAAAAATTAGTTAAAAATTTTTAATTTTATTTGAGGGGGTGGTGCTACCCTCCCCAAAAAAGTTGTGAACTTTCTCAGGACTTATGAGAAGCTATGATTTAATATTGGTCCTTCAGCACACACACACACACAAACAGACTTACACCCTGTTACTTTAATATAAAAATTGCTGATTTGTAAGCTACGCTTTTATATATTGATGTTATTCGTGTTTGTTAACCTGAATAGGTGTACTTTCAATGGATGTAGGATATACATGGATATATTGACAGAAGACACTTTGTCATCAATTTAGCTTACTAATATGGACCTCATTTACTGGTCAGTTCGTTCATCCAGTAGAAAGGGAGGGGATGGGTAGCTTGGGTATATTGGGGACATTGTTTTTTTTTATCCAGCTACGAGCATTACCTTAACAGAGTACTTGAAAATCTGATGGAACATCCAGGTAATAATAAATCTATTGTACTTTTTCCCATCTTATTATTATTTTACCACCATCGCAACAATAAATCTCCGGAGTGAGATATTATAGAAGTGCTGGAATTTTAGTGCTTTTCCTCAAATATGATTTTGCACTTCTGAAACCCCAACCCCCCTTATTTTTATTTTTGAAGAAAAACAACCTTTTGCGGTGCTTTAAAACACAGAAAGAGTGTGGGGACAATTGGCTGTTTTTTATACTAGTCCCCAAAGTTTTACAATGACGTTTTCTTATTCGTTGGCTTAATAACTTTGGGGACTTTAACTAAATTTTCATTGGTTGGTTTATTAATTTTAGTGTTTAAACGTTTTAATCAATAATTTTAATCTACAGAATTAGTGCGTAATTTTGTGTGTCATTATTGAGGATGTACATCAATTTAACAGCCATTATCTTATCCCTTTAGATCCCAGTCTAAAACAGCAGAGACCCTTGTGGGGCTTTAAAGGGTCATTTGTGTTCCGTATGCGATATGGGGTAAACTACCAGAATTTTACAGGAAAAGGGAATACTTAAATATAACAATAAATCATACTTTGTTAATATACTGATGGCGAGGTTTATAATTGATGAACTGTTAATCATAATTCGTTTGTGTACAGTATATTTTTGTACATATAAGATTTTTTCGAATTAAAAAAATATTGTTTTAACGGTTTATTTACTTAAATGTACAAAACACATATTAATTCAACTAGAAGAAGCAACATATCTATAGTTATTTGCCCTTATACTTAAAAAAAAATTGTGTACATTCCCAGTCAACTAGCATCTAGGACAGGGAGGGTAGTAAAATAGCTGAAAACTATCCGAGAAGATATCTGAAGATTACCAATAATTGAGAAATTTTTTGTTTAATCTTAACGAACAAACAACAACAGAAACCCATTTTTTTTTGTAAGGATAGCCGTTGATTTTTATTCGAAACCGATTGATTTCCGCTCCATTAGAACCAGTACTCAACCATACTGAAAATCATGTATAGCATCGTATTACAGACAATTTTCCACAAAAAGTAAAATAAAAATCATAAAATTAATACCAGTTTCGTTTTTCATTTTAATATTCGCGGAAAGATGTCTGTAATACGATGCAATAATGACTATTCTTCTTTTAAGAATATGAAAATTGATATATTTAATTTTTTCATGATATTTTATGGATGTTTAATGTTTTTATTATTTTTATTACACATCATAAATAAGAGACTAGAATAGAAAAATGTTTTAACAATAAACTAAAAAATTTAGTGTCATATAAACAGCTGGACCAATTGCTTCTAAATTTCTTTAATTTTCTTCACTATTAATAGTAAAACGATGTCCGTTCTTTTTGCCTTTTGATTTTGTTTAATTAATAACATTCCAATTTACAGTAAATAGTCCCAAATACAAAAAAAATAAGGGAGGGGGGATTTTGTTCAAGGGCGATTTCTCTTGTTGTTATCCTTCCCAAAAATAGTTACATCCTTCCAAGGACATATGAAAAACTACATTGTAAAGGAGAAGTCGGTTCAGTTGTTAGCAAGATCCTTCGGTAGTACAAACAGACAGACACAGACAAGCAGACATCATGTTACTTTTATATAAAGATGAATAATCTGCTTTTTTGCTGTTTTATTAATTATATTTTTAGGGTTTTACATGGACGTTTGAATACGCAAGGCTTTGAAGTGTAAATCAAAATAAAAAGTCCATAAAAGTTGGTGAGAATCTTCCATACATACATACCATACATTTTTATAATTTACCGAGTTTTCAATTGAAAAACCGCAAAATTAATGATTTTTTAAATAGAGAGGCTATTCTTTAGGTTGATCTGGTGGTATGCCAGTCAGGTCGGTCAGTTGGTAATGCATGACGTTATAGCATTCACTTTTAGTGCATTGATTTTCGTTTTCTCTTTCCTTTCCCTTTTCTAAAATTGGATGTATTTTTGTCATTTGAAATGGCTTATATTATTCAATTTTTCTGAACGCTTCATAATATTTGCTTTAAAATTGCTTTAAAAACATTTTTGAACTTTTAATTATCTTTTGGTGATCCAAACCCTGCAGGGCCTTAACCTGGGTGTCCTAACCTTGCTGGGCTATCCTGTACTAACTCAACCAGACGTAAAGTAATAGACAGACAAAGAAAATACCCCTCGTCCCCTTTTTTTAAAATATATTTCAGTGTAAAGAGAGGTTTTTCAGTGCTTAAGAGGGTACTATGTGGGATAACTCCGATTTTTCTTTCATTAGTTCTGATGCCTTAGTTTTGAACAACGACAACCAATAAGGAATTAAGAAAAACGCATCTAAAAACAATTAAAGATTAAACTCATTAGTACTTCCTTCTGTTTCTGTACAGTTAGAAAATCTATACTGTCATCTAGCATGGCTTGAGATAAGTATTGTCTAATTCTTTTGTATATCCAAGACCTTTTCATAAAAAAAATTTTAGAAGGGAAAGTTTTTAAAGCACTTTTTCACATTCGCCAGCTTTAAACTTTGAACAATTTTAGCCCAATTCCTGATTGGTTGATTTAAATTACCATTGTCCTAACTATTCAAACAATACCTTCATTCTACAGAAGTATAATTTTGTTGAATTATCATTGGGTATTTACTTCAATATTTCGTCCATTGTCTTATCCCTTAAGGTCCCAAGGTTTAGGGCTTGTCAGATGCAAAAACAAACTGCAGATGCTAATAAAAAAAGGCAGTCGCAATTCCAACAACCAACAGAAATAGCCGACTAAAAAGCGGTGGTTTTAACTTGTGTTTCAATGATTTTGAAAGATCGAAGATTTTTCTAGAAAATATTAGAAGATTTTTTTTAAAAAATAATTTTAAAGAAACTTTAACTCTGTTCATTAAAGATTAATTATAAGAATACTGTCAATAAATTAAACGAAATAAAACTCTAATTATTCTTAAATTAAAACTTTCTTACAAAACCAAATTATATTCTTTTCTTAGTTATAGCAATTCTAATAGAAATTTATTTTTAAAGCGAAGCTTTTCTATAATTAGGGTCTCTCCGTCCGTACGTCCGTCACGGATAGCTTTTTTCGTTAATTTAGACATGTTAGAATTGTCCTATCGATTTCAAATTTTGCATGGTGATTCCTTTAGTAGTTAGGTACGATTTAGAAAGCGTAGCAACTCTATAATCATTACCAAAATGTCCGTACGTTCATTTTAAACATGTTGATTTTTTTACTTTTTTAAATAGCTTTTTTCGTTAATTTAGGTATGTTAGAATTGTCCTATCGATTTCAAATTTTGCATGGTGATTCCTGTAATAGTTAGGTACGAGTTAGAAAGCGTAGCAACTCTATAATCATTACCAGAATGTTCATACGTCCGTTCTAAACATGTTGTTTTTTTACATTTTTAACAACAAATGTGTATGTGAACTAATTATCCGATTGGTCTGATTTTTTGTATACTGATTCCTGGGACAACAAAGTACAATATTATAAGCGGAGCAACTCTATAATCAAGTCCTAAAAATGTAAGTATGTCCAAAATCATTATCCTGTATCAAGCAGTTTTTCAACAAATTTACTTACAATCTTGCTTTGACTTTTATACATTCGCATTCTGATTATTCAGTTCTGACATTATACAAGTGTTAATGTCCGTTTGTCCTACCGTTTCAGAGCTTTGCTTTTATGAATGCTGTCATCCTTGTTTTGTGTAAAGCTTAAGATCTTGATAACTATGAACTGAATTAGTTCTCTGTTTTAGGTAAGCTTAACATAGGTCACATTATGGTTTTTGGCTATTTTTTCAAGTTTAAGTTTTTGGATGATTATGAGCTATTTTCATAGCCCTTTTGCCTCTTTCAATACAAAAGCTATAATTAAAATTAGAATGATGTCTGTCCGTCTGAATGCTTAGGATAATGTTAATAACCGCTGTACAGATTAGGTTTTGCTTTTTAAGGAATACACCTACAGGTCATGTGGTTGTTTAGAACTATTTTTCGGGGGAGAGAGCGAAGCCACTAGTTTAATATAAAGGGATTAATTGTCAGTCAGTCTGTACGTTAATCTGTCCGCCTATAGCAACGCTTTTTGCTGGCTCAATTTTTGTAAGTCAACACTTAAAACTCCTACCATTTCAAAGGCTTATAATAATTGATTTTAAAATTTTAAAAAAATATTTATTTCATCATAATTCACACTGTATGAACGTTCCCGAAAAGCAGATAAATTAGCAGGTAATGATTAAAAAAGTGTTAAAAATCTATTTACTTGACTGTACTGTACTTTTGATGATACCCTTTAATGATAGTTATTTATAAGGGACACTTTAAATTTATTTCTTATATATGCTACTTTATTAAAGTACTAGCGGCTTCTTCTGTATAATTACATCTTCTATTACTTACCCAGCAGGAAAACATTTTCTCGATTAAATAACGAATTCGCAAAATTCGTAAAAAAAATAGTCTAATGTGTTCTCAAGAAAATTACTACTGGTGCTGCACATAGTCTAATGTGTTCTCAAGAAATTTTTTTTTTTTGGGGGGGGGGTAAATTTTCATTTTTTGGGGGGTTGGGGGTGTCCCACCCCCCAAGAAAATAGCGATCGGTTCAGTGGTTACCGAGATCTTAAGGGACGGACAGACAGCCGGACAGACGGACAGACAGACATCGTTCTACTTTGTATTATAGATAAAGGTCATTTACCTCAAAATGACAAGTGATCACAAAATCCCCCACCATCTTCCTTTTATAATACCTCATCAACACCCGGGGTAGTAGGTTAAGTGACACCCATCAGATAACTAACTCTTTCATTGCTTAACCTTCATTTGAAAAGTCCTAACTGTGCATGGTAATGAGTTACGCCTGTTTTAGGCCAATACATCCCCCCAACGCTTACGATTAATGTCACGCACCTGACATAGTAGCAGTAGTAACCATTTTTAACGTCTTTAGTTATTACGCGGTGTTAAGCCGAGATTCGAACCCATCACCTCCCCGACCACAAGCGGATGCACTACGTCTTGAAATTAAGGGGGGCCCAAACCATAACTTGAACCCAAAATAACCTAACCTAACCTAAAGTAAAACACTAACACATGAAAAACTAAAGCCTTAACACAAAAAAACGCTTATGTAAATGGAAAAATGAAGTCTCCCTTTAATGACAATTCTCATATATCCGACAAGTTTTCCTTAATTATTCTGACTTCATCTGATGAGAATAGTTATTTCTCGCACCGTATTATAAACCGCTATCCGCGGATATAGAATGTACAATTATAATATTAAAACCAGTTTTTTAGCCCCGAGGTGCCGAAGGCACGGGTTTAAAAAACTGGTTTTAATCTTATGATTGTACATTTTTATATTCGTAGAAAGCCGTTTATAATACGATGCTAGACATAGTTTTTTCGTATGGATGAGAACCGGTTCCTATCCACCGGATTCGAATGAATACGAGAAAAATATTTAATTATAATTCTTATTTTTTATTCCCGTTTTCCTTATTTTTAAAATCTATTATTGGTGTACTAAGTCACACAAGAACTATTACTTCCAAGCACAACCTAGCCATTATATACACATTTACTTTTAAAAATACAATCACCAGTCATTTGAAAATGAACAATTATAGAGTAACAACCAGAGATAGAGGGGACAATGGGCTGTTTATTACACTAGTCCCCAAAGCTTACATATTAGTTGGCCTAACAACTTTGGGGACTTTTTTATTTTATTTATTATCTTTAAATTTTTATTCGTTGGTTCATTAAGTTGAGTGTTCAAACGAGTCAACCTCTAATCTTAATCCCCAGAAGGAATAATTTTGTATATTATCATTGGGGATCTGCATCAATTTATCGGTCATTGTCTTATCCCTTTTAATCCCTGAGCATTTTAATGAGCATTTTTCAGAAGTAAAATGTAAAAATAACAAGGATTACAACATCCATAAGTAGCGAAGCACAAAAATCGTAGATAGGAAAAGGGTATTTATTACAATCAAGAAAAGGTTTATTGGATACAATAAACACAAAACCTTGTTTTATTTTGTATGATGAAGATGGTCAAAGTTATTACATAAAAGATGCTCATAACAATGGGGAAAATTATGTTGATACTGCTATCCCAAAAAAGTTTTAAATCTAATTTTAAAAAAACAAAGATATAGTGAAATATGTAAAACCTGGCTGCCATGGTTTTCTTAAAACGACAGAAAATTTAATTTTTATATCCTTAACTTAAAAAATTAGGAAAATTGGACCGTATACACTGAAGATATGGAAAAAAATGTGTAAAATATAAAAATAGCCTAAAACCTGCTAAAAACGCAGTCTGGCAGTTATGGTTGCTTTCTTTTAAAGACGGGAAATTCAATTTTGATATCTATGATTGAAAAAATTTTAAAACTTGGACCATAAACACTGAAGATATGGAGAAAAATGTGAAAAATATAAAATAGCCTAAAACCTGCAGAAGACGCAGTCTGGTCTTCATGGTTGTTTTCTTTAAATGACGGGAAATTTAATCTTGATATCTATAGCTGAACAAATTTTGTAATTCGGACCATAAATACTGAAGATATGGAGAAAAATGTGAAAAATATAAAAATAGCCTAAAACCTGCTAAAAAGCGGTCAAACCGCCAATGATGTTTCACAGTCAATTGTGCTCCTTAATGATGGGAATGTTGTCAAAAAATTTCAGCATTCTATCTTTTATAGGAGCTGAGTAAATCCCATTTCCCCCATAGCGTTACGGACGGACTGACGGACGGACGGACGGACAAATTGAATTATAGAGTTGCTTCGCTACTAAAAATTCTGTATTAATATGTTGTATCAGAATTTCTTGAATAACACAGGATGCTAATATTGATATTTTTAAGACTTATATATAATGTTGCTTCACTATTAACAGTGTACCTTATTGTTTAAGAAATCAATATTCCAAAAAGAAGTTGTATCAACTTTTTTTTTTATAGCTAGCCGGTTCTTTTAGTAAGTAGTAGATGTAAAATTTTTCATAGAATTCAAATATGCAATCGGTTTTTTTGTAGACCTCTTATTTTTTAAGTAATTTAAGTTTTTTAAAAAAATAATTAAGTCGGTTTTAAGGTACTAAAACGCAACAAAATAAAAGAAGAAAATGGTCAGTAAGAACAAAAATAGTAAGATCTTTAATTTGACACCTTACTTTTAAAATTCTGTTGAGTAATTATTGAAAAAATCTATTTTTTTAACCTCGGTATAATAAAAACTTTAGACCTAAATATTTTCTCAAACAGACATAAAAAACATGGGTTCATATATACCATTAGAATCAGAAAAATATCACGAATCCATTGTAAGCAAAATTGAAAAAAATTAAAAAATTAAAAAATTACAGAAATGGCCAATTATTTTTTTTGTTCAGACAACACTATTGTTTTCCCTTTTTTACCCCCTCTTTACCCCCTTCCCATTTTTATACTCAATTGAAGAATTAAGACGTTGCCTGTACAACATAATATGATATTTTCATATAATTCCTTTTATTGTAGTTTATATACTATATTGTAAACTTTTTTTTTCAATTTTGCTTACAATGGATTCGTAATATTTTTCTGATTCTAATGGTATATATGAACCCATATTTTTTTATTTGTGAAATAATAAAATTAAGTTCAAAGTTTTTATTCTCGTGGGTTTAAAAAAATCGATTTTTTCAATAATTACCTGACAGAATTGAAAAAGTAAGGTGTCAAATTAAAGATCTTACTATTTTTGTTCATAATGACCATTTTCTTTCTTTTTTTTGTTGCATTTTAGTACCTTAAAATCGACTTAATTTTTTTTTTTTTTAAACTTAAATTACTTAAAAAATAAGAGGTCTACAAAAAAACCGATTGCATATCTGAATTCTATGAAAAATTTTACATCTACTACTTACTAAAAGAACCGGCTAGCTATAAAAAAAATAGTTGATACACCTTCTTTAGGGAATATGATAATTTTATCAGGTAAAAGAAAAAAAAATATCATACGGACTTTCTGGTAATGATTATAAAGTTGCTACGCTTTCTGAATTGTACCTAACTATCACAGGAATCCTCATAACAAAGTTTGAAATAGATACGACTATTCAAACATGCCTAAGTTAACAATAAGTGCTATTTGTTAGGGCCAAACCTAAATTAAGAAAAAGCTGCCGTAAATACCCTACTTGAGGAGAAGCCCCGCTTATCAAGCCCTAAATAATCTAAAAAATAAGATAAATGTAGAAATGATTAATTTCTATTTTTGTTATAAAATTGCAAATGGCCATTTAGCTCGGGGACATGTCTTTATATAGCTCACACAAGGAACGTGTATCTTGTAAATTAAATGAAAATTTATTTATGATAAAAATATAGTTTTTAGTAGACCTAATCTCATTATCTATAATACAAAGTAGCTTGATATCTGTCTGTCTGTCTGTCTGTCCGTCCGTCCGTCTGAAGCTTAAGATCTCGGTAACCACTGAACCAATTGGATTCTACTCTTCAGGGAATATACCTACGGGTCCTGTGGTGGTTTTAGGCTATTTTCTTGGGGGCTGGGACACCCTCAACCCCCCAAAAAATCAAAAAATCTCTTCCTCATTTTTTTTTTGCAGAAGATTTCCTTGGTCCTTTTTTTTGCAGAAGATTTCCTTGGTCCTTTTTTTTGCAGAAGATTTCCTTGGTCCTTTTTTTATGAAGATTTCCTTGGTCCTTTTACGAATTTCGCCTAAATTTTTTTTTGATCTCCTCTTGGGGCAAAGCCCCTAGAGGCTAGGGGCGAAACCGCTAGTATTATTTAAAGTAGTAAGATTTTGACTGTTCACTTCATTTATCTCGCTAACCACTGAACTGATTTAGATCTCTATTTTAGTAAAGCTCCCAGTAAAGTTTTAGACTATTTATTTTCATATTCATATTTTGCTTGTTTTTGCTTCCTCTTACGTTGTATTGAAAGCCGCTAGTTTTCAGGCTTCTAAGAGCACTTAAGTTTTTTTTGGGTGGTTGGGGGCAAGTCGAATCCGCCACTCGCTTTCAATTTTAGTTTTAAAAAGAAACAAGTAACTTTCCCCAAAATAGTTATAAATCATCCCAGGACCTATGTGAAGCTAAACTGTAAAGGAGAACCATATCAGTTTGGCGGTTAGCGAGATCCTTCGGTTCAGACAGACACACTGACACAGATCCTGTTACTTTTTTATAGGGATAGTTATACTGCTTAATATTCGCTATTATGGAAATAATTGTCGATTTTACTAGTTTTCAGAACTTTGGTTCCTGTTTATTTATAAAATGATAAATCATTTTATTTTTGAGGAAAATAGGCCACAAAAATATGTTGTTCATACTTTTCAACAAATATATAATACTTTTAGATTATCAGAAATGTTTTTTTTCAACAGTACAAGCTGCCTCCAAATTTGCATCATTGCATTGTATTAACCCTCAACTGTAGCGATGATGCTCGTCTTTGAGAAGGTAATGAAGTGGAATTTTGGTCTAATAGGCGTTTTAACTAAAGACTTTAAAAGTTGAACCTACTACTAATATGTCAGATGCTTGACATTTATAGTAAAAGTAGGAGTCATGCTTTGCCTATAAACAGGTGAAACTCATTACCATTCACAGTTTGAACTTACAGACAAGGGTTTGAACAAGAACAAAATCAGATGGCTTGTTTTCTGCAATAGTTGGGATGCTAGAGCCTTGGGACCTACTGTAAAGGTCCATTCCCAGATTTATTAATCATTTAAAGAATTATAAACATCTTTTTTTGTTATTATTTCTATATGCGGTAATATGAAACCAAAACGAATGGAGTAGTAGGTGTATACACACCCCATATATAAGTTTAGTTTATACGTTTCTCAAAAGTTTTCTCCATGTTTTCTTCATTTCTTGTGATGATTCCCTATACTAAGGAGCATCTAGTTTTTGTCTATCTATCTATATTAATATTTAACAAAATTATTTCTTTAGATAAAATGATTTACAGGACATAAATTAAGTATTGGTCTTAACCCCTCCTAGAGGGTAGGGGAGAGGTAGATATACCACACTTTTCTGGGATCTTGCTGAGTCAAGTATCAACTGTTGGGAATATCAAAGGATGACTCCATGCAAAATTTTAGCCGGATCCGGCCAAAACCGGCCGTGAATTTTATGAAAAACCGTTTTTTCCGGTTTTTAAGGGGTATCTGTAAATCGATTCAGCTGGAGCAAAACCGGTTAGAGGTACAAAAAATTTTACTTTACATGAAATTTAGCCATAACTGAAAAAACGTGATTTTCAAAAGTATGCCCACTTCGTGGGTGTGGGGGGCACTGAACCCGTCACCCCAGGGTCACCAAATATAAAGTCTAGGCGGCCCACAATGCTGAATTTTCACCAAGTGAAAGTCTTGTGTCATTATCTCTTATGAGAAAAAGTTATTAATTAATTAAAATTTCAAATTTTGATTTTTTGATGGATTTCTTTGATGAAATGACAGGCTGGTCAATTTTTAGGCCATTTTTTGCGGTTTTTGGGCCGTCACGCCCAAACGGTTTGAGATAATCTCACGGGACTTTTTGCCCGACCTAAGTCTGGTTATTTGTGAGGTCTAAGAAAAAAAAATCCCGGATTGGATGAAGCACACCGTCGCTGTGCGCCATCAAAAATCGCTGGTTGGCTCATTTTGCCCCCTAAAACCCTCACCTCGTGCCATTTTTCTGTGTAAAGATTATAATTATAATCTTTTGCATAAGTCTGATTTTTTTTCCTAGACCTCACAAATAACCAGACTTAGGTCGGGCAAAAGGTCCCGTGAGATTAAATCAAACCGTTTAGACGTGACAGCCCAAAAACCGCAAAAAATGGCCTAAAAATTGACCAGCCTGTCATTTCATCAAAGAAATCCATCAAAAAATCACAATTTGAAATTTTAATTAATTAATAACTTTTTTCTCATAAGAGATAATGACACAAGACTTTCACTTGGTGGAAATTCAGCATTGTGGGCCGCCTAGACTTCATATTTGGTGACCCTGGGGTGACGGGTTCAGTGCCCCCCACACCCACGAAGTGGGCATACTTTTGAAAATCACGTTTTTTCAGTTTATCCCCTTAAAGGAGGGGAAGGAGTCGTTTTAGAGACTTCAAGCATCTCTTTGATGTTGAACAACTTTTTGAGGCGGACATTTCTTTATTAATGTTTCATTCGCCTCCGGCTGACCGTTTAGCCGTTATTCGCCGCCGAAGGCGTGATTTTTGGCGATTTTTGCCGTTTCCGAGGTTTTAATGGACATTTAGGAGGGGAAAGAGTTGTCCAATCAAGTTGATGATGAAGTACATTTTTGTAGGCAATTGCATTGGCTAAATTTCATGTGAAGTAAAATTTTTTGTACCTCCAACCGGTTTTGCTCCAGCTAAATCGATTTACAGATACCCCATAAAAACCGGAAAAAACCGGTTTTTCATAAAATTCACGGCCGGTTTTGGCCGGATCCGGCTCAAATTTTGCATGGAGTCATCCTTTGATATTCCCAACAGTTGATACTTGACACAGCAAGATCCCAGAAAAGTGTGGTATATCTAGGGAGAGGCCACTTGTAATAATAATAGGAGATTAATTAAGTAGTGGTCTTAGCCACTCCTAGAGGTTAGGGTAGATGCCAATAGTAATAATAATAGGAGATAAATTAAGTAGTGGTCTCAACCACTCCTAGAGGGTAGGGGAGAAGCCACTAGTAATAATAATAGGAGATAAATTAAGTAGTGGTCTCAACCACTCCTAGAGGGTAGGGGAGAAGCCACTAGTAATAATAATAGGAGATAAATTACGTAGTGGTCTCAATCACTCCTAGAGGGTAGGGGAGAAGCAACTAGTAATAATAATAGGAGATAAATTAAGTAGTGGTCACAACCCTTCCTAGAGGGTAGGGGAGAAGCCACTAGTAATAATAATAGGAGATAAATTAAGTAGTGGTCACAACCCTTCCTAGAGGGTAGGGGAGAAGCCACTAGTAATGATAATAGGAGATAAATTAACTAGTGGTCCCAACCACTCCTAGAGTGTAGGGGAGATGCCACTAGTAATAATAATATGAGATAAATTAAGTAGTGGTCTCAACTATTCCTAGAGGGTAGGGGAGAAGCCACTAGTAATAATAATAGGAGATAAATTAAGTAGTGGTCTCAACCCTTCTAGAGGGTAGGGGAGAAGCCACTAGTAATAATAATAGGAGATAAATTAAGTAGTGGTCTCAACCCTTCCTAGAGGGTAGGGGAGAAGCCACTAGTAATAATAATAGGAGATAAATTAAGTAGTGACAAACAAAGCCACCATGAGAACTAATTTTATCTCTTTTTGGTATTTTCGCATTACAGGGTACAATTTATAAATAGCGAGTTACCTAACCACTTCGTCTTTAGTGTATGTAAAAGTAATCAAATTTGTCTTACTGGAAACCTTAGAAATTCAAAATTGTGTCTAAGCATAATAGGGGGAATACTTTGGCCAAAAACAGGCACAACATTTTACCAAGTAAAAGAAGTACGTAAAGAGAAATGTTCTTCAACAAAGTGGTCACTAAGTTGGTTGTCTGTTTAGACGTTAGTGCCTTGGCACCTAGAATAGATTTAGCTCTTAATCTATTAAAAGATCGGATCTTGGAAAGAAAACGAAGTAGCGGCCAAATCGGATCATTTTCAGAGTAGCTTTTCATAGGATATTTTAGGTTAGGTTAGGAAATTGGTCTCGTAGGGTTAGAGCCCCCCATAAAGGGCTAGAAATAGGAGAAAAGCTACTGTGAAAATATGACGAAACCCGCTACTTCGTTTTCTTTTCATGAACCAAAAAATCATAAAAAAAAGTTTATCTAAGCTCTCTGTAAATTTGGCTGTATTACATGAACATATTTTTCTATAATACCAAAGTCATTTCACTGTCTCCTAAAGCGACAAAGTGTACCTTCAATAAAACAAAAATATACTATTATCATTCAGCTAAAAATATGTTTGATGGTGTATTATTTCATTTAGACTAATAAATAATGTTATATCGATTATAAATCAGTTATGGCAACTTCTTTATTCTTTAATATTGACGATAAAACACATTTTTAAAGGAAAGTCCAAGAAAACATGAACTTTGCTTGATAATATTTTGAATAGCCGTAATGTTTGATAACCCTAACCAAAAATTTAGGTGAACTGAATTTAGTTTCCGAAAGTGGGCGTAGCTTCCGCGTCCTATGTCAATATTTGCTATTAGCTAAAAAAGCTTCAAACTTCAAAAATAATATAATGTATAAATCGTTTATACATTAAATCGCTTTTCCATTTGACCGGAGTCGCTGAAAATAGGGTCTGCAATAATTGGGTTATCTGCTGTACACTTTAGGAAACTAGGGCTCGAATAGGAAATTTATTTCAGCTGATCAAAAATTTACCGCTTCTAAGGAGTACAATATGTACGTACTCCGTAGTATAATAATAGATAGATAATTAGATAATTTTGATTTTAAAAAGACGATTTCCTAGACTATAAGTCGCAATGTTATCAATAATAAAAAGTAGAACGATGTCTCTCTGTTTGTCCGTCCGTCCGTCTGTCCCTTAAGATCTCGGTAACCACAGAACCGATCGGATTCTACTCTTCATTGAATATATCTACTGGTCCTGTGGTGGTTTTAGGCTATTTTCTTGGGAGGTAGGAGGTAGAGGCTAGGGGCGAAGCCGGTAGTATAAATATTAAGTAATATCATTGGATTTTTTCATCCGAGGTTTTTTTCTCAATGGTTTTCTGTTCGAAATTTTTTTTCTTGTAATGGTTTTGAAAAAAAGTGACAAGACCTAAGGAAATATGAAAAAACCATTGTTAGCAGTGGAAACATAACCTCATTTTTTTTCTGCAATTCCATGCAAAATTTTTTGTGTTATAAAAATACTAGTGGCTTCGCCCCTTGCCTCTAGGGGCTTTGTCCCAAGAGATGAGAAAAAAGTTTAAAAAGGATAAAAAGTTAAGGTGAAATTCGTAAAAAAAAATAAGAAAGACCAAGGAAATCTTCTGAACACAGTAATAGTGTCTGACTGATTATGACGTAACAAAAAAAATTAGCCAATGAGAGGCCACTATAAATTTTACCATTGGTCAATAACGGCCTCTCATTGGCTATTTTTTTTTGTTACGTCATAATCAGTCAGACATTATTACTGTGTTCAAATCTTCTACAAAGAAAAAAAAGGACCAAGGATATCCCATACAAAAAAAAATAATAGGGGAGTAATTTTTTTGTTTATGGGGGGGGTTGGAGATGTCCCACCCCCCAAGAAAATAGCCTAAAACCACCACAGGACCAGTAGGTACATTCCCTGAAGAGTAGAATCCGATCGGTTCAGTGGTTACCGAGATCTTAAGCTTCAGACGGACGAACGGACGGACGGACAGACATCAAGCTACTTTGTATTATAGATAAACAGATAAAAGATTTGAAATAGAATTTTGAGAATTGAGTTTGATGCCATTATTAACATCCTCTACACCCTCTTCTTAGTGGAGGAAAGAATCAGTCAGTCTGACAGACATTCAATGAGGGAAAAGAAGTTAGAACATTTATTTCTACGCAATATCTCTGTAAGTTTGTATACTCAGATATTTTAAGTAATTGACATAGAATACTAAAGAAAGAGGATGTTTGTGTGTTTGTGTGTCTGTACCGAAGGATCTTGCTAACCGCTGAACCGATCGGGTTCTCCTTTACAGGGTAGATTCTCATAGGTCCCGGAAAGGTTCATAACTATTTTGGGAGAGGGCACCAGCACCCTCCCACGAGAAATCACAATAAATCGAAACTTTTTTTCCTCGAACAGAGACTCCTACGTAACATTGCAAGGTATTATTTTTTTTAAACACCAAACATTTAAAGTGCCACTAGAGGCCTCTAAGGGCGTTGCCGCTAATACGTAGATATAATGATACAGGGGGTGAATTGTTATCAATTCAGGTTTTTTAAAATGGACTTCACTTATTGGCTAGTTCGTTCATCAAGTAGGAGGGAGAGGATGGGGTAAAGGGGATGGATGGGAGATTCTTATTTTAGCCAGCTGTATACATGTTTCACCTTATTATAGTACATGAAAATCTGGGTAAAACCAAGTAATAATAATCCATTTTTATAGCATAATATTTGTATGTCTTTAAATATAGAACAAATATACCATATGCTACAACCTGCCAGTTACTAAATCACAATTTTCAACCCTTATAAAGCAGCTAACAACGGCTATCTTAAAATAGCAAATTACTGATTTTTAACATATACAACAAGGAAATCTATTTTCAAATGTACATTGTAGCACAGCAATTAAAAAGGCAAAAGCATTTTTGATTACAATTAATTCCATTTTAATGTAATTTATACTGGTCCATGAAGATTTTAAAACATGTTTAATCATTCATAGGCTTAAAAGCTTTTTGTACTTATATAGAGTTGATTGTTCGGTCCAAACTAGCAGTGTCCAAACTTTTCAACCTTTAATTTTATTGTAGAGAAGGTGTTATTTGGAATATACATTAAAGTCCTAGATCAAATAATAGTTCTTTGGTTTACTCATCTAATTTTAAAAATCTGTCAATAAACTGTCTAGCGCTTTCTGAGATTTTACAGAACAAACATCAATATACTTTTGACCAAGATTTGAAACATAAAATAAGTTTGTAGGACAGAGTTTTTCTTAGTCTGCAGTTTAAGCTAATTTTAACAACAAAAATTGCTTAAAATTTAGAACACTAATTTTTTATAAACATTAAAGTTAAGGAGTTATTTATGTATTAATTTTATATCTTATACTCGGGGATACAGGGATAGAACAATGGACATTAATATAATCTTCCCTCCCAAATTGTTGGGGGTAGTATTACCCTCCTAGTTAATAGCAAAGATTGGGGGATTTATTTGTTTAAGATCATTCACTTTCTCGCAACCATGATTTTTCATGTTTTGTAAGGTAACAAGGATGACATCATAAATATAGAGCGAAGTACTTGTATAAGTAAAATCATCTAAGCAAATGAAAGGAAAAAGTGATCATAACAGAAGTCGTAACGTATAGATGATCAGTGTTCATAAAAATTTTCAAACAAAACTTCAGTAGTTTATTTTTGATTTAAATGAGAAAAAAAAAATCACCCAGAAAATGATAGACTTCCGAGCAGTACCGAAGGACTGACGGTCAAAGTGAAAATCGTCACCCTAAAAAATCAGCTGTCTATCTAAAATAGCAACCGAGTGAGTTATATACTGGAATTTGATGCTCATTAGTGTAGGTAACCTTCACAAAAAATCGTTCAGTTGTCTATATTGAATATTAACCGAGACAGACAAACGAACAAACAGATGGAAGTTTGGAATTACAGAGTAGTTCGCTTCTAAAAATCTGACAATATACTTACTCTTTAATTTTAACCTGTTTAACTTGTTTTCTGATACTTTATCGACAAGACAAGACAATACAACATATTAATGGTTTAATATTTATGCCAAATCCTTTACATATTGCAGACAATTATGACAAAAATTAGATTTATTTATCTGTTAATGAGAGAATAAAGTTAAACCACAGTTTAATTATTAGTCCAATGTCCCCTTCCTCCCCCCTCCCTCCCTAAACAAACGCACTTGCCTTGTGGAGTACTTACCTACGTACAGACCTTACTTATATAAAATCTTTTTTTTAAATAGGCTAATAAACATGAGAAAAAATGTTACTATAGAACTATAAACTATTCAATTGTGGTGTATATTCACTGCCGCACATGTTTTATATTTATTATTTTCAAATCATTGTAACCGAAGATTACTATAATTATAGTCAGTCCGTCCGTCTATAACGTCTTTGTTTCTCTTTTTGTTTGTTTATACATGTTAGAATTGTTCTATCGATTTAAAACTTTGCATTCTGATTCCTTCATTAGTTAGGTACGATTTAGGAAGAAGCATAGCAACTCTATAATCGTTACTAGATCATAACGTATATTTTAAGCATACTGATTTTTTACTTTTTGTATGATATCTGATTTTTTTTAATAATTATTCCTTAGACAACAAGGTCCCAGATTATTAGCGAAGCATCTAGATGATTATGTCCTTTATACAGTATCCGAAATTTTTTGTTCAATTTTGTTTATATCATAGAAATGTTCTGCTTATTTAAGTTCTGATACTCTACATTGTTTTTCTCTTATTATTAAAAATCAAAATCCATCTCGTATTTGTTTGCTATTCTCTCTTTTTGCGAATATGAACCTTTATTGCGAGAGTGAAAAATGCAGAAGTGAATGCCTTCTTTGAATTTTAGAAAACAAGACATTTTTATTTGAAAATTGATACCATGCTTTTTATTAAGGTGTTTTCATAAAGAAGCTGAAATGATTTATGTGTATGTTTTAATTATAACAATGTCTTTTCGCCTGTACATCTGTCTATCTATCTAGATGATGTTTCCGTTTTCAGTTTGTACATCCATTTTTGATAGATAATTTTTGCTATTGTATATTTTGCTGTTTTGAAAGAGCATAGTTTTATAACTTTATTTAAGTAACCAGATGGCTATTTTATCATAGAAAAAGTAGTAAATGATTTTATAGCGAATCTTTCATACCTCTACTTGCATCTGTACATCTGTACGTCCGTAACGGATAGGTCTTAACCTAAATTTTGTACTAGTTGTATCGATTTTTATACTTAGATAATGATTCCTGTAACAACGGGGTTTACTTTCACAGCGTAGTAACACTAATCTCATTTCCAAACAAGTATATTTTTCAAAGACATACTGAATAAGGTTACATAGTCAAGTTATCTAATTCGTTGGCTTAAAAACTTTGGAGGATATTATTAATAATTTTTAATCTTACAGATGGGGTAATTTTGTTTGTCACCATCAATAAAATATTATTATGAGTTTTACTAAAAAGAGATTAAAGAAGAAAAAAATAAATTTGCATTCTTTTATCTATTTTTATCTATCTATCTATTTCTCTCCCTTTCTCCAAATTTCTACACGGTGGTGTGTGGGAAGGTGGTGCAGGTAGGTGGCAACAACCCTAAAAAAAAAAAATTGTAATTGGGTAGTTCTTTTTTCACCCGCTAGTCATTTCACAACCCCTGGGAGAATCGCTCTCTCTCTCTCTTTCTCTCTCTCTCTCTCTTTCTCTATCTTTCTCTCTTTCTCTCTCTCTCTCTCTATATATCTCTCTCTCTCTCTCTCTCTCTCTCTCTCTCTCTCTCTCTCTCTTTCTCTCCCTCTCTCTCTCTCTCTTCCCCTCTATCTCTATCTCTCTCTCTAAGAATCTTTCTCGTATTCATTCGAATCCGGTGGATAGGAACCGGTTCTCATCCATACGAAAAAACTATGTCTAGTATTGATTATATCTAGCGTTCTACGAATATAAAAACTGGTTTTAATCTCATAATTTGACATTCTTTATCCGCGGAAAGCTGATTATAATACGATGCAAGAAATAACTATATTCGGTTTTTTTAACTATAAAAAAAATTCGGTTTTTCTAAAATATCTCTCCCACTCTTTCTTTTGTCTCTCTCTCTCACACACTCTCTCTCTCTCTCTCTCAATCTCTCTCTCTCTCCCCTTTCTCTCTCTTTCTAAAACCAAACTTTTGCTTTCTCTTGTACTTTATATTCTAAATTTAACCTCCGACCAACTTGCGAAAATGGGAGTTTAATTCTCTCAGACTCAGAGATATTTAAAACAATCTATATCATTATATAAAATTAACATGAATCTCTGTGTCTGTCTGTCTGTACAAAAGGATCTCGCTAATCATTGAACCGATATTGTTCTTCATTACAATTTAGTTTCTCATAGGTACTGAGAAATTTTATAACTTTCTTAGGGAAAGGTATCACCACCCTCCAAAGAGAAATCGCCCCAAGAAAAAAGATTTTTCTTTTAACAACTGATATTAAAAATGTAGAGGTGAATTTACTCCAATCCTAGGTGTCTCTTGAGGTCTCTAGGGGCATAGCCACTATTAATCTATCTATCTATCTATCAACCCAGCAAACCAACTTGCAGAAAGTTTAAATTCTACGAAAAATTTAAAAATTTTCCAGGAAAAAAAAATAATAAATACAAATTTGCAAATGACAAGTTTTTCAAATTCCGGGACGGTTCATGAAGACAAGGATTGGACAATGGATGATGGAATAATCTCCCCCATATTTTGTCTTAAATTCTTTCCTTGGTAGCTAATGATTCTATCAAAATCAATATTTTTTCCAACTTCTGCAAGTTAAATTTCATTTGGTAAATTTTTGTTTTGGAAGCTTTTAAAAATTGGGTGGAAGATTGGATTGTAGATTAAATCTTCTTGCTGTTTACAAGGGCGTCCCAGGGGTAGGGGACTCCTCCCCCCCCCCCCCCCAAACGAATTTAGGGCACTTTTTCTAATTATTGGAAATTAATATTTTGGGATATTACCCCTCAAATCCTTTAAACCCTCCTCCCCCTAAATAAAAAGCTGGGAAGTTCTTGCCAGAGAATATATTTATGAAAGAGAAATTGAGGAACCCGGTATTAGTGTCTTAGAAATTATCTTAGTGACGTAAAAAAAATAGGATGTGTCGATACTACTAGGATTTTTAAGAATTGTTAATATAGGCCTGAAATCAAGATTTTTTGTGCTTTTAAAAAATATTAAAAATATTTCTAAAAATTCTACATTATTTTTGCTCACTTTTAAAAAACAAAATCAACTTTTTTTTATTTTTTTTTTATAAAATTATCTTTCAAAATTGAAATAAGATCTATCAGCTGATATTGTACTTCTTACATAACTCAAGAGTTGACTTACAATGTGTAAATATTTTATAGATTATTTAGCAAAATAATAAAAAACCTATATGTAATTTCCTGATTAATAATTGGCTTAATCTTACATTAAACATTGAATGATTTTAAATAATTTTCAAATATTTGCTTTTATAATTATACTTATTGTATAAACCCTTCATAAGTTAGCGCAAAATGCTATATATTTTATCACATATGAGCTATTTTTTAAGCCAGCTTTTTAGTCAAAATTTCAAACCAATAACAATTAAATCAAAAGATATTAGGTTAAAACTATATATAAACGAGAGTAAAGAAATAAGATATTGCTATCAACAACAACAAAAAAGGGTTTTGTCTAGTTTTTGGTAAAAATAACGCATATTTATCATTTTAAATTAAAGCTATCTTTTCAAGATTACATCTATAAATTCGTCTGTATTTTATAACTTATACCTGTTACCATGAAAAATCAATTGATTTTCCATAATAATTTTATTTCTATATTAAATTTAGAGACAGCTAATTTTTCTTTAAATATAATGAGATGTTTATCAGAAATTTTTAATTAAGCATAATAATGTATATATAAAAAAGACAATTACGAATAAAAACAAAACAATCAATTATTAGATTATTTATATCAATAAGTTTAACGGAATTTGAACGTAATTGTTAAAAAGCTAGCTTAAACAGTTTTGCCATTAAAAAATAACCTTCTTTATGAATGTTACATTCTAACAAGGGTAATGATATCCAGTAGAGCAACATATTTAACAAATATGTCTTTAAATAATCAGTCTATTTAACAAATATCTTTTTAAAATGCATAAGTTATATTACCTCTCACAAGATTGTTTAGTCCTTTGACACTGTACATAATTATTATTTGATTGATCTATCCTTAATTTTTATTCATATTCAATTTTATTGTTTGTATATAAATATTTAATACCTGTATTATAATACGGTTATTATTTTTTTTGCTATGTTTTTATAAAATAAATATCTAAGCAAATGTTACCAATTCTTATAATTATCTGGAATTGAAAAGAATTACTTTCATTCGGTTGCTAAAAAGAGGAGAAAAAGAAATGTATTGAGTCAGATAGTAGCCTTAACCTGTACAGCTTTACATTTATTTCATAGATAAATTGAAATTGAAATTAGATAAAATTATTAATTGATTTTAGATTATTAAACAAGACATGTTAGAATTATCCTATCAATTTCAAACTCTTCATGATGATTCCTATGACAGTTAGGTATAATTTAGAAAGCAACTCTATCATTGTTAACAGAAAGTCAGTACGTCCATTTAAAACATGCTTTGTGTGTTTTTTGGCTGCTATTGAAGAAAGACAACTGAAATTTTAAGTGAAAAGGTCTTTTAAGAGGTGTTTTAATGTATTTTTTTTTACAGTAGCTTTTGATGGATTATTTTAGGTTAGGTTAGGTGATTGCCCTGCAGGGTTAGGAAAATGGCCCCACATGGATAGAGCCCCCCCCCCCCCCGCAGTGGCTAGAAATAGGATAAAATCTACTGTGAAAATACCAAGAAACGTCCCTTAAGAGGCATTGTCATGAAAGGGACTATACCCAAGATATATGTGCATCTACTTAACGACTTCCAAAATTTGAGGGTGCCCTCAAGTAATCACCCCTTCCCCCCCCCCCCCTGCATCTACTCTATACATTATTTTGTCTGTCTGACTGTCGGTCATGCTTAAAAAACCTTATTGTTGGAGAAATGTTATTTTCACGATTGCTTTTTTAGATAGCCAGCTGTAAGTTTTAGTCAAGATACCTTATATTTATACAGATCTGCTCCATATATTTATTGTCTGTCTGTCTGACAGATATACTTAAAAGGACAATTTAGTTTTAAAAGAAAAAAATTTAAAAAATGTTGGTGGTTTTTTTTCTAAGCGCGTGAGGGTGCAGGTACCCTATCCTAAAATAGTTAAAAACCTTCCCATGACCTATGACCTATGTCCCTGCAAAGGAGAAGCATATTAGTTAGGAAGATCCTTCCATATAAATAGACACACACACACAAACATTCTTTTACTTTGATATAAGGATTAGCATTTTGTTACTGTATCCTATTACTAGCGGCTACGCCTTAGAGGCCTCTTGGGGCACTTGAGGAGGAGACAGTCCAATTTAATAAACCAATTTATTTTTCTAGATTTTAAAAGATAAAGACAAACAAACAAACAAAGAGACAGACAAACAGACATCCTGTTACTTTATTATATCCTATTATATAAATTAGTAAGCTAAGCTTTTTTTGACTGTAGCAACGGATCTTGTTAACCGCTGAACCTAAAGGGTTCTTCTTTACAGTGAAGCTTATTATAGGGTAGTCACGGGATTCCTCCCCACGGAATTCCTCCCACTGGATTCCTCCCAACGGGATCCCTCCCACAGTATTCCTCCCACACGGGACTCCTCCCACACGGGATTCCTCCCAACCGGGATCCCTCCCACGGGATTCCTCCCAAACGGGATACCTCCCACGGTATTCCTCCCACACGGGATCCCTCCCACGGGATTCCTCCCAAACGGGATACCTCCCACGTTATTCCTCCCACACGGGATCCCTCCCACGGAATTCCTCCCACACGGGATACCTCCCACGGTATTCCTCCCACACGGGATACCTCCCAACGTATTCCTCCCACACGGGATACCTCCCACGGTATTCCTCCCACACGGGATCCCTCCCACGGTATTCCTCCCACACGGGATCCCTCCCACGGAATTCCTCCCACATGGGATACCTCCCACGGTATTCCTCCCACACGGGATCCCTCCCACGGGATTCCTCCCAAACAGGATACCTCCCACGGTATTCCTCCCACACGGGATCCCTCCCACAGAATTCCTCCCACACGGGATACCTCCCACTGTATTCCTCTCACACGGGATCCCTCCCACGGGATTCCTCCCAAACGGGATACCTCCCACGGTATTCCTCCCACATGGGATCCCTCCCACGGGATTCCTCCCAAACAGGATACCTCCCACGGTATTCCTCCCACACGGGATCCCTCCCACGGTATTCCTCCCACATGGGACTCCTCCACAACCCGTAAAAAAAAAATTTTTCAAATTTTTTTTTTTTCATTTTAATTTTTTTGGGGTGGGGTGACCTTCCACAACCCCCTAAAATTTTTTTTCTTTCATTTTCAAATTTTTGGGGTTTGGGTAACCTCCCACACCTCCATAAAATTTATTTTTTTCAAACTTTTTTTTTTCATTTTAAGATTTTCGGGGGTGGGATGACCTCTCACACCCCCCTAAAAAAAAATTTTTTTCAAATTTTTTTTTTTCCATTTTCAATTTTGTTGAGGGTGGGGTGACCTCCCACACCCCGAAAAAAAAAATTTTATTCAAATTTTTTTTTTCATTTTAAAATTTTTCGGGGTGGGGTGACCTTCCACAACCCCCTAAAAATTTTTTTTTCTTTCATTTTCAAATTTTTGGGGTTCGGGTGACCTCCAACACTTCTATAAAAAATTTTTTTTTTTTCATTTTCGGGGGTGGGATGACCTTCCACACCCCTCTAAAATTTTTTTTTTCAAATTTTTTTCTTTTCTGGATTTAAATTTTTTGGGTTGGGGTGACCTCCAACACCCCCCTAAATTTTTTTTTCTTCAAATAATAAAAAAATTTTAAATGGCAAAAAATATAAATTTGAAAAATTTTTCAGGGGAATGTGGGAGGTTACTCCATCCCCCTGAAAAGTTTAAAATTTGAAAATGAAGGAAAACAAAATTTTGAAAAAAAAATTTTTTGGGGGTGTTGGAGGTCACCCCACCCTCAACAAAATTGAAAATAGAAAAAAAAATTTGAAAACATTTTTTTTTAGGGGGGTGTGGAAGGTCATCCCACCCCCGAAAATAAAAAAAATAAAAATTTGAAAAAAAATTTTTATGGAAGTGTGGGAGGTCACCCAAACCCCAAAAATTTGAAAATGAAAGAAAAAAAAATTTTTAGGGGGGTGTGGAAGGTCACCCCACCCTCAAAAATTTTTAAATGAAAAAAAAAAAAAATTTGAATAAAAATTTTTTTTGGGGTGTGGGAAGTCACCACACTCTCAACAAAATTGAAAGTGAAAAGAAAAAAAAAATTTGAAAAAAATTTTTTTTAGGGGGGTGTGGAAGGTGACCTCCTCTCGAAAATTTTAAAATGAAAAAAAAAAAAATCAAAAAAATTTTTTTTTTTACAGGGGTGTGGAAGGTCACCCCACTCTGAAAAATTGAAAATGGGAAAAAATTGAAACATTTTTGAGGAGTCCCGTGTGGGAGGAATACCGTGGGAGGGATCCCGTGTGGGAGGAATACAATGGGAGGTATCCCGTGTGGGAGGAATACAATGGGAGGTATCCCGTGTGGGAGGAATACTGTGGGAGGGATCCCGTGTGGGAGGAATACCGTGGGAGGGATCCCGTGTGGGAGGAATACTGTGGGAGGTATCCCGTTTGGGAGGAATCCCGTGGGAGGGATCCCGTTTGGGAGGAATCCCGTGGGAGGGATCCCGTGTGGGAGGAATACCGTGGGAGGTATCCCGTTTGGGAGGAATTCCGTGGGAGGGATCCCGTGTGGGAGGAATCCCGTGGGAGGGATCCCGTGTGGGAGGAATACCGTGGGAGGTATCCCGTTTGGGAGGAATTCCGTGGGAGGGATCCCGTGTGGGAGGAATCTCGTGGGAGGGATCCCGTGTGGGAGGAATACCGTGGGAGGTATCCTGTTTGGGAGGAATCCCGTGGGAGGGATCCCGTGTGGGAGAAATACCGTGGGAGAAATACCGTGGGAGGAATTCCGTGGGAGGGATCCCGTGTGGGAGGAATTCTGTGGGAGGGATCCTGTGTGGGAGGAATCCCGTGTGGGAGGTATCCCGTTTGGGAGGAATCCCGTGGGAGGAATTCAGTGGGAGGGATCCCGTGTGGGAGGAATCCCGATGGAACCTTATTATAGGTATAGAGAAGTTTATAACTATTTAGGAAGAGGGCTCTCCACTCTCCAAAAAAAATAACACCTAGAAAAAAAGTACCATCTCCGCAATTTTACTTCTTTGTTTTAAAACTTAAATTGAAAATTGGAAGAATGAACTTTCCACCTTACCACCCTAAAAGCTTCTAGTGATGTTACTGCTAGTGATAATATATTATAGTTTATATCAACATAATATGCGGATTTTAAGAAAAATTTAATCAAATATGCGG
This sequence comes from Acartia tonsa, assembly GCF_053477335.1. Classification (NCBI taxonomy): domain Eukaryota; kingdom Metazoa; phylum Arthropoda; class Copepoda; order Calanoida; family Acartiidae; genus Acartia; species Acartia tonsa. The sequence goes on along the minus strand of NC_137273.1, from coordinate 10,311,244 downwards.
ACTTTTTTCAACCTTTTTTTGACAACATTTATTAGACATATTAGAATTATACTATTGATTTCAAATTTGCACGGAAGTATGTCCTTTTACTGTATGCTATATTTACGCAATTTTGCAACAAATTTATGTGCAATTTCATTTAGACTTCAAAATTAATATTCTGCTTATTAAGTTCTGACACTCTAGCTATTGTGCGTTTGTTCTACCTTCTGATTTTTGTGCTTCGTTTTTATGGATGTTGTCATCCTTGTCTAGAAAATACAAATTAATTAATCTATGGTAGAAAGTACAGAGAGTATAAATTATTTCCTACATTTTCTTTATCAATTATCAATTATCAATCACCTCTATTATCCATCTCTTTTTTAGGGGTTACCTTTCCCACCTCCCCTCTAATCCCTCGTTTTTAGTTACGTCACTAAGATAATTTCTAAGACACTAATACCGGGTTCAAATTGAGCGGGGGAAATAGAGAATATATAGAACACATACTGCGTGTTTAATACTAAGAAATTATATAATAATACGAATTAACAAAATAGTTTCAAATTAGTTTAATTCATTCTTTTAATTTCTATAGAATTAAATATAAATCAAATACTTAATTATAGAATGAAAATGAAATTTGTTATTCATATTTTGTAGTTTTTTAATGAAATGACGTAAAATGATTTTATTTTAAAAGAAGCATATTAACAAGGATGACAACATCCATGAAAGTAAAGCTCTAAATTCACAAACTAGGACAAACGTAATTAATATGTGTAGAGTGTCGGAACTTAAACTTGTTAGGACATATTTACATTTTTAGGACTCGATAAAGAGATGCTTTGCTTTAAATATTTAACCTTCTTGTCCTAGGAATCATTGGTCCATAATTATATCATACAAAAAATTTCTGGCAAAAATGTTAAAAAAAGCATATTTTAAATTAACGAACGGACCTTCTAGTAACTAAACTTTCTCAACTGTACCAAACTTTTACATGAATCATCATGCAAAATATGAAATCGATAGGACAATCATAACAATCCCAAATCAACAATAATAGCTACGGAGGGACGTATGGACCTAATCAAATTATAAAAAGCTTCGTTTTTAAAATCTTTTGACAGTACATTATTATTTAACTACTTTGATATTCAGGGATGGAGGGGGCAGTAGACAATAAATTATACTTGTACCCAAAGACTTATAATCAATATGCACTGTCTCCCATTCGTCGGCCTCTATATTACTCAATTTTTAAAAGAATTGTAATTATTTTATTTCAAACTTTTACTTTTTTATAGCTGCACTGCACATACAAATATGATTGTTGTTGTTTTTTTTTGTAAGGTTAAAGACCTACAAAAATACATATTATTTTTATATTTCTAACGACAAAAAGTAAATAGTTTTATATTCCCTTGTTCTTTTAACAGATTAAAACAAGGATAAAAACTTCAATGACAAGGTAGCTGAAAAGAAACATCACAGTATTTTAGATGTAATGGTGCGAGAATACTGATTTTTAATGTGGATTTCTAGGAGAATTAGGCACAAGAATCATCTCTATATATACAGAGAAAGAGGGGCAATAGGCTGTTTATTACACATACACAATCATATGTCTCCAAAGTTTTATAATAACGTTTTCTTATTCATTGGCTTTACAACTTTAGGTACTTTAGTGAATTTTTATTGGTTGTTTCATTAAGTTTATTGTTCAAACACTTCAACCACTAATTTTTACAGAAAGGGTATTTTTGTGTGTCATCATTGGGGATGGACATCAATTTATCGGGCATTGTCTTACCCCTTTAGAGCCCTGCTATATATAAGTCTTTAAATGATAGTACGTCCATATAAAGCCTTTAGTCAAATTTTTTTTTACTTAAATACATAATATTTATTATGTTTAATATAATGTGTATGTTAATTTTTTGTATACTTGTTTTTAAATCCTTACTAAAAAGCAACAGATTAAAAAGCCCCCCATTAGCTCAAAAAGATTCCATCTGCCGGTTTTTTATTTGTTTTGGGATGCAATGACCTTAGAGGTTGATAACCTATACTAAACAAACCCTGGGATAGGAATAAAGAATCTTTATTCAAATCTATAGATCAAAATATTTATCTTTATTTATAGTAACAGGATGTGATTTGTGTCTGTCTGTTCAGAAGGATCTTGGTAACCGCTGGACCGATATGGTATTCCTTTACAATGTGAGTACATGTAGATTTTTTGGAGAGGGTACCGCAACCCTCCTAAGAGAAATCTCCCCCAGGGAAAAATAAACCCCCTAATTTTTTTTTTACTTTTTTCATAATTGACTTTTCTCCCCCAACCCTACCTCAAGCACACTTAGAGGCTTCTAGGGGCGAGCCACTGGTGAAAAAAGAGGCTAGAAATGTCAATATGAAGAAAATGTCATATTAAATGATTTATTAACAAACAAACCTTAATTTAAATTTTAAAATATTGTCATTGCTTTACTGACAAAAAATCTTAAACTTTTTACAAGGAAATTTATTTTAGATAACAAATTTCCTTATCCCCTAAAAACCATAAATACTCCTATTTCCTTCAGTTATAAACTAAAATATTGTTTTAATTTTGTCAGGAAAGGGGGAGTAATAATATCATTCTGCAACCCTTACTTCCCCCCGATATAACTAGTTAATACAGAATTTTATATTTAAAAATTTGGGGAATAATAAAATGATCTTTAATTGTTCTATCTCTGTGTCCCTGATTAATTATACAAAATGATTCCCCCCGAAGCTAAAAGACAATTAGGTATTTTTAATCCACCTGTCTACTATGCCATCCATTCATCATTTGAATCTCGCGCCCTTTTGCGGGGTCTCAAGTTAACTTTACATAATATTATCACATAACAATTACGCTCTATCTTTAGATCTAAATCTATTGTGATGAAACTAATTAAGGAAATCCCCACTAAAACAAAAAGGGCGCGAACCCAGTTTCGTTCCTAACACCTCTAAAGCACTGAATTTTTTTGACGCTTTGTCTTAAAAAGTTAGCTTCCAAAAATTCAGTATATTAAATGATCAGTGTTTTATTGTGGGGTGTTAAGTTCTTTTGCATTATCAGGAATAATAATAATATTCTGGTATATAAGAAGAAATTCAAGTATTTAAATTTATTTAAACTATTTCTAGTTGGATGTTTTAGAGATTCTAAGAGACTTACATTTACAAACATTTTTTTGTGTTTATAGGGATCTCAACTGTAATTTAGTAATCTTAAAGGATATTAGAATGCATAAAATTTTTATTATATTAGCTGATGATAAATAAAATTAACCCTTTTTAAGATTAAAATAAAGTATACAGCTAGTTTGAACCAACCAATCAATATTTCATGAAAATGTCCAAAGTTTTGAAGACATGAGAAGTGAGAGAATGTTCTTAAAAAGCTTTTGATACCAGTATTTACAGTCTAATGATCCCTTCTTCCCTGACTAAAATATTATATTTTAATTTTAAAAATCATTTTTGAACAATTCTTTGGTTCTAAGAGCTGACCTTCTACCCCTACTTAATAACAATTAGGGTTGGGCCAGATACTTTTTTGGCCGGTTACCGGATACCGGATATCCGGCTGATTTCAAACGCCGGATATCCGGTAACTGGCCGGATATCCGGCTAACGCCGAAAATCCGGCAAATATCCGGTTATCCAGCCAAATTACCGGATATCCGGCCGGATAACCGGCCAAATTACCAGATACTAAAGTAGCAAAAAAAAATTTCTTAAGAAATCTTATATAAATTTACATAAAGTTAAACTTGTTCAGAAAAAATGTTCTTCTAGCTTCAATAATAAGAAAATTATAGCCATTTGAAATTTTAAAAAGCAGAAATTTTTGGTGTAAAGTATAAAAAATTATAGAGCCGGATATCCGGCCGGATAGTTTCAATATCCGGTATCCGGCCGGATATTGAAAATGGCCGGATATCCGGCCACACCGGATATCCGGCCCAACCCTAATAACAATTTCATAAGGATCAATATGAAGCTGCCATAAAAAGGAGAACTCTTGTAAATTTAGCAATTGAGGTGATCTTTTGGTACATGACAGACAAACCTCATATCTATAATACAAAGTAGCTTGATGTCTGTCCGTCTGACCGTCTGACCGTCTGTCCGTCTGTCTGTCTGTCCCTTAAGATCTCGGTAACCACTGAACTGATCGGATTCTACTCTTCAGGGAATATACCTACTGGTCCTGTGGTGGTTTTAGGCTATTTTCTTGGAGGTTGGGACACCCCCAACCCCCCCAAAAATAAAAAAAATCCAACCCCCCAAATTTTTTTTTTACATTTTTTGTAAAATCTCAGTAACTGCTGATCAAATTGGGCTCTACCCTTCTGGGAATATACCTACTGGTCCTCTGATGGTTTTAAGCTATTTTCTTGGGGGGTGGGACACCCCAACCCCCCCAAAAATAAAAAAAATCCCCACTTCCAAAATTTTTTTATTAATTTTTTTAAAACAAAAAACAGTAATTGGGGTGGGGGAACCCCACTGCAACATGGGGCGAAGTCCCCATGAATCCCCCCCCCAAAAAAAAATCAAGCGAAGCCGCTAGTATACATATATGAGAATAAAACCCAGAGCTACCTTCCAAATTAGAAAGCCTTGTGTAAAAAATTCCAAGCCGGCGCAGTAAGCCGCGCTACACAATTTTTCACAGCAGACAGACACTGTTGTGTGTTTTTTTGCGTACACAAAAAACTGTCCAAAAGAAAAGTTGATTCAACTCAAACACACACACACTCTCACCCACATAATAATACACAGACACACAGAAATTGAGTTCATTGACATGACGTGTTTCTGAAGCTGCTACAGGGGTGAAATGAGGGGAATGAACATGACTTCAAGAGGGGTTTCTAATTTCCGCCAGTCACAACTCCATATCAACCCTACCAAAACTGAAACCCTACTGTGATAGCGCAGCAATAACAGCGATAGAAACCACTTATTAAGGGCATCCACCTTTGCTATAACATACAGTTTTAGACCCCGAAATTTCCCTCCAAAAATCCCTCTGAAAGAACAGTGGTGTAAGGTTAGGTAAAAGGCTTAACATTTTTCTAGAAAAATCATGATTAAACAATATAAAAATGATACAAACTTTATAATTTAGATTGTCATAATATTGCATAACAAGGACAATTACGTATCAATAAGTAGAGCAGCAATAAAAAGTTTAGCTTACTAATGATTTTAAAAAAGAAAAGTTCCATAAGTCATATTTAATTAATTTTTGGATAGTTTACAAAAATATGAAATTTTTATTTTAAATTCTCTATATTAAATACTATAATTATATTATCTTAGTTTCAGCAATAAAATACATCTTGCGAGCAGAAAATCAGCCCTAATTTAAATATGTATGCCTTAAAGATATAAAGGACATCAAAGTTTCAAATAGATTGATTTCATTTAACTATTTTTCCTATGCTTGCATTGTCTTTTTTGAAAAGTCTTTGATAAGTATATTATGAAGTTAGGCTGTTTATTTTCCAAGGCATTCCCTTTCTGTCAACCTCACACATTTTACATAGCAGGAGTAGACTCGGATAGCCTTTGAGGACAGGATAAACCATGAGATCTTAATTTATATATATTATCTTTGAACCAAAGCTGAAACCTTTACTATAACTTTTACATCACACACCTGACATAACAACAGTAGGAACCATTTCAACGCTCCAGGTTATAACTTATAACGCGGTGTCGGGCCAAGACTCGAACCTATCACAACCCCGAAATGAGCAGATGTGCCACATGTTACAGTAGGTATATTGCTTTTTATTTAGCAGAGATCAGAACCCGTCACCTCAAAAAATAACATAAATTATCGACAATTTTAAGGTTAATTTAAATATCTCTTGAGCCCTGCAGGGGTACACGTACGCATTTTAGGAATACAAAATAATCTATAAATAGATAGATAGAGGTAAAAATAATATATGATCTACTACTTTTTCATCGATAAAATTTTATAGAATTATTAGAATAATACTGCCTTTGCCGCTAGCCTCAAGTGGCCTTGTTTTGATAAAATTACTTAACTGATTCATATTACACTATTCTTATAGTTTTAATTTAAACGAAAAGGTAAAAAGAAATATTTTTTAGTGGTTATTTAATTCTAGGGGCATTTTCTCTTGGGAGGTTGGTGGTAACTTCCATGAAAATAGTTTTAAACGTTCCCAGGGCATTTAAGAAACTACACTCAAAGGGAGATTAATATCGGTTAAGCGGTTAGCGAATCCTTCGGTACAGACAGACATCCCTTTACATTTTTATTTAAAGATTTGACCAAAGCTTCAATTGGCTTTACTTACAGATATAAATTAGCATAAGACCATAGAAGATACATAAATATCTGAGACCTTCAAAAAAGTTTGATAACTAAATTAAATCACCTAAAAACTAAATGTTAACCTGCAAAGCTTATTTATGTTTAAACTTGTTATAGCTATAGCCAGAGGAGCATAGTTACTCTACAAGTTCGCTCTGTCCATCTTATCCTAATAAAGCATAAAAATAATCAGATATTAAAAGGGATAGGACAATAAACGATAAATTAATATCCAGCAACTTACAATTGCGATAAATTTAAAACTAGATTTTGTAGGTCAAAATTATTTTTGGAAAAGTTAGGACTCCGAAGGAATGTTATACAGTTTAAACAAGATTTTTTTTGAGGGTCTCAAAATTTTCAGGAGTGCTTCGCGCATCCATTTGGGAAAATCCTGTGCATGCCACTTGACAAAACTACTTTATTTTCAAAAAAGGAGGTTTATTCTAATGTAATTGTTCTATGAGTTAACAAGAGAGGGGTTCCACCACCACCGACCCACTAAAGTCTCAAGGGGAACATTGGGGGTGCTCCCACATTTCTGCTAGATTATCAAGAGCTTTTATGGTGTACTTTTTTTAATCTAACAAGAATCAATATTTCCATCAATAATGCTTCAATTTAGTGAAATCTGCCAGAAATTAATTTTAGAAAAGAACAATAAAGTACAGTTATATAGTGTAAGGAAAGAAAAATGATGTTCTTTCCATCAAAGTGCATATTGAACCTCACCTAAATTTGCAAAATATGAGAGTAAAAGGGGTAATGCATAACCTCTGCGGAAAACCTTAACACTGTGGTGCTACTCTTTATCCAATATAACCTAACCTAAAGTAAAAAACAAATAAACTACCTCTTGTCTTAGTTTCTATTTATTTTAAATAAGTAGGGACGGGGGTTTCTGTGCTCTAAGAGGAACTTCAGGAGAATTCTTTTTTAAAAATGGTATTAAAATCTGAAATATTGATTAAAAATAAAGACAAAAATGTGGGTGTAATCATGTGAACACCAAAATTACGGCACCCCCGAATTTAAGATCATTCACCCCGTTTACGTTTTTAGTGGTTCCTGAGGTCATACATCACATAAAAAATATCACAATACCTGGATAACCTGTAATTTTCATATAACCTGTGATTGAGCATCCAATCCCATCAGTAATTCTTTAAAAATACAGTGCTTTTTTGGTTCAAGAGAGTTTTTGCAAGAAAGTTTAGGTCATAAAAAAACTGTACAGTTTGAATAAGGTGGCCGTATTTCATTTTATTGTTCATTACATTAGGTCCACTTAGGTTAAGGTTACTTTGAGTGCTTGTATCCCCGCAGGGTTAGGACACAGCAGCTATAAGGTCCTTGTAGTGTTTTGACAAACGGAAAATTACCCCCTTCTTATCTTCAATTTATTTTAAAATTAAGTGGGGGAAGTTGTTGAAGTGCCCGATATTAATTGTAGGTGGTTTCCCGTATATATTGCATCAGGACCACTCTTTTTGTGCCTATTTTCAGTTTGGTTAGGTTAAGTAAAAGTTAAAAGAGCCCAGTTATTCAATTTCACAGGAGTAAAGGGAAGGGGGTTAACAGGTCAAGACATAGATTTGACTGAAAGCGCCAATTTGTATCTTGACTGTTACAAAAGGGTATAGATTAATTTTAGAACCAACCTTTTAGAGGTTAATCCGAAGGGTGGAGAAAAATTTTTATTGTAATCTTGTTCCCATTAGACTATTATTTTTAGACAACTCATCGCATAGTTTTTATTTTTTTTTCCAGAAAAGTCTGAAAAAGTTTCTATAAAAATTAACATGATTTAGAGTACAATTTTTATAAATATTATGTTTAAAAATTATTTTGCAATTGAAGATTGTTAACAAGCATTTTGTACCTCTCAGATTAAAAGCAATGCTATTCTATATTTGATAATGTTTGTTTGTCTGTCTGTCTGATTTTATTATCTTTAATTCCATGGTTGATGAATGTTGTTTAAAATCAGATGATTTTCTAATTTAAGACTAGTAGATAAACATGTGTTTTTGGATGCAAAATATTCATTTAAAGATTCATACTTTCATGTAAGATAAAATTTTTATAGAAAAAACTTCATTAGAGAAACTACACACAGATTAATTTATAAAAAAAATATTTGATTATTTTTCTGATTGATTTACATTAAACAAACTAACTGTTTAAGAGATATTAAGCTACAAACGGGTATTAATACAAAGTGTTCAAATAATAAAATTATGCTTAAAGAACCAAATTTTGGTACATTTATAGTGGTGTATTTACTTCTGCACAAGTATCATACTATCAAATCATCATGACAGCATATTATTACTAAAGCACAATTGTCCCTTTACTTTTGGCTCCCCCCAATTTATATTTTACTAACCTTAAAATAGAATAGTCTCAAACCAACCCAGGTCAGAAGTGAATTCACACCATTATATTTTGATGGATGAGAAGCATTTTTTCATCCTTTGATTCATCTTTAATACATGCAAATTTCATTTTCATGTATTAAAGTATGGGGGAATATTTGTCGACTTGTGTTTTGAATCTTTAAAGAAATGTCCTACCAATTAAAAAATACATTTACATAACTATGATACATTTAAAATTACAACTACAGTATTACAAGCATAGTAGTTTACTTTGGTATAGAAAATTTTAAAATTGGAATAGTTTTTTCTTTCATCGTATTATGAACGGCTTTCCGCGGATATAAAATGTACAATTATAAGATTAAAACTAGTTTTTTTAGCCCCGAGGTGCCGAAGGCACGGGCTAAAAAAAATGGTTTTAATCTTATGATTGTACATTTTTATATTCGTAGAAAGCTGGATAAAATACGATGCTAGACATAGTTTTTTCGTATTGATGAGAACCGGTTCCTGTCCACCGGATTCGAATGAATACGAGAAAAAATATTACTAAAATGTACAGACAAAAAATTAATTATTGATTCAACTTTTAAAAGCGGTATTTGGTTAGTACTTTTTAAACTTGCGTACATTCTCAGACTACTGGGTGTCTGTTTACAAATTATTATTGCTGCTAAATACCCTGTAAATGTCACAACTAGGCAGTTTTTAAAGTGCAGCTTCTGTATAATGAGGGCATTTCAGTACGTACGTACGACTATCTAATTATCATTTAGATGTGTGATACTGGGTTCTCTCACTCAAATCTATGTTTGGACCATAGAAACCTCTTCCCCTTATTTCATTTCGAATAATAATTTGAATTAGACTATCTCAATAATAGACGTCCAAGGGGGGGGGGGGGTACTGGGGTGATTACCCCCCCAAATATTTTTTCAATAAACCCCCCCATTTAAAATTTACCCCTTTCTTTGGGGCCGTAGGCACCCATAAACATTTAGGAGGGGGTATTTACATCCGCCAAACAATTTTGGGGGGGTAAATACCCCCTCCAAAATAAAAAATCTCTAACAAAAAAGATTTCAACCAAAATTCATACTTTTCTTTCGTTTTTTCACATTTTTACTGTGTATTTTTTTTTACTTTTCTTTAATTGTCATAAATGATGATATCTTGTAATTGCTCTGCTACTCAGAAACTAAATTGTTCTTGTGAAGGCCATTTTCATTTAGCATCCTACTAATAAAAAAGTTATTTATGATTACTGCAGACAATTTCAACCAATTTTTAGCTATTATGGAAAACATTAAAAATGTCTAATTGCTGGCAGTTTTTTAGATCATTTCGTACGTGCTATTACAAGTTAATTGCATTACCGAGAAAGGACAAAAAAAACATTTGGTGCTTTTCCGTACAAAGCTTATAGTGAACCCTATAAACCTCTCCAAAAAGGGAGCTTTTTTCTCTTCATTTTGAAGCTTGTAACGTATATAAGTAAATTTTAGTTAATTGATCCTTTAATTATTCTGATATGACTCAAAAATGATTATAAAGCTTCTTTGAAAAAGAAATATTCTTAACATTAACACTTGTATAGTGTTAGAACTGATTAATCAGAATATAAATGTAAAAACGTCGAACGAAACAAAACTGTAAGTAAATCTGCAGAAAAAAAAACTACTTAAAATCAGGATATTGTTTAAGGACATGCTTACATTTTTAGGACTTGATTATAGAGATGCTTCGCTTATAACAATGTACTTTTTTGTCCTAGGAATTAGTATTCCAAAAATCAGACCAATCGGATTATTTATCACATAAAAATGAGATGTTAAAAATTAGTTAAAAAGCAACATGTTCAAAATGGACGTACGAACTTTCTGGTAACGATTAAAGAGTTGCTTCGCTTTCTAACTCGTACCTAGCTCCTATAGGAATTATCATGCAAAGTTTGAAATCGATAGGACAATTCTAACATGCCTAAATCAACTAAAACAACTATCCGGACGGACGTCCGGACCGACCCTAATTATAGAAAAGCTTCGCTTTTAAAAAGGGCGATTACTCAGTAGAGTTTGGAGTATCACTCACTCAAAATCTTTTTGAAGCTTTCCTTAACCTATAAGAAGATTCACCGTAAATCAGTATAGCGGTTAGCGAAATAATAAGCAACAGAAAGACAGACATAAAACCTGATATTTTGATACATAGACGTCCAAGCTTTTTTTTTTGGAGGGGGTAAAAAAATTCAAGGGGGGGTGTAAAATCGTTTGGGGGGGGGGGTAATCGCCCCCCTGGACGTCTATGTTTTGATATAAGTACTAATTCATTGATCCATTTTATCTAGGAGCTTGTGAAGTCGAATTGGAAGCTATGGAACAGAAAAATAGCCTAAAACCACCCAAAGATTTTGAATTAGAGAGATATATATAATTGACATAAACTATGGAAATTATCTCAAATGAATTCTGGGTAATTTCCCTCAAACTGCATTTGGACCACAAACGATCTTTTTAAAGAAAAAAGCCCGCTGGGTTAGAATGTTTATAGCGGGTAAAAATTATATTTTTTTAAAGATTGAAAGAAAAGGGTAGGAGTTGGGCAGTTTTCAGTGGTCAAGAAAAAGGTTTGAGGGAATGCACCAACTTTTTATGAATACGATTTACTTTTCTTTCTCCCTGAAATAATGAATAAAAGATTTTATATTCGCATAATAAACACAATGTAATCCCATTTGCAAAATTATGTGGCAAGCTAAAACCATTTTGCGCTGTGGCAACTATTTAGCATAAAAGTGTTTAAAAATAAAATATATATTTACATATCTAATAAGAATTACCGACAAATTACCTAATACGAGCAAAGATTCTGTCCATAACAATTAAACGCCAGGTCCAGCAGCCCAGGATAACTTGGAGGAGTAAAATGTCTCCTTATCTGTCCAAACACCCCGGGTATCAAATTAGGTAACACCCATGTTTGATTGCACGACCTTTAGCTGAAAAGTCCTAACTGTGCATGGTAAATGGTTGTGCCTGTTTTGTGCTAACTATTAATGTCGCGCACTCGACATAATAGCATTAGGAACCATGCTTAACTGCTTTAGTTATGATCCGCGGTGTTAAGCCGAGATTCGAATCTACCAAAATTTGGATGGGCTTCCCTACCATTTTTTAAATCTCTCAAGGTTTCACATCCCCCTGACAAATCACCATGCACGCCACTAATTGAGAGTATAATAATATTTACATCCAGCCAAAAATATTTGTAAAACTGCATTGATTAAATTTTTTATCTTTTTCTACCATAACTATTAGGTTTTTAAGCTCAATTTGGACAAATTGTATTGTGATGTATAACAAAGTATTTTTTAGAGATATAAGTTATAACAAAACCCTAGTGTGTAAACAACGTTTGTATTTTCTAGGGGTGAAACAAGCCATTGCATTGTCTAGAACAAACCATATTTTTTTCTAGGGATATACATAATTTAATTTAAAAAAATCCCCTAGTATTTTCTAAGTTCCAAGTATATGCTAGGGATATAAGCAGGCTCCTAGTATTTTCTAGGTATAAAAAAAATCCCCTAGTATTTTCTAAGTTCCAAGTATATGCTAGGGATATAAGCAGGCTCCTAGTATTTTCTAGGTATCAAAAAAATCCCCTCGTATTTTCTAAGTTCCAAGTATATGCTAGGGATATAAGCAGGCTCCTAGTATTTTCTAGGTATCAAAAAATCCTCTAGTATTTTTTAAGTTACTAGCGGCTTCGCCCCTAGCCTCTAGGGGCTTTGCCCCAAGAGGTGACAAAAAAAATTATTGCGAAAATCGTAAAGGACCATGGAAATCTCCTTCAAAAAAAAAAAAAAAAAAAAAAAAAAAAATGGGGGGGGATTTTTTGGTTTTTTGGGGGGTTGGGGGTGTCCCACCCCCTGAGAAAATAGCTCAAAACCACCACAGGACCAATAGGTAGATACCCTGAAGAGTAGAATCCGATCGGTTCAGTGGTTACCGAGATCTTAAGGGACAGACAGACAGACGGACAGACGGTCAGACGGACAGCCGGACAGACAGACATTGTTCTACTTTGTATTATAGATAAACAATCCACTATGATTTTCTGTATCAAAAGAGCATTCTTAAGATTAATAGAGGTTGCATCTAGATGATATTAGCCTAAAACCATACATGTGAATCTTCCCCAAAACGAATAATTCAATCAGTTCTATAGCTTTTTAGAGAACAAAGTCTGAATATACAAGCCCTAATAATTTTCTAAGGGTCTAACAAAAGATTGTCTCTAATATTTGTTAATACACGCCCCTAGGTTTTGCTGGTCATTGACCCCGCCCTGACAACTTGCACAAAACTTTTGGAAAAATATGTAAAATGGGTGCTCCATCATTTTTGCCATATTTTTCTCACATTTGGATAGCGCAGTTTACTTTTAGAGTTTTTTTTATTAATTAGAAATTAATTAGAAATGTTCGTCTGTCCGGCTCTCACTCGAAAGAGTAAGGGACTATTCAAGATAGACGGCTGCCATTGTTTTTGAAGATTCCTATACCAATAAGCATGAACCTTTTCCGTGAGTCCGTCAATAATTTCCTTTAAAAAGTATCTAATAGGCTGCTAGACCAATGAATTGAGCATCTAATTTATTACTTGCTTGGTCTGTCTGTTTGTCTAAATTGCATAAAAAATCATAAAAATGTTATAAGAATGTTTTGTATTGCTTTTCTAAATATATGCTTTTTTACAAGTAAGGAAAAAACTTGTTAAAAGAAAAATAGTATATTGCCCTCTCTTTTTTTGTCTCACGCAATGGAAAAAGGTGTCCCCCCAAAAAGTTCAAAATATTTAAGGAAAAAATAGCTATCTGGGCCCTAAAATTTCTGGTTATTATGCATTCAGAGCCTAAAGACCATTATTAAACTTAGATATTATGATAAAAAAACACCTAACAGTCTTTAAGATCCAGATTTGTGCAATACAGTCTTTACGCAGCTTATCTCTGTGCAGTTTCTTCTCTACGCAATCACTTGTACACTTACTGACAAGCAACCAGCCAAACCAAGATGCAAAAACTCTTGAAGTAGAGATAATTTATACATATTTTATTACATAATACACATTTGGATTTCAAGAAGCTTATATGTGTATTAATTAACATTTTCTACTTTTCACTGTATTTGAATTTACTGTTCTTTTATCAATAATTAGTTAGTTTGTTATTTCTGCGCTATTTATAAATTATACATATTGTATAAACATCAAATATAAAGTTTATTCCTCCCTTCTGGGTCAAAGTGATCACAACAAAGTTTTTTCAATTTTCATAAAATTAGAATATTTTACACTAAAACTTTTGGTGCCTTCACATAAATTGCCTGTTGAGCTCAGAAACCCCCCCTGCTTATTTTTAAAATAAATTGAAAGAGAGGAGGGTGTATAAAATGTGCAAGTCTAAATTTTTCCTTTTACAATTTTTACTCTTCGTTTTTTCTCTTGTTTGGAAGATATGTTAGGTAAATTTTCATATAATCGAAACTTTATATAATCGGGGCATGTCTCATGTCCATATGTCTTTCCATCTGTCTGTAAGATATAACTTTTAATTTTGGCATGTGCAAATTGTTCAATTGCCTTCTTAACTGTGTATGCTAACTTTGTACAAAAAGGTTTGCTCTTGAACAACTCTCTTCGATTCATAAAATCAGTATCTTTTTAAAATGATGCTTTTCTTTTTGACACAAAAGATTCGTATAATATAACCATAGGCGTCCAAGGGGGGGGGGGGTAATGGGGCGATTACCCCCCCCCAATTTTTTTTTCCTTTTCCCCCCCCCCTATTTAAAATTTACCCCTACCCTGGGGGTTCCGTAGGCACCCTCAACCATTTAGGAGGGGGTAATTATCCCCCCCAAACAATTTTGGGGGGTTAATTTCCCCCCCTAAAATAGAAAATCTCTAACAAAAAAAATTTTTTGCGCGGTTCGCGTGCATTTTTAATACTAAATTTTTGATAAAATTTAAATTAACCCCCCCAAAAATTTTACCATGGGGGTAAATTTTGGGGGGGGTAAACAAATTTTACCCCTGCCAACAGATTTCAGGGGGGGTAATTACCCCCCCCCCCCCCCAAGCAAATTTTACCCCCGAGGTAAAAATTTTGGGGGGGGGTAAAATTTGTTTACCCCCCCCCAAAATTTACCCCCGGGGTAAAATTTTTTGGGGGGTTAATTTAAATTTTATCAAAAATTTAGTATTAAAAGTATTTGGACGCCCCTGTCGGTATTTAAGCAGTTTTGCAAATAAATATCTCACAATTTAGAATTCTATATTTATATTCTGTTTTTTTAGTTCTGGCACTCTAAAAGTGTTCTTTTGTCTTATATATCAGAGCTTCGCTTTTATGGATGTTGATATCCTTGTTTTTTTTTATTTTTTTATTTAAAAACCTACTAAATTTGACAAACTTTGATATAAAATTCTAAAATTTAGACAAAACAATATTTTTCAGCATTTTGTTGGTATTTTTCCTCATCATAGGGTTGTAGTATAGCAAGGATGATTATGTCCAGAAGTTGAACAGCAATAAAAAGTTATTATACCAGATTAATACCTCTGTGGACAGTTGATAACATGTCCAACCGTTATAACAGGTTTAAGGCATTGACAACCTAAATATTACATATAACTAACTATTTTATTGCCTAAATCCTAAATGTTTTAGACCGAGGCATTCCTAAAAACTTTTTTCTACTGACAATTAGCAAAAGAAGTTACAGCTTTAACTTCATTAGCTTAACCTGGCCTGACCTAAATTAAATTTACATTTTCTGTTTTAAAGAATTTTAAATTAGATTGCAAATATAGGCGATCAAGATCAAAAGACTTGTAGAATTGAATTATGATGAATTGTATAGTGGCTGTGCCGATAAAAATATATTTTATGATGTTTTTATTTCCTCTATATGTAATTTCGCAAAAAAGGGTGTTTATCTAAAATTTATAGAGTTTGTAGCAAAAAGTAGGATGTTATGGATATCACTGTTTGTAAATAAGGACATTAGAATTTTAGTGTTTTTTTTTTCAAACCTATTTTTAAACAACCAAACCAATCCTCTTGCGGGGTTGGGGTGAGAGGGCGAATTGGTTTATCTAACATATCTTAAATTAATAAAAGCTTGATTTAGGGAAAAGCCTGATAAATTTAAGTATAACAATTTTATGCTTCTCCTGAAACCTAGAATGATCAATATGAAACTTTAAAGAATTTACAAGAAGTATGTATGTATGTAATAGTCCTAAAGATCTCGTAAACGGCTTTGCAGATTAGTCCACATTGTTAAGGTAAGTTTAGTATTAGTCCAATTAATGATACAACCCTACAAGAAAAAATATGGGGAGATAATCCCAACTCCTTCACCCAAAAAGAATAAAAGTATTCACAAATTAATCAAATAAAGAAATTGATTAAAATAAAGAACATATTTCTTAATGAATACGGTATAAATGAATGGGTTAGATAATGAATTATGAATGTTTCCATAAGAATGAATGAAAATGAAGAAATTATCTAACTTTTAGTAAATTTTGCCAAAATTCACTAATATTCATCGTAATTTGATAACAGTTTATATTTTTTATACATATTTAAGTAGCAAATCTTTTCTACAACCGCGTAAACGTAATAGCAGTTTTTTTTTCATTTCGATCCTTTTTAATCTTATAATTGTACATTCTATATCCGCGGAAAGCTGTTTATAATACGATGCAAGAAATAACTATTTTGATTTAGCTCTGGAAGGGGAAAAACTGTTGTTCAATAATTAAGTCTCTCGTATTATAGAAATACTAGCGGCTTCGCCCCTAACCTCTAGGGGCTTTGCCCCATGAGGTAGTTTAAAAAAAAAAAAATAAAATAAATTTCTGGTGCTCCGAACCATACTCTGAAGAGTATAATTAGATCGGTTCAGTAGTTACCGAGATCTTAAGGGACAGACTGACAGACAGACGGACGGACAGACATCAAGCTACTTTGTATTATAGATATCAAATGTGTCGCCTTTAGTAATAAAGTAGTAAGGAATTTTTTGTCTGTTGGTTAAGATCTCTCCAACCATTGAACAAATTTATGGAAGCAGCTTCAAGAATGGTTTTAAGCTATTTTTCCAAGCCAAGATCTTAGAATAGTTTTGGTCTTGGGACGAACATCAACAGAAAAAAAATATTTAAGGGGCATCATATAATGTTTTGTATTCTTTTACACGATGTTTTACATAATGAACATGAAAGATAATCATTCATTATAAAACAAAAGTTGTTTTAAAATCCTTTTAGCGCTTAATTATCTAATTTCATTATGTAAGAGACAAGGATGAATATGATCAAAAGTTGCAAAACATTTTTTGTGGTCAAAATTGAAGTTTCATAACCCATTTTCATTGACTAAAAGTTAACTGTTTTTAATAATGAAAGCAATTGCGTCCCTAGACTATTTAGGCTCTGTAATCCAAGAGGAGGAAGGGGGTAGAAAATAAAAGACAAAATTACCCAGGACTTATTTTAGGCTATCATGCAATGAAGGACTTAATTAGTTAAGTGGTTAGCGAGATTTTGACGGGCAAGCAAAAAAGCTTAATACTTTATATTACGCTTTATACTCTAAAAGCTACTAATGGGAGGTGGTCGTGGGGGGTGGGGGGGTAGAAGATTTCTCTTGAGAGGGTGAAGATACCCCCCCCCCAAAAAAAAAAATATAAAGAAACTTCCATAAACAGCACTAATATAAATTAGAGCAATATCGGTTAATTTTTTTGGCACAAACTTTCATACATAAATAACACACAAGCAGACATCCTGTTACTTTTCTATAAGGATAGCCAGGCCCAAGTCTTGTAGAGTAACTTCTCTGCTAAGAAGAAATATTTGATAAAATATTGTATATTCAATATTTCAAATACATTACATAATGTATTAATTAACACTATTATTACAGTGTTCTAACAAGGATGATATAATCAAAGAAAGTTAGAGACCAACGAACATTATTTCTCAACTCTCTCGGGATTCTTTCTTGACCTTAATCTGCCAGTGGGATTAATAGGGGTAGCGATGAAAGATCCCTCAACCTGTCCAGTATTTTGGAACCTGCAGGATCTAATTACAAAACCTAAAATTTGTTTAGACACTTAATAATGATCCATTTTTAACGTTATTTTATCTATTTACTATAGCATCTTGGCGCTTAGGCGTAGGGAGAGGAGAAAAATAGCAAAAAAGAGCATAAAACCATCCCTAGGTTTTAATCTAAATATAGAAGAGTATTGAACTATACAATATGCAAGGACCTTTGTGAAGTTCCTTCAAAAGTGAGAACTAAATCTGTTCAGTAGTTATCGAACTACTAAGCTACGGACAACCAAAAACATAGGTACTTTAAATAATAGGATTTAAGTATTTCGTTGACTTTATTTGCTTTGCGAATGTAAAATTAAGCAAGCTAATTCTTCTATGAAACTATTTATCCTCATATAAAATTGAATTTTTTAATTGCTTGACTGATATGGAATCTCTTTAAAGTAAAGCTTCTTATTGGTCTAGAGAAGGTTAATAACTATTTTGAGGTAGGGTATCACATTCATGCTTAGATAAAAACTAAACCCAATCCAAAACCAATTTGGCTTTACTTTTCAGAATATACATCTATTTTTATTCTCTATAAAAAAAATTTTGCTGTGTTTTTGCATCATTTTACTTATTTATGAAATTAAAGTATATAATAGAGGGGGCATGAGCTATAAGTATAACCATGTCCCGATTTTGTATTTTGTTTATGAAATCAGCAAAAAGTGTCCGAAATATAAATACAGCCGAATCCCGACAAAAGAACAGAAAGCCAGTTGCTAGCAGACAGAAAGGGTCTCCACCAATAGTTGTCTGGATTATACTTATTTACTTTTACATTTATTTTTCAGAACATTTATTCATTTCTGAGAAGAATCAAATTTGTATGATGATGATGGCGTGACTTAACATACACACTTGATACGGAGTCATAAAATTAAACGCGGCAAAAAGTTCAAAACTTGCGCTAATCAAACCATCACCTTCCCCCCTCCCCTTCGCCTTACATTTCTTTCATTCATTGCTCCACTCCCCTCCCTCGCAGTAAAGAGTCACGTTTTAAATTGTTCACAGAAATTTGCGGGAAGCCTTAAATTGTAGAGGAGGAGGGTTCCGGGGGGCGTTAGAGGTGTCAAGAGGGAGGGGGGTGATTGTTGATTTAAATCAAAAGGAAAAAGAAGCGAAAATTACTAAGGCATTCATGATTTTATATGTGTGACAATATAAGAGCCGGCGGCCGCTTTGTTTTAGGGCAGATAGGCTACAGTTGTATATTTTTGCTTACTCATAGATTTTTCAATAGCTAGCTGCCATTTTGCAGCTCGTGCTGCAGATTTTCATTATTGTAGAGTAAGCTTAGGACTACAAATTGCGGCTGTAAATCATGAAAGGTAGCCTGCCATTGAAAGAATGCGGCAGCGGCTGCCGGGCCTTGCAATAAAACTGTATTTTGCATGTTAACATGATACACATATGTGAATAAAAAGTCTGCAGGGAAAAATATATTTTTATGTAATTTGATTGGAAACTATGGATTTTTCAAAGCACAGCTACTCCCTAAATTGAATATAGTCTACATATACAGGAGTTTAACACTTTAAGGTTTCCTCAGCTGCTATTTAAGTTAGACATGCATTTTTTTAACACTTCGAGATGGCTATCGGTAAATTTTTGGATGTTCCACTTGTTACCTTTTTACTAATTATAAGAAGCTTCTAGAAGAATGGAAGCTTCTCACAAGTTCTAGGAAGTTTTTAGTCTTTTGAATAAGGGTAAGTCAACCCCCTTACATCCCCTTAAAAAATCACACTGTAAAAATAATATAGTTGGATCAAAGCATTTTATTCTTCTGATTAAAACTGAAATCTTTAACATTTGATTAATTAATTGTCCTGGTTCTATTATTTCAATGTTAGGTTAATTTACACCAAGATTAATCTGGAGGGATAGAACGCCCCTAATTTCCTTAAAGAATTAAAAAGAATTAATTATGTTTAAATAATGATGATTTGAAGATAATAACCCCTGAAATGTCAAGTTGTACTACAACTACTACCATACAATGTACTGGTATTATTCTCATAAAAATGTTCCAAAATTTGTACTTTTGTACTCTTACTTTTAACCATTCATCTTAGACCTTGCGGTGAAGCACAAAAAAATACATGATATATGAGTCCAAAATTTAGGTAAAAAAATTAGTATTACTACTAGAGTATTTCAGCTATCTATTTTTTTAATAAGCTGAGAAAATTACTTTTACTTTTACTAAATGGAATTCAGCTTTTATCTCTTGTAGCAAAAGAACAAAATAAAATACCTGTATGAGAATGTAACTATGTATTTAGCATAATATATGGATTATCAGATCACATGAGCAATCGAATTAATGCTTATTTACAAGAAATCTACAATGTATCTTAAATAGCAGGTGAGAAAATCACGCCTGATTAAACTACTACTTTAAATCATGGAATTGTGACTGTTTTGAAGTACAAAAATTGCAAATTCGTACCTATTTACACAGTCAACCATATTATGAAGTATGTAGACAAGGAAATATAAAACCTACTCATCAAACACACAAGTCTTGGTTCAATAAATATATTATATGAAGTGTTACAGTTCAATTTCTATGATTAAAATGTATCATACCTTACTGTCTTGCTATTGTCATTTAATGACTATATGGTTCATGTAAATCATGATGAGCTACTAATGATAATGGCAGATTACATGCCTTTCATATGTAATTTCTTCACATTGACAGGATCCTATATTGTATCAATTGACTCTCCCACCCCCCTCAAATTCTTAGCTTAGGTTAGGTACACTGGATAACCTCTAGAGGTAAATATGCAGCAAGGTATTATTTTGATTTAGATAAACCTGGACAACCTCTAGAGGACAGGAATACAACAAGGTTTAATTCTATTTACCTAAACCTGGATAACCCCTAAAACACATGTATACAACAAGGTTAGTCTTTATATACTTGAACATGGATAATCTCTAGAGGACAGGTATACTGTAAGGTCTTATTTTTATGTACCTGAACCTGGATAACCTCTAGAGGACAGGTATACTGTGAGGTCTTATTTTTATGTACCTGAACATGGATAACCTCTAGAGGACAGGCATACAGCAAGGTCTTATTTTTATGTACCTGAACATGGATAACCTCTAGAGGACAGGTATACTGAAAGGTCTTATTTTTATGTAAAAAATTGAAAAAAATTGAAGAAAAAAATTTCTAAGAGGATAACGCCGATTTTTGATTTATTTTATTATATCTAGGAGTGTCCCATTTTTCTAATAATTTACTTATGCAGAAGGAGTTATTTTGTTTATTATCATTGAGGATGCAGGGGGTATTTAAAAAAGGGTCAAAATGCAAAGCTAGGATTTAAAAAAAAAAATATTTTATTCAGTGTTTTTCCTCCAAATGTCTAACAAAACATGACACCCTTTATCACCAGGAATTATGTATAAAACAATCTACACCCTTACTTTTCCTTATTTATACAAGCTTCAAAAGGCTAACCTTGACTTATAAGACTTAGGGGAATGATTAATTAATCCTTCTTTGTCCTCTCCCTGCATCCCTGTTTATTAGGGTTGGTGTTTCAGAAAAGTAATCTTCTCTTTGTTTTGTAATTGTCATAGAGTGTGAAAAGAATTCTTTAAAAAAAGTGGAACAGATAAACGTGAAAAATAATAGGATGTATGTCTGTCTGTCTTTGTATTCATGTGTTGCTTAAAATCTCTGTTATTTCCTGAAAATCATGTTTTTTATGTTGCTCTCACAGAAAGGGCATGTCGAGCACTTAAAACCTCCTACCCTCCTTATTTAGTAGATTGAAAAAGGGGAGGGGTAGTTTTACCTTATGCCTGACCCATGCAGGAGGCCTAAATCCTAACGTAACACAATCTTACCTAACTAGACATAAAGTAAAAAACTACCCCCCTCCCCCTTATTTCCACTTTTTTGTATAATTTCCAATTTTTTGTATTTTTTTTCTCTCACGCTGTTAATGGTTTGATTAACCCTAATAAAATTTTATAATTACACTTCTATGGTCCCGACAATTTTAATTCTTTTTTTAAGGTAAAGATTTTTTGTGATTTGTACGTTTGTACGTGATTATTTTATGTCATTAACACAATGATAGAGTCTAGAAATATGATAAATAAAATATCTACAGTAACTAAACTGTCTAGTCTCTACAGTATCTACACAGTCTAAAATCTACATTAACTAAACAGTCTAGACTATAAAGCAACTACAAAGTCTAGACTCTACATCTAAAAGTTCATTGCTATTTATTACCGTATGGTCGACTTACAGACGGACGTGTTTATTTATAGAGCAACCGGCGGAATTATAATATCAACAAGCAACAAATATATTAATAAAAAATATTGTATTTACAGTATTAAAAAATAGATCACGAGATAATGATAATTACTAGGACAATAAGATAATAAATGCAGTGGAGAATGTTGGACAGTCTAGGCGTCCTGCTGCTGCTGCACGAGGCCGCTGGCGACGCCGAGATGCTGGTTAGGAAATAGGCCGCACAGGTTAACTTAAATAACCACAGCCAAACAAATGTGTACAGCTAGAAGATAACTTCTCAACGCTATGCACACAAATCAAGTTATCAACTGAGAACTTGAGAAGGTATGGCTGTGTAGATAGTCAAGATGGCGGCTACATGAGGAGAAGCTGGTGGGATCTTGGCAGGAGAGATGGGACATGGACAGTGAATAGTGATTTCAACAGGCAGGAGTAGAATGTGTAGAATGCCACATTATTGTCATATTATCATTTTCTAAATGTGCCATAAGGATAAGATTATCTATTAATTATAAATAAATTTCTAATAATAATACTGTTTGTTTCCTTATTGAGTTAATATTGCTGCGCTTCTTAAAGACATAATTGCCCTTGTTACATATACAATTAAATCGTATTAATGACAAACGCATGTTGTCATTAAATTAAACTTAAGCATAATCAGTGTAACTGTGTAATGATATCATTTTATTCTAGTTTTCCTTATAGCCGTTAGTCCATTTTCTCGTATTCATTCGAATCCGGTGGATAGGAACCGGTTCTCATCCATACGAAAAAACAATGTCTAGCATCGTATTATATCCAGTTTTCTACGAATATAGAAATGTACAATCATAAGATTAAAACTAGTTTTTTTAGCCGGTGCCTTCGGCACCACGGGGCTAAAAAACTAGTTTTATCTTATAATTGTACATTCTATATCCGCGGAAAGCCGTCTATAATACGATACGAGAAATAACTATTATAAATCTGTTTTAGATCTGAATATCAGGGACTTATATTTTCACGCTACTTATATAAAAGTAGTAGGATGTCTGTCTGTCTGTATAAAGATTCAGATCTCGCCAACCGCTGGTCCGATACGGTTCACCTTCTTAAAAGTCCAGAGACTGTTTACATCTATTTTTGGGAAGTTTAACCTAGCTCCACCCTCTCAATAGAATTCGCCCACAGAAAGAAATCCCTCTCCCACTCAAAAAGTGTTTTATTTAGTGAGCTTTCCTTTAAGGGATGTTGTTATCCTTGTTAATATGAATTAAAACTAACAAACAAATTAAATAATCTTATTCTATTTTTGGTTAAAAAAACAAAACAAAAAACACATTTCACTTGTTCATGCAATCTTTAAAAAAAACGAAGCTGCCTTATGATAAGAGTCAGTCAGTCCGTATGTCTATTGATAGCTCTTATCCTTACTTTAGGCATGTTAGAATTGTCCAATCGAATTCAAACTTGGTTGGCATCCTTGCTTTCTTGTATAGCCAGTAGAGGAGGGGACATTAGACTGTAAAAACACTGGGATCAACTGCAGTTCACGGTAAAATATTGCTGGTAAGCAATATTTCCAAAAATCTATGAATTTTAAAGGCTGCTAGCTGCCAAACGGCTGAACGTACAGATCATGCCCGCACACTGTTTTAAGCGGCATAAAAAGGCCTACAAATAATCAGGAATAGCCATAAATCAATAATGCATAATTATCTCGCAGTGCAGAGAAATACGCGAAAAGACCTATTTTACGCGTTTTCTCTTCAGTGAAGCTTTCCCTGTGCATAATTGGATCTTGGCTATTCCAGATTATTTGTATGCCTTCTTATGCCGCTTAAAATGGTGTGCGGGTATTATCTGTACGTTCAGCCGTTTGGCAGCTAGCAGCCTTTAAAATTCATAGATTTTTGGAAATATTGCTTACCAGCAATATTTTACCGTGAACTGCAGTAGATCCAAACATTGTAATCACCACCCATAGTAATATAAATACGTTCGCTCCTTTCCGATTTTTCTTTGGAGGTAGGAGGTACTCTACCCCAAAATAGTTATGAACCTTCCCTTACAAGAATCTTCCCTGTAAAGGAGATATAAAGTTGTTGGCGATATCTTAAGGCCCCTTACAGCTCGGGCCCCAATTCCCACCTTAATAGATCGGGGGGGGGGGGGGCTCCAAGAGCCCCCCCCTCTATCTCGGCTCCTGGTACAGATAAAGACGTAAAATTTTTTTCTGGTGGTTCATGTGTATTTTTAGAGAAAATTACCTTTACTAGTCATAGCAGCCAGGCCGCTCCTTAGCCGCTTTTTAGCGGCCAGCCGCTAAATTTTAAAACAGCTGTAGAGCGGCCAATTTTGCAGCTAGGATGACCAAATTTTAGGACGAACTTTTATTTTTCATAACAAAAAAATTACTTTTTCTGATCATCGCCAAAAAACGGCAAATAACGGAAACCGCCATTTTCAGCGGTTACGGCGGTAAAACGGCGGTTGGCGGCGCCGATTAATATTTTTATCTGTTTGATGTTGCTCAAGGATTTACCAAAAAAATTTATAGGACTCTAGCTGTAATAGAAGCCACGATATTCATGATATATGTCTGTAGTAAAAGCCGGACAAAAATCGGTCATAAAGTCGGTCAGGGAGCGGTCAAACGGTCATAACACATTTTTTCTCAGAAGGTCATTGATATCTAAGTATTCACCAAAAAAATTTTAGGTTTCTCCTTATACACAAAAGTCATAATGTAGAAATTAAGATTTTTTTAGAATTTTTTTCTAATTTTGGTGCTACCCAACCGACTTTGACCGGTCACCACGACCGACACAGACCAGATATCCTAATAAAATCAACTCTTGCCGACGTATAATTACTAAACTTAAAAAGTCATGAAGTCACAGCACTCCATCTTACCTACAAAAAAAATGAGATTGAAAAAACTAGAGGGGGGGGGCTCTTGGAGCCCCCCCCCCCCCGATCTGTAAGGGTTAAGGCACAGACAGACAAATATCCTGTTCCTTATTGTTTTCATATGTACATAATTAATCTTGTTTTTTTTAAAGTTGTAAAGAGACTGGCAGACATTATATTTATATAAACATAAATATTATAATTATATGTAACTATTTTGAAAATAAACCTCCTACGCGAGTTTTTATATATCTGTGTCATAAGCGAATCACCTCTTTAATTAAGGTATGTCCAGTCCATCGAAAGTATCCTGTATTCAAATATTTTTTTTTATAGATTAATACAGATTATTTTTGTTATACTTTGAAGAAATAAAATCCGCTGTTACTCTAAATTTGTCAATGTTCATTTTTGTCTTATTATCTGATTTTTTAAGCTTCAATTTTTTAATTGTTTTCATCCTTGTTAAGATTTAGAAAAGGGATGTCCCAAATAATTCTTGTTTTGTGAATAATTATCTTTAAATGTTTAAAGAAGGCAAAAAAATAATTATCAGAGAGAAGAGAACATTGGACTGTAAGTTACACTGGTACCCAAAGTTGTTTAATCACCCTATTTTATTCGCTGGCTCAAAAACTTTGGGTATTTTTGTTTGATTTGGTTGGTTCATTCAAAACTATAACTTTTCTAACTTTCCAATTAATGATTTCAATCTGCAATAGTGGATGTATATTGTACATATACTTATTTTTCATTGTCTTATCCCTGAAGATCCCGGCATAATTACACTTCTCCTTGTGACTCAGTGTGTTGTTAGCAGGGATCTAAAGGGATAAGACAAAGGCCGATAAATTTATTTACAACCCCCTCTGTAGATTACAATAAGTGGTTGGAACGTTTGGACACTCAACGTAATTTGAACCTAATGTATGATGGGTTTTTTATCTTTTTAAATATAATTAATACAAAAGGGGCTGAACGAGTAGCTTTTCCCAAAATTTGTACAGTTTTAGGTTATTTTAAAAATCAACAAAAATTGTAAGGACATTTTTTACTGTCTATCTGATCGTTTAGTTGTGTATGTAGATTTTACACATTTTATAAAGATTCATGTAACAATTAGGCATAAGTTGGAAGCCATCACTCCAATCTTAACATGTGTCAAATTTATTTTCATTCCATTTTGGTATATTTAAATGATAATTCAAGAACGATAAGGAATAATATTATAAGCGTAACCAAAAATAAAAACCAGCATTAAACCTTTTCAATTTGTGATTTTAACCTAGAGGCATGCATAAGAGGAGTGTATTCATCCCCCCCCCCACCCCCCTGCGATGATAATATGTGGTGGATTAACCCTCCCACACCCCTCTTTACAATTTTACAATGATCTACACCCCCCAAGAAGAGTCAAGAGGGGTATAAAGGTGAAAGTCTGACATCAAAGGGTGATTGTAGTGGAAAGTAAAAAATTTTACGCGCACTTCGTGTCAAAACCCTTGGACGACACTGTTCTAATTCTATTTTCTTACTGCGCTATAAATTGACATTATTGTCCTTGTTGCTTTGTAAAAACACGCCTCTGTGGGCTTAAACAACCTTTTTAAGAAAACAAAATAAACATTCATTGTTTGAAAATAAGTCAAAAGATCACAAGAGTTTCAGGGAGGTAGGGGACAATGGGCTGCTGATTACAATAGTCCTCAAAGTTTAAAAATAACGTTTTCTTTTTCGTTGGCTTGAGCATTTTGGGGATATAATTAAATTTTTATTGGTTGGTTCATTAAGTTTATAGTCCAAACATTTCAACAACTAATTATAACCTACGGAAAGGGCAATTTTGTGTATCATCATTTGGGATGTATATCAATTTATCGGCCATTGTCTTATCCCTACAGATCTCTGAAAAAAAAGAATTGTTATGTTTTGAGGGTAAATCTTTCCTACAATTAGGGTTGTACATCTTTTTATCATTGCGTTATATACAAGGATCTTTAGGGATAAGACAATGGTTAAATAAAAATGGTACCAACTGCAGTTCAAGGTAAAATATTCCTGGTAACGAATATTTCCAAAAATCTATTAATTTTAAAGGCTGCTAGCTGCCAAACGGCTGAACGTATAGATCACACCATTTTAAGCGGCATAAGAAGGCCTACAAATAATCTGGAATAGCCAAGATCCATAGATGCATAGGGAAAGCTTCACTGAAGAAAAAACGCGTAAAATAGGTCTTTTAGACCATAGGCGTCCAAGGGGGGGGGTAATGGGGCAATTACCCCCCCCCCCATTTAAAATTTACCCCTATCCTGGGGGTGCCGTAGGCACCCCCAACCATTTAGGAGGGGGTATTTACCCCCCCAAAACAATTTTGGGGGGGGGGTAAATAACCCCCCAAAATAGAAAATCTCTAAAAAATTTTTGCGCGCTTCGCGCGCATTTTTAATACTAAATTTTTGATCAAATTTAAATTACCCCCCCAAAAAATTTTATCCCGGGGGTAAATTTTGGGGGGGGTAAACAAATTTTACCCCTGCCAACAGATTTCAGGGGGGGTAATTACCCCCCCCCCAAGCAAATTTTACCCCCGGGGTAAAAATTTTGGGGGGGGTAAAAAAATTTGCGGCGCGCTTCGCGCGCCGTTTTACCCCCCCCAAAACCGAATTACCCCCCCCTTAAAAAAATTTTACCCCCTCCAAAATAAAAAGCTTCGACGCCCCTGTTTTAGACGCATTTCTCTGCACTGCGAGATAATTTTGCATTATTGATTTATTGCTGTTCCAGATTATTTGTAGGCCTTCTTATGCCGCATAAAACAGTGTGTGGGCATGATCTGTACGTTCAGCCGTTTGGCAATTAGCAGCCTTTAAAATTCATAGTTTTTTGGAAATATTTGTTACCAGGAATATTTTACTGTGAACTGCAGTTGATCCAAAAATTGTTCTGTATGTATAACAATTAGGATTTGTAAAGTTCTGTAGAGTGAAGTTATTGGTTGAAAAGATTGTACACCAATCAAAAATTATTTAGCCAAAGAATAAGAGATGGTGTTTATGAAACTTTGAGTACAAGTAGAGACGTGTAAAATTAAGTGGGTGGTTAACCCCCTCTTGGTGTCCATCCCTCCATAGAATAGTGAGAAAACAATATGATAATCTATTGAAAAAAATAACTGAGCCATTCAAGAGATCTTAGAGGACAGAGGCAGAGATATTGTGTAAATTACAAAATAATAAAAACTTAGTGATGCTAGAAATTATTTTTGTAATTCATTAAAAATCTCGTTTAAATCTGTTAACAGTGGATTTAAATGAGGATAATATACATAGAGTGATCGAAAACTTGTTTGTAATAAGAAAAAATTAGACCCTCTTACCCCTATTTAAGTATTTTTTGTATATGAATTTCTATTATATTGGAGCTTGTTCATAATTAGCTATTTTTTCAGACCCCCTTACACTTATCTTACTATTCTATGTGTATGAATATCCATTCCAAAGGAGCTTGTTTATAATTTGATAAATTAAACCCCTCACCTCTATATAATTATTCCATGTATATGAATTTCTATTACAGCGGGCTTTTTTATAATTAGAAAAATTCTATGTTAATTTCTATTAAAGTAAGCTTGTTTATAATTTGATAAATGTAAACCCCTCACCTCTATATAATTATTCCATGTATATGAATTTCTTTTACAGTAGGTCTTATTCCTAATTTAATAAATTTAGACCCTCCTACCCCTATTCAATTATTCTTTGTATATGAATTTCTATTACAGTCGAGCTTGTTTATAATTTGATAAATTGTGTTTTGTTTTCAAATCTAGTTTTAACTGCATTAAGCGTAAATAATACTCTTATTAAGATGTTTATATGAACACATGACTAAATAAGACACAATTTCGTTAATGAGCATTTGAAATACAATAGTAACTATGACTATAGTGGTTTAGCCCCCAGACTCCCGGAGCCGTCAAGGCATTGGACTGTAAAGCAAACTGGTCCCCAAACTTTTATAAACACATTCTCTCATTCGTTGGCTTATGTACTTTGAGGACTTGTATTAGGTTTTCCACCAATAATTTCTTATCCCTTAAGATCCCTGGTATAATAAACTCACGACATGAAAGACGATTCCCTGAAAAGAAGAAGCTAATCGGTCCATTTTTTGAGTGTATCTTTTGATAAAGACACACAGACACCCTATCTCTATTTTGATCCGATAAGGTTCTCTTTATAACTAAAGAAGTATCTTTTTCATAACCTTTTAAAATAATTCACAATTCTAATTTTTTTTTGTTTCGACAAAGTAAATATTATTATTCATGTTTCCTAAAATTCAAAATACCCAAATTCAATTTTATCTACAATTTTCCGATGAGTAAATCTCAATACGTTGCTAATAGCGCAGCTAATATATAGAAATACAGTTCTGTCAGTCGCAGTTTCTCTCAAGGCACACAAAAAACAAGCTTTTTATTTACAGTATTGTTTGCTCGACTAGGCATTTTGAGGCAGTCAAATTGCTCATTAGCTACCGAAAGTTGTATCGCGGGGGGGGGGGAAGTTATCAACACCTGCTTTAAGCTTGAAAATAGTGAGGGCTGCTTTCCCTTTTTTCCACTCACAAAAACCTGTGCACACCATTGTTCAAAAGCTTTATATTGTATGAACTTTACATTTACTGAATATAATATAAGGTTATGACATAAACTATTACAGTATGTGCTAAGTATAACATATAACGTTATTTTTAAATATTTTTGTAAGCTATGCTACTTGTGAACGCATAGTTCTTGTTTATTTTAATTCTGTGAATCGTAGATGTTTATATTTGTATTTCCTTGGAAACAAGATGGGGTGCTGCCACTTTTACCACTAGCAAAAGTACAGCCACTGTGTTTTTGTCAAATATTGGGTGTGTTTTTGTCAATTTCGTTTTTAGTTGTATTTTTGGCAATATTTTTTTATCCACTGTCAAAATTACACATTTCTGCTGTCATAAACACAGTTTTACTGTCAAGTTCACACCCATGAAATTCAAGTATGCTGTCAAATTCACAGTTTTGATGACAAAAATACACCTACTTTTAAATTAATATTAATTATAAATATTTTTACCAAGTTGTTAAAACTTATAACTATTAATAATAGTTAAATCAATCTACTAATTGTTTAGAACAAAGCCATGTTTAAATGAAAGATTAAATAGGTGAACAACAGGATCTATAATACTAGGCATAATTTCTTTTAAAAGTTTAGTAGAAATATTGTCAGGTCCACAACTTAGTTTAGGTTTTAGTTTATCTAAAGTAGAAAAAATTATTTGAGGGGTGATTTTTTGAAAGACAAAATTTCCTTTGACTGGAACCCCAAGGTAGTCATTAAAATCATTTTTGCAAAATGTAATTTCATCTGCTAGACTGGGACCAACATTAATAAAAAAATTGTTAAAACCTTCACAAATATCTTGAAAGTTTTCATAAGATCTGTTATCACCAGTAAAAAGATTTGGGATAGAATGCGTTTTTTAATTCTTGTTAATAAGTTGATTAATTGTAGACCAAGTTTTTTTCATGTTAGACGAAAATTTATCCTTAAATTTATTTTTTCTTTCTTAGGTTTAGTAAAGCTGGTGACATCCAGGGATTTTGGGGGATAACTCTTTTGTTGGGTTTTAAAGTTTTAAAAGGGAAAATTTTTCAAAGTATTAAATATTATGGATAAAAAAGTAGGTATTAATTTAATAGATGTATATTTGTCAATATGTAGGTGTATAATTGACAAATTTTAAATTTAATAGATGTATTTTTGTCAATATGTAGGTGTGTAATTGACAGCAAAACTGTGAATATGCCAGTGCAATAACTGTATTTTTGTCATACCCCCTAAAAACGTAGGTGTGAATTTGACAGTAAAACTGTGTTTATGACAGCAAATCACTGTGTTTATGACAGTAATATCACTGTATTTTTGCTAGTGGTAAATCTGCCATGTACCCAACAAGATTTTCTTTATGCGCTTAAAGCGTTGAAACATAGTAGTTGAGTCATTCTGTGGGACATGGGGAAAAGTATAAAACAAGAAAATAAAGTTTGAAAAACTTAATTTACTAGAAAGCTTAAAAGATCTAGTTTTAATAAAGTAATTATGTTACTTGTACAATTGTTTTTTTTTCTTCTGCAGAGTGTAGTATTTGTTCAGGGAGGTTTTAAGTACTTTGGCAAGGAGAATTCCAAACCCTAAGACATATATTCGCAGAAGTAAAAATACCTCCCCCATCCCAAAGAAAGAATAGTTATTTCTCGCATCATATTATAAACGGCTTTCCGCGGATATAGAAAGTACAAATATAAGATTAAAACTAGTTTTTTAGCCCTGAGGTGCTGAAGGAATGGCTAAAAAAACTGGTTTTAATCTTTTGATTGTATATTTCTATATTCGTAGAAAGCTGGATATATTACGATGCTAGACATAGTTTTTTTGTATGGATGAGAACGGTTCCTATCCACCGGATTCGAATGAATACGAGGAAAGTGTTTTTTTCTCAATTTTTTTAGTGGGGGTAAGTGGTAATCCATTTCAATTTGAAAGCCTAAAAGTGTCTCAATAATAAATTTGGAAAGTCTAGATCATCAAATCCTTCATTTTTCCAATAGAAACTGATTGTTGTAACAATCTGACCAAATCTGATAATTTTAATGAAATTTTTAAGATAAGTCATTTACAGATAGCTGAATTTTATATGACATAACTTCGATATTTTTTGGGAGGGGAGGGGGGGGGGATTTTTTCTATGCTCGATTTCTCTTGATAGGTTGGTGGTACCTTCCCCCAAAATAGTTATAAGCCTTCCTTGTACCTATTTGAAGCTGTACTGTAATTGAATACCACATCGGTTTCGTGGTTAACTTGATTCTCCAAGACAAAGCTAAAGAAGGTGTATCAACTATTTTGCTTTTTATTTAAGATAGCTAGCCGGTTCTTTCAGTAAGTAGTAGATGTAAAATTTTTCATAGAATTCAGATATGCAATCGTTTTTTTTGTAGACCTCTTATTTTTAAAGTAATTTAAGTTTTTTAAAAAAACAATTAAGTCGGTTTTAAGGTACTAAAACGCAACAAAATAAAAGAAGAAAATGGCCAGTATGAACAAAAATAGTAAGATCTTTAATTTGACACCTTACTTTTAAAATTCTGTTGAGTAATTATTGAAAAAAACTATTTTTTTAACCTCAGTTTAATAAAAACTTTAAACCTAAATATTTTCTCAAACAGACATAAAAAACATGGGTTCATATATACCTTTAGAATCAGAAAAATATTACAAATCTATTCTAAGCAAAATTGAAAAAGTTTTATAAAACTATAATAAAAAAAATAAGTTTATTTTAAGAATCATAATTTTCGGCTTTAAAGGGTTAGCTTGAACCAAACCTGAACCAAACCTAAACAAAAGACAATGCAATGTAGCAGATATTTTTTAAACATAAGGAACAATAATGTATTTTTAACTGCATTGTTTTGAAGTTTATAAACAGACTGATGCATATTTGTTCATAATTTTTCATTCTTTACATGTTCTTTAATATCACTATATTTATTGTAGTATCTATTGTATATATTGTATGAACGTTCTCCTTTTTTTCTGGCAATTCTATAGGTTAATTTTATAGGTAAGGCTTCCCAATTCGTCATTTTTTGCGCTTTGTGATTGGCTAGTTTAGTAGTTACAATTCTTAAAATAAACTTTTTATTTTTTCTATTTTTATTACAATTTTTTTAAACTTTTTCAATTTTGCTAAGAATGGATTCATATTATTTTTCTCATTCTAATGGTATATATGAACCCATATTTTTTATGTCTGTATGAGAAAATATTTAGGTTTAATGTTTTGATTAAACCGATGTTAAAAAAATAGATTTTTTCAACAATTACTCAACAGAATTTTAAAAGTAAGGTGGCAAATTAAAGATCATACTATTTTTGTTCATACTGGCTATTTTCTTATTTTATTTTGTTGCGTTTTAGTACCTTAAAACCGACTTAATTATTTTTTTAAAAAACTTAAATTACTTAAAAAATAAGAGGTCTAAAAAAAAACCGATTGCATATCTGAATTCTATGAAAAATTTTACATCTACTACTTACTAAAAGAACAGGCTAGCTATCTTAAATAAAAATCAAAAAAGTTGATACAACTTCTTTAGATTTTTTTATCTATTTACTTTTCCTTACATTTCTGATTACGCTTTTTGTTGTGATTTAAGAAGTGCAATGTAGTGTTACTGTACGAAAATTGAACAATGACGATCTAGCTTTAAAAAATCTGGTTTATTCTAGTATTCAATTATAGGACAGGGCCTTTTTATATGATTGATTTTATAACTATGGATACACTATTTTTAAATTAATAAAATCAAGTCTAATTTTATTCTAAAAATATTATAATTTATATAAGTAAAAGAAATCTAAAGGGATAAGACAATGGCCAATAAATTGATGTAAATTAACAATGATGATACACAAACTTACCCCTTCTGTAGATTAAAATTAGTGGTAAAAAAGTTCGAGCACTCAACTGAATAAACCAACCAATCAATATTCACTTAAGTTCCCAAAGGTGTTAAGCCAACGAATGAAAAAAACATTATTATAAATGGGGACAAGTGTAATAAACAGCTTATTGAACCCTCTCTCTCTCTCTCTGAATAGGATGCCAATAAAGAATGTATCTAACCGCTGAACCGATTCCCCTTTATATTGCAGCTTCTCATGGGTCCTGGGGAGTTTTATAACTATTTTTGGGTTGGGTACCATCAACCTACCAAAAAAATCGTACTCTTAATTATTTTTACTTTTTATTTTTTAAAACAAAAATTAAAGAGGAGGGGGGTGTGGGTCGACTCTAGAGGCCTATTAGGTTTGAGCTAGTAGTTCCAACAGAATGAGTAATTTCGTGAATCACCATTGAGGGGAGGTAAACCAATTGAGGATCCCTGGGCTGAATCTTAAAACTTTTATGTTATTATTAATATAGTGATTATAAAAAAAAAGATGTTTGAAATATAAACACTTGCCTTCAATTTTGATATTTTAACTTAAAATTTATAACATGTTGATTTACAAACGCATTTAAACTGTTTTTAACCTATTTTTAAAACGTATATAAAAATCTATATATGACACCAGTAAAATCAGACTGCAGAGCCTAAATTTGAATTAAGTCCCCAATAAACTTTTTTGGGGGGATTTAAATATTAATTTTTACTGTTGCCGTAGTCATTTTGATCAAAGCAAAAGGTCTTTCTTTTATTTGGGTAAAATTCGTAGCTTTTAGAGTGTTTTGCTTCATAAATATTGTATTCTGGTATAGAGTAAAATTAGGCCTTATGATTTTACTATAAAAATTCACTAAAAAGTTAAATCTTTACAATATACCAATGAATTAACATTAACATGTTTGTGTTCGTTCACCTATTTTAAACACATAAAAATTGGCTGTAAAGGGTTAAATTTGATGTCAACATGACAAGATGTCAACAAATATTTATGCAATACAACAAAATTATTTTTGACACATATACAAATATGATATAAAATAAGATTATTCAAACATATTTTTTTAAATATTTTTAAAAATTATGTATCTTTTACGTGTATAGTTTTCATTCTTTTCATTTTAATTAAATAAAAATTATTTAACTACATTGTAAATAAGTCACTTTGTGAAAACACTCTTTCGGAAATCATAAAAAAATGAAATGAAACAAGAAATCTTATTGGTTTAACTTTAGCAAATGTGTTTTATTGTATTATGTTAAATTTTTTACTGAAATTGATTGTTTTAGGAAAAAAATTATTTCCATCGAACAGAGTAGAGTTTTTTTTATTATTGTATTGATATAAACTGAATCATATAAAATTGTTCTGTAAGAAACAATTTAACCCCAAACAAAAAGTTGCTTTTGCTTCCGTCAAAATGATCACAGCAACATATAAAATTAATTTTTAAATCCCCCCAAAAAAGTTTATTGGGGACTTAATTCAAATTTGGGCTCTGCAGTCTGTTTCTACTGGTGTCATAGTATATTTTTGATATATGATTAAAAAATAGGTTAAAAACAGTTTAATCCATTTAAATTAAGTACAATTCAACTTTCAATACATAATTAAATTAAACTTCGATTACTGCTAATATATATTATTAGGTGGCATTAACTTCCGCAAATGTATCATATTAGGAAATCAGTTAAAGTAAACATTATCACAACAGAACATTCTGATTGATTTACTCTCAATATTGATAAACTAAACACACCCTTTTATTTATTTTTAGGGATGGGGTAATTGGGGTAAATACCTTTATAAAGACTATAATTTTTTTAGCTTTTACACCTTCCCAAATAAAAGAAAACAACAACTTGGGGAGGTACCACCCCCCTTCAACCCCCCCCCCCCCCAACCAACCATCAAAGGTCTGAAATCTACAAAATTAGTAATTTTACAAATCAGGTGTATTTTTTAACACCCAACCCCCCTCCACCCAACCCTCAGAGGTCTGAAATCTACAAAAATGATATTTTTACAATTCAGGTCTATTTTATACTTAAAAATATTTCTCCTCCTCTCCTATCTTTATCTATATTTCCCAGATTTAAAATTAAATGGGGGGGTTCAAAATATGTTTGCAAATTTACTCTACAACCCCACCTCCGCTCTTAATACGAAGATTTGGACGTTCTTATATTTTGCGATCATTTAAATACTTGCATAAGTGATAATATGTGGAAGTGGATAAGCACCATATTATTACTATTTTCAAATGCTTGTTTGTTTTGATAGCTATACTTTAATTTAAAGCGAGGGGAGATTGGGTTTTCTTTTACACTTGTCCCCAAAGTTTTATAATACATATTCTAACTCTTGGATGGACAGACGTTCGACAGGAACGATTTCAATTAAAGAAAAACTTCCCCTTTGACAATAATTATATCACGTTTAGGAATGAAATGACGAATTGACGCATATAGCCTAACTGCTTCAAGCTAGGCAATGTTCTAGAAAAAGACGCCTATTATTACACTTGTGATTCATAAAAATTCTACAAAACTGTTTACACAAGATAGAGGTTTCTAGTATTATCAAATTGCATAGTTTTACAGTAAGATTTATGTCTATGAAAGCATGCTATAGTGATATGTCATAGAGGGACATTTAAGTATGACGTCATATGTTTACAAAGTCTTTAGGTGCTTTTTCAGAGACGTAGCAACTCTAAAAATGTATTTTGTCCGTCAGAAATAGTAGCGTGCACCGGGTTTTTGATACCCCCTTAAAACATATTAGAAGGGGCTTTAAATGGGTGTAATGTAGACAACAAGAGGGGTGTTTTTTTAATGACATACGGGTGGGATACACCTCCTACATAATCGATCAACATACTCAAAAGTAAAAAAATATTAAATGGACGTTCAAAGCTTTTTTTAACTTGATACAACCATTTGGTGGGTGTGAGTTATAGACAATTGTCAAGTTGGGTGTGGATTTGAAATGGGGTGTTTATTCTAGGTTAGGTAAATATACCCTCTCAAAATTAGATGTTAACCTTCCTGGGACCTATAATAAGCTTCAATGCAAATGAATACTTTTATTGAATTTTGATTTGTTGGTTAATTAAGTTGAAACTTTCAAACCAGGGGCGTCCAAGCTTTTTTTTTTTGGGGGGGGGGGTTAAAAATATTTTAAGGGGGGGGGGTAATTCGTCTTTAGGGGGGGGGGGGGGGAATTTACCCCCCCAAAATTGTTTGGGTGGGTAAATACCCCCTCCTAAATGGTTGGCGGTGCCTACGGCACCCCCAGGGTAGGGGTAAATTTTAAATGGGGGGGGGGTAATCGCCCCATTACCCCCCCCCTGGACGTCTATGTTTTCAACCACTAATTTTAATCTACAGAAGGGGTATTTTTGTGTGTCATCATTGAGGATGTACATCAATTTATCGGTCATTGTCTTATCCCTTTAGATCAGTGAAGACATCCAATGATATTAATAGCTTTAACTACTTATTATGAACATAACAATTCTTGTTTTTAGTAGCGAAGCTTTTCTATAAATAGGGTCGGTCCATCCGTCCGTCCGTCCGTCCGTCCGTAACGGATAGCTTTTTTCGTTAATTTAGACATGTTAGAATTGTCCTATTGATTTCAAACTTTGCATGGTGATTCCTGTAGTAGTTAGGTACGATTTAAAAAGCGTAGCAACTCTATAATCATTACCAAAATTTCCGTACGTCCATTTTAAACATGTTGATTTTTTTACTTTTTTAACAAAATTTTTTTTATGTGATCTAATTATCCGATTGATCTGATTTTTTGTATATTGATTCCTGGGACAACAAAGTATAATGTTATAAGCGAAGCAACTCTATAATCAAGTCCTAAATATGTATGTATGTCCATAAACATTATCCTGTATAATACAGTTTTTCAACAAACTTACTTACAATTTTGCTTCGACTCTTATACATTTATATTCTGATTATTCAGTTCTGACACTATATAAGTGTTCATGTCCGTTTGTCCTACCGTTTCAGTGCTTCTCTTTTATGGATGTTGTCATCCTTGTTTTTTATGTAAATAACATGTTTTTAAGTCATGTGTAAAAGTAGTAATTCACTTTTTTTCGTCAAATTGCGTCACAAAATAATTCAATGCAAATTCTATAAATCTTAGCTTTACCATCTATTGTCATATCTGTAACTTGAGATATTCAAATATTCCCTATCAAGTGCTTTGTTAAAGTCATAAAGAATTATACATGCTAAAGTAACAGAATGTATGTATTTAAGTATGTCCGCTAAGATCTCATAAACGGCTGGAAATGGTCGTTTCACAATTTTTTAGAGAATTTCATATTGGTACAAGAAGGGGGGAGGGGGGCTGATGCCATCCTCCTAATGTAAAAACAATATAGAAATAAATAAAATAAAGAACTTTTCAATTATTTTTCAATAATAAAACAAATGGACATAAACCCTCTTGTTTTTTTTACACACATTCTGTTCTATAATGTGTCTTTTTTACTCATCCCGAACGTGTTAGGACAAAAATAAATAGTGAACAAGAATGTGAACATCTATAGATGATAGAGGACTATCTATAATACAAAGAAGAACGATGTCTGTCTGTCCGCCGTCCGTCTGTCTGTCCGTCTGAAGCTTAAGATCTCAGTAACCACTGAACCGATTGGGCTCTACTCTTCAGGGAATATACCTACTGGTCCTGTGATGGTCTTAAGCTATTTTCTTGGGGGGTGGGACACCCCCAACCCCCCCAAAAAATGAAAAATACCCCCCCCCCAAAAAAAAAAAAAAATTTTTTTACTTTTTCTTTTTAAATCTAAAATACGAAAAATTAGGTTGATCAAACCTCTTGGGGTAAGCCCCTAGAGGCTAGGGGCGAAGCCGCTAGTAATATATTAAAAGAGAATTTTAACTAAAATTGAGTCTGTACGACAAATTTGGAGGGTATATTTTAATACAGAGGAGCTGGGATTTCTCCTTGGATCATGGAGGTACCCTCCTACAAATATATAAATATGCTCTGGACCTATTAGAAGCTACTGTAAAGGAGAACCATATCAATACAGCGGTAAATTTAAAGGACACACAGAAAACTGTCCCGAATTTGTATTAATTTTGAGGAACAAGACTCCAGTGACGTCATATTTTTCTTTCCCAAAAAGGGAAGGGGGGAAGAAAATCTCTTCAAAAGAGATGGGGAAAACCCCCTTTTCTCCCATCTCTTTTTTCTTCCCCCCTTCCCTTTTTTTTCTTTCCCCCTTCCCTTTTTCGGGAAAGAAAAATATGACGTAACTGGAGTCTTGTTCCTCAAAATTAATACAAATTCGGGACAGTTTTATGTGTGTCAATTTAAAGTAGTAAGGTTGTCTGTTTGTTAAAATATCGGTCAACAATCTTGAGTTTGACAGATATGAGAACTTCAAATAGCTCATGTTGTGGTTTTAGGCTATTTTATTTACGCCACCCCCTTCCCCATCCTTTCCAATACAGAGTTCTAGATGCTAGGGGCGAATACACTGATATTAAAATAAATTATAATTGGATATATTCCTACAAAATGTTTTAAACTTGATGTAGAAACAAATCTATTTTAAAACATTTCAAAATTTTTAACTTTCTGTACAAAATATTCAGAAATGTTTATAGAATTTTTACATTAATATTATGTTCTTACACTGCAAAAGATTTTTAAAACATATTTCATCAGATTTAATGTCTTTGTTTTAGGATATTTATTTGTGTATATGGAGAAAAAACGATATTTTGATGCTTGACTTGATTTGGTTAGGTTAAATAAAGGTTATGAGGACCCCAAAAAGCTAAAAATTTATATATTTTTAAAAGCGAAGCTTTCCTATAATTATTAAAAGTGAAGCTTTTCTATAATTAGGGTCGGTCCGTCCGTAACGGATAGCTTTTTTCGCTAGTTTAGGCATGTTAGAATTGTCCTATCGATTTCAAACTTTGCATGGTGATTCCTTTAGTAGTTATGTACGATTTAGAAAGTGTAGCATCTCTATAATCATTACCAGAATGTCTGTACGTCCATTTTAAACATGTTGATTTTTAACCTTTTTAATAACAAATAGTTATGTGATAAAATTATAGTGATAAAATTATCCGATTGATCTGATTTTTGGAATACTGATTCCTAGGACAACAAAGTACCAATATATAAGCGAAGCATCTCTATTATCAAGTCCTTAAAATGTAAGTATGTCCTTAAACAATATCCTGTATTTACGTAGTTTTTCAACAAATTTACTTATACACTTATACAATATACACTTATATTCCGATTATTCGGTTCTGATACTCTTTAAGTATT
Source organism: Acartia tonsa (assembly GCF_053477335.1). Taxonomy (NCBI): domain Eukaryota; kingdom Metazoa; phylum Arthropoda; class Copepoda; order Calanoida; family Acartiidae; genus Acartia; species Acartia tonsa. The sequence goes on along the minus strand of NC_137273.1, from coordinate 10,271,177 downwards.
AATGTTCGATTGTATTACCGTTTCAGAGCTTCGCTTTTATGGATGTTGTCATCCTTGTTTCATAAAAAATATTTGAGAGACGGTCAACAAATATGTTTGAGCAAAGCTAAAGGAACCCAAGTAAAACTTATTATTGGCTATTACATCGACATAGATTGAACAGCTGTCGATAGTATGTCAGCCTTGAACACTTTGGGTTAAATGCTTAAATTAACACAACTACAATTGATCCTTTTTAGAGAAACATCTAAAATATGAAAATTGTAAAACTGTCTGTGTATAAAGAAGATTTGTTTATATAAGAATTATTAATGTTCACATTGATACAAGCGTAGCAATTCTATATTCAAATCATAAATTTACGTCAGAAGGAACAATAGGGTTTGCCAATGAAAGGATATATTAATTTCTTCCATAATTTTTAGACATCTATTTTTAATAGCAGTAAAGAAAATTAGATTATGGACGTTTATATACATTTAATTTCCCACTAATTTTAAACAAAATAGATATTTCAAAAATGTTGTTGGTAAAGTATTGACTCTATTACTAATTTGGAACCAATTAATCACAATTCAAAAAAATTAGATAAAGTTGTTTAAAACTTTTGGTACCAGTTTAAATTAAATTACAATGTCTCCTTCCCTCCTGCCAATTTGAAGGTCCTCCAAAGAATTACAGATTGACCTAGAGACTGTGGTACTGCAGTCGCTCCTACTACTGCTTTCTAATTTTAGTCTTGTGTTTACCGTCATAGAGTGTGGATTCTGTCCTGCTGTGATTTGACACAGAGACCAACGCTTGCTGATCATTGTAACTTTATATTATACTAGCGGCTACGCCCCTAGAGGCCTCTAGTGGCACTTTAAATGTTTTTGTTTGTTAAAGTCTATGTTAATTATTTATGTTACGATACCTACCATATGTTACGTTGAAGTCTCCTTATTTATGTTACGATACCTACCATATGTAACGTTAAAGTCTCCCCAATATTAAATTTTTTTTCGATTTTTTTGTCATTTCTCTTGGGAGGGTGGTGGTACCCTCCCCCAAAATAGCTATAAACCTTCCCAGGACACATGAGAATCTACCCTGTCAAGGAGAACCCGATCGGTTCAGCGGTTAGCGAGATCCTTCGGTACAGACACACAGATACACACACAGATACACACACAGACACACACACAGACACACACGCAGACATCCTGTTACTTTAGTATAAGGATTGTCAATCTATTTACTCATATTTATCCATATATTATTAATTGATATTGTCAATAAACTTAAAGTAATTTGTACTTAGTTTGTTATTTGATGCGACAAGACTAATTTGTCAGAAGAATATACAAAATAAAAGTCAGTTATAATAAAACTCATTCTCTTTGGGATAGCTGGTTTAATTGCAGATAAATGGACGGCTAGACAGCCAGTGCATGTTAATTTTGGAGCAGCATTGCTACTTTTTCACCAGTAAATTGAACTAATAAGGGTTAATTTTGTTTATCATCAACTTACGTATACACATGTTCTTATCCCTTAGGACCCCTGGTTTTTACATAATTACCGAATGAAAAAAATGACGCCATGATTTGAATAGTCCTGAGTTCAGAGTAAACTATAAATATCTTATAAACACAAAATCTAATCAAATGAATATTGATTACCCATTTGTTCCCTAATTCCCAAAGTTGTATGACAGATAACCCAACTATTGCAAAAGCGTTTTTCAGCTTACATAAATTAAGTAAGTTAATTTGTGAAAACAGAACTATTTATATATTAAACATTCAAAATTTTTATTTTTAAAATTTAGATTTTATTGGTAGTTTGAAGCTTTTTTAGCTAGTAGTAAATATTGAGGATGAGGGTGATACGTACAAAATCGGAAACAAAAATTCAACTGACACAAAATCTTGTTTCAAATATAATACAGAGAGTATATCTCTCATTGAAATTGTTTTTATGTAAAAAAAAATTTGTATTATCCTTATATAAAAGTGAGAGGAAGTTTGTCTGTCTGTGTGTCTGTCCGCCTGTAGCTTAATATCCAACTAACCTCAGATTAGATATTGTTTTACTTTGAAGTGAAGCTTCTTACAAATCCAGGAAAGGTTTATAACCAGAAGCGTTCAGATGGGGGATGTATCAACCCCCCAGGAAATATAAAGAGGGTGGATAAACTCCCCTAAAACCCCCTAAAACTTCAAATTGTTGCTTAATTCGTCTTATTTCTTATGTTTAAAACGGGGAACAATTTTTGGCACCCTGTATTAATGTATTGTATATGACGTAATTGGTAATTACAAGAAACATTCAACTGAATAAATAATAAAGCAGACAAAAATGTACTTATGGTCAGGGAGTAAGAGAGGGGACAATGGGCAATTGATTCAATTTTAGAGTATTTGCTGAAAGACCTTGAAATCCAGATTAATCCAGCAAATATGGAGGAAATTTTAAAAGGGAGAGTTAATACAATACAGAAAACAATAAAATAAGAAGAAAGTTCCAAGAAAAAAGCATTCATTTGAAAATTATATTACAAGCACATCAGACTGACGTGACCATTCTGTAGTTAATAACTAGAAAAATCTCCCTGGAACCCATTCAACCCATAGCCCCATAACCCAAAATTTAATTGGATTCTTAAAATGTTTATTAAACAAATATCACAATAAAGTTTTTATCTATGAAATGATATTTTCTGGAGAGAAAAAAATTGTTAAAACCAGCCACATTATAACAAATTAAGTTTATTGATTCTTGTCTGCAATATTCAAAATTAACAAACGAGTTAGCGGCATTCTGTGCGCTAGTACCAAAAATCAGTCAGAAACTGCTAAATTCTTGCACATTCCCTTTAAGCCAGTACCCAAAGTCTGAGACTCCTAAAAATTTAATATTTGATCCATTGTCCCCTCCCTTACTCCCTGACTTATGGTTGTTTAAGTTTGCTGACATATAGATTAGTATTCCAAGAATTTATTCAAGTTTAAAAAGTATAAAGGCAAATAACTAAAATTTTGTTATGTGCATTTTAATCAAGAAACCTTATAAAAAACATTTGTATTTGTGACAACATCCATAAAAGCGAAGCTCTGAAATGGTAAGACAAACTAACATTAATGACGAAGTCCAATCTGTACCACTTTTGATTCCTGTGACGTCATAAAATGAGGGAGATGAGAGGAGAAGTGGGAAAGAAAACCCGTAAAAAAGAGATGGATTTTTATTACGTCAGAGGAATCAAAAGTGGTGCAAAAGTGGTACAACTTGGGCTTCGCCACATTAATAATTAAAGAGTATCAGAACTTAATAATCAGAATATAAATTTATAAGAGTAGAAACAAAATTGTAAGTAAATTTGTTGAAAAATTACGTTTAAGGACATACTCATTCTAAAAATCAGATCAATCGAATAATTTGATTACATAATTATTTGTTGTTAAAATGTTCAAAATGAACGTACGGACATTCTGGTAACGGTTATAGAGTTGCTACGCTTTCTAAATCGTACCTAACTACTACAGGAATAACCACGCAAAGTTTGAAAACGATAGGACAATACTAACCTATTTAAATTAACGAAAAGAGCTATCTGTCTGTGACGGACGGACCAACTCTAATTATAGAAAAGCTTCGTTTTTAAAAATCGAGAATTATGTAGAGAGAGAGAGAAGGGACAATAGGCTGTTTATTACACTAGTCCCCGAAGTTTTAAATTAACATATTCTTTTTCAATGGCTTTTCAACTTTGGGGATTTGAGTGAATTTTGATTTATCGTTCATGAAGTTGAGTGTTCTAACGTTTCAACCACTAATTTTAATCTCCAAAATGGGTAATTTGTGTGTTTTAATCAGGGATTTAGCGGCCATTTGCTTATCCCTTTAGATCCCTGAGAATTATGAGTAAAGAACATGTACTGTACAAAATCTTACCCCGAAAATACCTGTCATCGTAATATTTTATACTTGTGCTCAAAAGCAATAGAGCCCACCCCCCCCCCCCCCCTAGGGACTTTGAGGAAACACTCCTATGGTTTTCCATGTTGATAGAATGCTAAAAGTTTTCAAATTCAAATATTTATTGGGACAAAACAACATATACATTTAATATTCAACATTCATAAATGGTAATTACATTGCATTAAGAATTTGTTAATAAACTATTTTTATAAACAATGAATACTATAGGTTTAACACAATATAATACAAGTATCCAAGGACTGAAAAACGCCTGAGGGCGGTGTTGACAGGGGATCCCTATTCCCTGGTATATCTGTACAGTAAATACTTTGTATTTTTTTTTACAGAACTCAGGGATAAAGGGATAGAACAAGGTACGAGAAATTAATCTCACTCAAATTCTTATGCGTGCATTTCTACCTTTTGTAGCTTATAACTATTGAGGGGAATAAAGGGGTGTAGATTTGTTTAAGTGCTAGTGTCCTCTCCCTCCCTGAAATGATTTGAAAATTTTAATTTCCATGTTTGTATTTGATATGCAAAGCAAGATATGATCAAAAACAGATTTTTTCTACAAAAAAATTGGTCAACATTACTGGGAACTAAGAATATGTTACGTTATTTATATAACTAAAGGATTAAAAGGCTCTGTATTTGTAAGAATGAGTAAAAGACAAAGAAATAGCATAAACCCATAGACAAACCTAAATTTAAAACAAAATAGCTTAAAACCAGCCTGGGATCTATTTAATTACGTGAAGATTTCATGAAATGGAGAACTCGACCAGTTCAATAGTTATATTAATCTTATGCTACAGACTAAAAACCAAACTACTTTATAAATTAGAACTAGTTACTTCGCCCTTAACCTCCAAGGAAAGGAGGTTCTAACTATTTTATTTTCATTTTATCAAAACCCTACCTAATCTAAATTGGATAATACCATGCAGAAATAATTGTAGTTATTAAAAAATGTTACATAAGCAAAAGATTGGACAACAAATTAATGACAAAATTGGTCACTGTATCAAAATCTTGGTCAAATGAATTTGAGTTGCCGAAAGTGTACACAGTTTCCTCAGTGTTTCCTCATCCTATCTCAATATTTACTACTAGCTAAATAATTCAAAATTCCAGAAAAAAAATCAAAATTTGAATTAAAACGATTTATACATTATAGATTCAAAATTTTTAAATTTTAAAGTAAATATTGAGATAGGAGGAAAGAAACACCGAGGAGACTGTGTACACAATCGGCAACTAAAATTTAGCTGACCAAAATCTTGGTTTATCAAAGTACAGATTATAAAATGATGACAGGCAAATTCAATATCAGATTTACATATTCTGTACATGTTCCTTTTTATTGAGTTTAACAAATAATTAATTTTTTTCTCATTAATGTACAAAACCAAAAGATTTTTGAGATCTGAGATGGGTTTTTGAATGCCGCGTTTTTCTATTCGCGAAATTTAAACAGAGTATACAACTATTTATTTAATTATTTCGCTTTTGTTGGTACGGCCTTCATAGAAGAAAAACAAATTATCTTCAATCCATTTTTGCTGCATATTTATTAATGCATCTTTTTAGAGCTGTATTAGACATTTTACAAATGGCTAAAATAATAATTTTAAAATTTTGAATTCTCAAGTTGTATACTCTGTTGAAATCCTATCGTCTTCGTTCAATCAATCAATGTCTAAAAAATGTCGCAAAAAGGCGGTATTCATCTTTTAAAAACCCATCTTACCCTTAAAATACAAAGGATTAAACTTTCTTTCTTAAAACATCATCAAGGTTTTCTACAAAATTTCGTCCTTTCTCTTATCATGAATCAAATTCCTGTGCAATCATCTGTTCTTATGATTTTATTGTTGCATTGATAAGTTTGTATTATTCATAGTTTAGGAATGAATAGGATAAATAGATTACATAGTAATTTTACATGAATTATGTTAATATCGCGCAAAGCGTGTTCTATAAACTTCCATTTATTCCATATTCAATTATTCTCCCATTTTTTATTTTGTACCTCTAGTAACCCCCCACCCCCTCTCTAAAAAATAAATGTTTTTCTACAGTGTATAGATAGGTCCTGACAGAGACGGAGGCGATATCAAACTGTTGATTATAATAATACCCAAAGTTTAATAATAATGTTTTCCAATTCATTTAGCATAAAAACTTTGGTTACGTTTAATATCGGTTGGTTGGTTTATAAACTTGAAGTATCCAAATGATCCCACCAAACATTTCATCTTCAGAAGGGGTAACTTTGTTAATCAGCAATCGGTATTTACAATATACATCAATCTATCGTCCATTGTCATATCCTTTAAGATCCCTGGTACCTTTACAGGTGTAGTTCAAAGAAGATAAAGCATAGAATAGAATCCAGGTAGAAGATTCTGCCTGGCTAGTCTGAAGTAAAATTGGAACTTTTGAAGACCAAAACGGCTACAAGGCTGTTAGTAAATATCATGATTTCAGTAATTATTCAGAAAAAATATTCAAATAAATTTCTTTTCCAATAGTTTACTAAAAGCCATGTAGCCTCCTTATTCTATGGTGTAGTTTCGCTACTTTGTGATAGTTTGTGTTAAAACCTGTCTATAGAAAGATCTTGGCATGCCCCAACAAAAATTCTAAACATTATGGGGTCTATCTGTGGTATTCGGCAACCGTGAGCCATGCCTATGGCACCCCTGACCGGGGTTCGGGGAAGGGCCAACGGCCCTCCCCCGAGTCCTGGGGAAGGGGTCTGCCGACCCCCTCCCTCTGCCTAAAATTAATGATTGAATCTGACAGCCTTATTATGGTTAAGCTGCATTGTTAATTCCCCCCACCCTTCCCAGGGATGGGGGATCATTATTGCCCAAACTGACTATTGTATATGTATTATATTGCTTTTATTTATGATTATTTATTCCTATCTGTGTAGCTATTGTTTGTTGTATATAACTTTAGTAATCCTTAGACCTTCAATAAAGGAACAACTGAATAGATGCTGTTTGTTATTTAGTGATTGTTAGAGAAGCGTAGCTTCTCTATAGTAAGGTGTCCACGTCTGTTCACACTGCCGTAGTCTTTTCGAACTCTGGTGTCTGCCATTTATCCTAGGCGGATACCACATATCTACATGATTTTAAGTAATTAAGACGGTTTTTTTTTAAGACAAGGATTAAGTTAGAAATCTGGTTAAGGCGTTTATAGAAAGGTCTTTATATGCCCCATCAAAAACTTTAAATATTATGGGGTAATCTACAAGTTTTCAAGTACTTTAGTTTATTCTTTTTAAAAAAGACAAAACTGTCTTAATTTGTAATAAAATATGCACTCTCCACGGAGAGAAAAAAATTCCACAAGGGCTTGGTCTCGGGTTGTAGTACTCTGGATCGAGAGATGATTAGATTCAAAATTCAATATTGTTTTCTTAATTGTTATTGCTTGGACAATGACATGATTTTTTGTTAGTTTTTGACCAAAATTGTAGGGTTTATATTGAAAAGAGGGAAGCGATTGTTTTTTTAAACACCCTTAAGTACGTTTTGACTTTTCCTATAAATTGTGATAATTTTTAGACGTTTAAAGACAAGACAAACAGTCAACAAAGCAATGTAAACAAAACAGTTTGCATTATATCTCTTATAGCATGATGGACCCTTAATTGCTTCTACTGTAGTTTTTAGTTAATGGTTGAAAAAGTTTTGGCCATTCAAATCAAGGTTTGATAAAAGTACCAGTACAATTTGCAGTCCAATGTCCCCTCCCTCCTTGACATTACCAAGGATTGAAGTACGGACGGACGTACAGACATTCCCTAATTTTAAACGTAGCTAAACGTTTATGGGGTAATTTTTAGTTACTCATATAGTTATTGAAAGGAAATTGCCAACCTTATGACGTCACCAATTCATTCAGAATTCTAAACTTAAGATTCATTGTTTAAAGTTTGTATATGATTCAACGTTTTCAATTATTTTTGTTTAACTAGCGGCTGTGTACATAGACTTTAGAGGTTTTCAACAATCTATGATCCTTTAGTATCTATCTATGTCAGAGCAAGTTAGGTAAATTAACCCCACATGTAAATTCTTTTTCAAAGCAATGTTTTTCTATAATTAGGGATTTCTTTTTGTTATTTTAGGAAAAAGCGTATTGTGTCCAATAAAAAATGACATCATACAATACAAATGACTAATGATAGGCCAGAATATTGACCAATGGTAAATTGTATACTAGCCTATTATTGGGTTGTGGGGAAAAAGGTGGGTCCGGCTTTCTGGCATATCTCAAATTTGGCGAACTTAAAACTTTGCAACGCCTAGATAGAAATTATTTTTTTCTATTTAGAATATTTACATTCTATATTTAAATGCACTAAAAATTATTAAAGGATTATTATTTTGTATATCAAAAACATTAATTTGATTTTAAAAATTAGCGGTTGTATCGGAGACAACTTCCCAGGAAACTAAATAACATTCGTGTTACATCTAGGATGACTTTAGAGTTTGAGTTTTAGTAGCGAATTTACTCTATGTTTAACCCTAAACGGTCGGTACCCTTTCTGGACCTTAATAGGTTTGGGGGTGGGGGGCGTTGAAGTTCCCCCCTATTAAACAAACATCCTGTTATTTTCTTATGAGGATTGCTAAATATTCTTTTTAAAAGCGAAGCTTTTCTATAATTATGGTCGGTCCGTCGGTCCGTCCGTCCGTCCGTCCGTCCGTCCGTCCGTCCGTCCGTCCGTAACGGATAGCTTTTTTTGTTAATTTAGGCATGTTAGAATTGTCCTATCGATTTCAAATTTTGAATGGTGATTCCTTTAATAGTTAGGTACGATTTAGAAAGCGTAGCAACTCTATAACCATTACCAAAATGTCCGTACGTCCATTTTAAACATGTTGATTTTTTTACTTTTTTAACAACAAATTTTTTGTGATCTAATCATCCGATTGATCTGATTTTTGGTGTATTAATTCCTGGGACAACAAACTATAATGTTATAAGAGAAGCAACTCTATAATCAAGTCCTAAAAATGTAAGTATGTCCATAAACATTATCCTGTATTAAGCAGTTTTTCAACAAATTAAATGTTGACAAAGAATTTTAGCCTTCTATCTTAAATGGCAGCTTAGAAAATCACATTTTCCCAAAAGTTTTATTGACTGATAGACTAATGGACAGACTGACAGACAGATGGACAGCCATCTCAATATCTTTAAAATTAAGCTCAGAGCCTAAATTTTTAATGTTTGTGGGGTCTTTTGCTCAACTAGCTCCTAAAAGGAAATTCCCAATATAAATTCTGTATTGATTACTTAGTACGGTTATGTTAAGAAAGTTTTCTGGAAAAAATCATCTCAATATTTCTAAAAATAAGCTCAGAACTTAATTTTTTAGTGTTTGGGGGTCTTATGCTCGACTAGCCCCTAGAAGGAAAGTCTCAAAATGAAATCTGTAATGATTACTTAATTGGTTATGTTAAAAAAGTTTTCTGAAAAAAAAATCATCTCAATATCTTTAAAAATAAGCTCAGATTTAAAATGTTAGTGTTTGGGGGGTCTTTTGCTCCAATAGCCTCTAGAGGGAAAGTTCCAAAATGAAATCTATAATGATTACTTAGTATGGTTATGTTAAAAGGTTTACTACAAAAAAAATCATCTCAATATCTTTAAAAATAAGCTCAGAACTTAAATTTTTAGTGTTTTAGGGTCTTTTGCTCCACTAGCCCCTAGAAGGAATGTTCTAAAATGAAATCTGTAATGATTACTTAGTTTGGTTATGTTAAAAAAGTTTTCTGAAAAAAAAATCATCTCAATATCTTTAAAAATAAGCTCAGAACCTAAATTTCAGTGTTTTGGGGTCTTTTGCTCCACTAGCCCCTAGAAGGAATGTTCTAAAATGAAATCTGTAATGATTACTTAGTTTGGTTATGTTAAAAAAGTTTTCTGAAAAAAAATCATCTCAATATCTTTAAAAATAAGCTTAGAACTAAAATTTCTACTGTTTGGGAGTCTTTTGCTCCACTAGCCCCTAGAGGGAAAGTCTCAAAATGAAATCTGTAATGTTTACTTAGTTTGGTTATGTTAAAAAAGTTTTCTGGAAAAAAAAATCATCTCAATATTTCATTTCCTATAAGTGTACTAACTTCCCCCCTCCCCCCTTATTTAATTTTTTTGCCAGCCGCTAAATATTAAAACAGCTGTAGAGCGGCCAATTCTAAAGCTATGATAACCAAATTTTAGGACGAACTCTTAGTTTACATAACAAAAAAATATTTTTCTGACCATCGCCGAAAAACGGCAAATAACGGAAACCGCCATTTTCGGCGTTTACGGCGGTTGCCGACTCCAATTAAGTTTTTTATATGTTCATGATTACAGTAATAGACTACATACAAAATTGGCTGGTCTAGAGCTGTTTTGCTCCACTATCCCCTAGAGGGAAAGTCCCAGGATGAAATCTGTAAGTGTACAAACTCCCACCTTAAATTTTTTTTATGGAATATGGATATGATTATACATAAATTATAATAAAATTAACAAAATTTACCTATCATTGCCCTTTGGCGCATATCTTATTACAGACTTCCTCATTTGGCAACATCCATATAAGAAAACCTCTGAAATGTAGGACAAACGAACATAAACACTTGTAGCGTATCAGAACTTAATAAGAAGAATACTAAACACAGGTCTAAAAAAAATTTGAAGTAAAGTAAATTTGTTGCAATCTTCTTTAATACAGGAGAATTTTTAAGGACATTTTCAACTTATTTATAGAGATGATTTGCTTATAACAATGTACCTTGTTGTAATAGGAATCAGAATCCCAAAAATTAGCTGAATAAATAAAAAATCATCATGTTTTAGATGTACTTTCTAGTAACAATTATAAAGTTGCTACAATTCAAAAACCATACCTAATTATTATAGGAATTATTATACAAAGTTTGAAATTAATAGGACAATTCTAACCTGTTTAAATTAACCAGAAGAGCTAACTCTGCCAGAATAATAAACTTACATACAGACAGACAGACTTTAATTATATAAAAGCTTTGCTCTTAAAAAGCTGATATGAATTTACTCACTAACAGAATAATACTGATTAATTTTCCAATATGTTTCTCAACCAGAGTACACTTGAACAGAATATATTTGTTTTATTTTTGAATCTTTAACCATTTGAGGGTGAGGAGAAAGTTGAATGGCAGGAAAATGTTGGCAAATAAACTAATTTTTAAAAGCAAATCTACACTGCAACTCACTTTGTTTTTTCTCCCTGTTAATCTATCACTCTGTTTGAAATCCTATAAGGAAAATACCTAAAAACTATAAAAAATTAGAAATAAATGTAGTAAAAAAGTTACATTAACCCTTTACAGTCGGGCCCCTTGCCGCACCTTAATCGGTCGGGGGGGGGGGGGGGGGGGGGCGTTCAACGCCCCCCTTATTATCTCAGTTCCTGTCAGTGCTAGAGGGCTAAATTTTTTTGTGCAAGTCCCCTGTTTGATAATGAATTTCCGACCTTATATAAGTCTAAGTCAATTTTCGCTTCCTTCACCCTTTTATTTAACAACCTTTGTTTTTAGGTCTTTTTTTACTTAAAAATTTCAAACGGCTGTAATTTTTTTATTTTTGAAGCTAGAAGAAAAATTTTTTCCAGAAAATGTTTATCTTTATGTGAATTTTACATTAGAAATATCAAAATATAAATTTCTGCGGCCGCAGCTGTACTTGGCAGCTGCAAGCCGCCGCAGTCGGCGGTCGGCGGGAAAACGGCGGCGGATCTTCATGAAATGTTAATATGTAATGTAGACATGTAAGAAAATCTTAAGTTTAAAATTTGAAGTCTCTAAGTCAAAAATTGCGGCCACAGGAGCCTTTTAAAGATTTCTGGAGACCTGGAGAATCAGGACCTGCAGGATCATACCTGGAACCTGAAAGTGACTTGAACACCTGTATTTTATATAAGGATGTACTACTAGAGGATTTTTTATTATTTTGGCATGATAAAATGCTTTAGTCAAAAAAATATTTTTGCTCTTTACCTGGATGACCCTGCCAGGTTTGCTGGCATCCTGTGCCCTCCAGGATGGAGATATTCAAAAAATTCAAACTCTCAGTTATGTGTCATACCCATACTTAAAAAGTCAAGCAGTTTGGGCTCTTTATCTTTCACACACAGAAAATGAGATAGAAAAAAACAGGATGGAAAAAATGGAAAATGAGATAGAAAAAACAGGATAGAAAAAAAACGCCCCCACCCCCCGACCGTTAAGGGTTGACAGATAACTAAATTATAGATAAAATTCGCCAACAATTTCAAGATCCATATTTCAACTCCATTTATCCCTGCAAACATAATTTACATTGATGCGAATACATTCAAACACATGCGACGCATGTGAATTAATTGATACTTTATCTAAAGTCGCTTGTAATAAAAGATTTAAATATATCTATGTATATAAAATACATTAATAAATAGATTTTTATTTTTGTTTAAATTTTAATTATTGGTGGTGTTTAAACCACTTTTTTGAACAACGCCCCCATAAAACGTTTCCATGTATAAATTGAAGAAAAGTACATTAAGCTATTAAGTACATCGATATAGTATTTTTTTTCTTCATAGTATTTAAATTAATTTTTGAAACAAACTTAGAAAAAAAGCTTTTGAGATTTTAATAATCATTAATTAATTCTTTTAAAAAAAATTAATTTAAATATCTAAAAATTTGCCGTTAGTTCTTAGTTGGTATAAAACAAAATAATTTAGAGTAGCGGGGCTACTCTATTACTATTAATATTACAGAAATTTTAAATGAGTAGTAAGTAAATATCATAATATTAGCACCAGTTTTGTTAGCTCAGGCATTTGGAACCTTGTTTTCACTTATTATCCACGGAAAGATGTCTATAATATGATGTGGTAAATTACTCAGCTAAATTTATTTAGGATCTACAATATTTTGATATACATGATACAAAATATATTTTTTTTTTAATGAACAAAATATATTTCTTTTATTTCATGAAAAAAACATTTTCTACTTTTCATCCCTTTTGTCCTTGTTAACACAGTATAAACTTTGTACAGCAGAGAAAGAGTGGGCAATGACAATAGTCCCCAAAGTTTTAAATAACGTTTTCTTATTTATTAGCTTAACAATTTTGGGGATTGAGTCAATTTGAATTGGTTGCATCAATAGGTTGAGTGTTTACACTTTTTAACCACAAATTTTAATCTACATAAGGGGTTATTCTAAGTATCATCATCGGGGATGTATATTTATTTATCAGCTATTGTCTTATCCCTTTAGATCCATTACACTCACTACTGTATACCCCTTCTAATTTAATTTGCTTTTGTGTATTAATAAAACAATATGCTTATGTGATAATATGCGGAAATGACCGCACACCGTTGAATTGGTCTTTTCCCCCTCAACTAATTTGTTTCACTACGCCTCCCACTGTATAAAAGTAGTCAGTAATTAAGAACGATAAATCATGAGATATTTGATCATGCACCTCATGCTTGGACCCACCATATTCCCCACAACCTATTATTGATCATTTGTATAGTATGGCGTCTTTTTTTAATGAACACTATACGATGTTTCTTATCTTAGGCATTTTAGAATTGTCCTATATATTTTAAATTTTATTTGATGATTCAGCAGACAGGTATGATTCAGAAAGCGTAAAAACTCTATAATTATTACTAGAAAATCCATAGTTCCATATAAAAATATTGTTTATTTAACTTTTTGACTACAATTTTTCATTTGCTATAATGGTCCTTTTTGATCATGATTTGATATTTTTAATCACGATTCCTTGGTCAATAAGGTTAAAATTTTATCCAAACCTGAAAATGTCAGTATATCCATAAACAGTATCTTTAACAGTATTTGGAAATTTTTAACAATCTTAAATACAACTTAGTTAAACCTAAAGGTCTGACATTCTATAAGTGTGATTATTGGTTTGTCATACCCTCTGAATTTATTGCTTCGCTTGTATGAATTTTGTCCTTCATGTTTTTATTCATTTAATAGAACAGTTGAATAATAAAACTACATGTCATTACCAAAAAATATGTTCAATAAGTTATGACGTAATCATTTAGTATAAAGCAGAAAAAAAGTATATTCATGCAATTTTTACATTATCTTAACAAGAATGGCAAAATTCATTGAAGAAAAAGAAAAAAAAATGGAAGAGGGGGAAAATTTTCCTTCATTTGAGAGCCTAATACTAGAGGAATACAACTTTTTTGTTGGAAGAAGTGAATCAGTGATATAAACGGATATTAATAGACATAATACATCTCATTCATTCATTTATTTTTCATATAATTTGAACAAATGAATAATGATTGAAAACCAGGGATCTAAAGGAATAAGACAATGGCCGTTAAATTAGTGCATATCACCAATGATGATACACAAAATTATCCCTTCTTTTTTACAATTAGTAGTTGAAGCGTTCGGACACTCGACTGTATGAACCAATAAAAAGTATTTGTAAGTCCCCAAAGTTGATAAGCCAACGAATATGAAACGTTAACCCTTAACGGTCGAGGGGGGGGGGGGGGTTCTAGCATCAAAAATAAGAAAATGAAAGCCGTCTGAAATATTTTGGTAAAAAAGGACCTAAAAACTAGGGTTGTTATACAAAGGGGTAAATTGAAAATTGACTTTGACCCACCTGGAAATTCATTATCAAATAGGGGAAATGCACAAAAAATTTGCCCTCTAGCTCTTATAGGAGCTGAGATAATAGGAGGGGATGGGGCGATAAAGGTGCAGGAAGAGGCACGACTGTTAAGGGTTAACATAAAACTTTGAGGACTAGTGTAATAAACAGCCCCCAATGTTCCCTCCATTCCTGGCAGCCTGGTGAAGACACAAGTGTATTGTATAATTATTTATATTGACAGCGAAGCTTATCAATAATTAGGTTCTATATATATTGGTTATTTGGCTCTATTACATGGTGGAATTTTTCTGAAACTTTGTTAGCATATTTATTCTATAAGTATACCTAAAAGTATGTTTAAGTTTTTTTATTTTTGTGTCACATACTTTTTATGTAACTAGCGGATGCACTACTATGGGATAGGTATTCCAAGTATGTGGAAGGTGGTAGAAAATAGCATAAAACCATCTCAAACTTAATTTTTTAAATAAGATAGTCTAAAACCAACCTGAGCCCTCTGCAAACTTTTACAGAAAACTCAATCGGTTCAATGCTAAGATTTTTGTGAGCTTTAATTTTGTAGATGTTGTCATTCTTGTTAACTTTATATTCATTTTAACATATAACTACTGATAATGTAATTGTACCTACGTCATAAATTCATTCATTTTGTAAATGATATTTTAAAAAAGCTAAGTTTTTTATAATAGAATGTTTCTGTAGAAATAGCCGATATCCTTAGTTCTAATAGTAAAAACAGCAAGGAAGGGGGCAATTGGCTGTTTATTACACTAGTACCCAAAGTTTTATCAATCTTTTCTTATTCGTTGGCTTTCAACTTTAGGGACTTTTAAAATTTTGATTAATTGATTCATTAATTTGAGTGTCGAACGTTTCAACCATAATTCTAATATACAAAAGAGGGAATTTTGTATATCATCATTAGGGATGTCCATCAATTTATCGGCCATTGTCCTATCCCTTTAGATCCCTCAAAATTTGGCATGATAGAATTGTTCTATCTTATTCACATTCTATATGAAGATTTTTGATCCCTTCATATTCAAGTGTTCTTTAGAGATAAGACAATGAACGATAAATTGATGTACATCCCCAATGATGATACATAAAATTACCCCTTCTGTAGATTTAAATTAGTCGTTGAAACGTTTGAGCACTTACTCCACTTAATGAATCAACCAATCAAAATGCACTATATTTTCCCCAAAGTGGTTAAGCCAACGAATAAGATTAAATTATTATAAAACTTTGGGGACTAGTGTAATAAACAGTCCATTGTTCCCTCTCTCGCAGACATATTCCATTGATATGAAAGGATAAGACAATGGACGATACACTGATGTACAATTCAAAATAACTTTGCTGTAGATTAAAAATATTGGTGTAAAAATTCAGACACTGTTAGTTTAAACCAGCCAATCAATATTACAATAAAATACCTAAAGTTATCAAGCCAACGAATGGGAAGTTGTGTTCATAATACTTTGGGACCAGCACAACTTACAGTCCATTGTCCATTCCCTCCCTAGAAGATTCAGAATTCGAAAACAGTAAAAGTGTCTGACTATAACGTCAGAAAAAAATTAACAATTAACCAATGAGAGGCCGCTATATATTTTACCATTGTGAATACTGGCTTCTCATTGGTTAATTGTTAATTTTTTCTGACGTCATAGTCAGACACTTTTACTGTTTTCCAGAATTCCCAAGAAATGTTGGGATAGTAGTGCTAATCAAATCTTACTTCTCTTGGAAATTTGTAATCAAACAAATAAATCTTTACTAGTATCAATAGACACCAAAGTGTACCCTAATATAAAAGTAATAGGATGTTTGTCTGTGTGTCTGTCCTAAAGGATTTTACTAATCGCTTAATCGATATGGTTCCCCTTTACCAATAAAGCTTCTTTTATGTCCAGGTAAGGTTGATCACTATTTTCTTTTGAAATCTAAAATGGAAAGTGTAAGCTTACTAACCCCCCTCCCTCATTCTCTAAAATGCCCCTAAAGGCTTCTCGGGGCGTAGCCACTAGTCATATAAATGTAACATTATGAATGTCTGTCTCTTTCAAGAAAATTTATCTTTAGAAAAAATACACACGCTTTCCTTTCATAACCATTTTTATATTTTATAAATGGGAGAGTCTGACCTCCCCTTCCCTCAAGGGCCTATGAGGCCTCTATCATAAAAGTTAAGTGTTAAGTTACCAACTGAATTTTGCTTTAAAAAGCATTGCTAAACATAATAAACCTTTTAAAAAGTTGATGATTTTCATGTCAGAAAGTATTTTCATGTAGTTACTGTATTTGTACCTAGCGGCTACGCCTCTAGAGGCATATAGGGAGAGTGGAGTTGAATTTTTTTTGGGGGGTGGGGGGAATTTTTTTCAGGGGCGATTTCTCTTGGGATGGTGGTGGCACACTTACCATAATGGTTATAAACCTTCCCAGGACCTATAAAAAGCTCCCCTGTAAAAGAAAACCATATCGATTCAGCGGGTAACGAGATCTTTTGGTACAGAAAGTCAAATATCATATCACTTTAATATAAAGAATGACAAAAATAAAATATGCATGTTTTGTAAAATAAAGTGAAACTATACAGGATGCTGTGAGTATTGGTTTAAAAAATATGACGTAACAAAAAAAATTAGCCAATGAGAGTCCACTACGCATGCCGCCATTGGTCAATAACGGCCTCTCATTGGCAAATTTTTTTTGTTACGTCATATTTTTTAAACCAATACTCACAGCATCACTATACAGTATTCACGTACCTATTTAAATAAACTATAAACTTAAGTGCCTCTTTTAAAGAAGGACCAATGTCATGATTTCAGGTTGACTTGTTAGACAAACATATTTTTGCGCATTAAATTTGAATCTAATCCAAATTGGAAAACTAGCCTTATATTCTATGTATGATATTTAATATAAAGATTTCTTGACATTAAGAAAGCAATTAAAGGATACAAATCGACATTGGGTTGTTTATTGCACCAAAGTCTTATAATGTCGTTTTCCTATTCGTTGGCTTAATAACCTGGGGACTTGTATTCTTATCGATTGGTTTATTAAGTTGATTGTCCAAACGTTTCAACCGTTAATTGTAATCAACAGAAAGGGTAATTAAGTGTTTCAATATTAGGGAAATACATCAATTTATCGGCCATTATCTAATCCCTTTAAACCCCTCACTGAAATATCATATACAAGTAAAACTAAAGAGTAATCCAAAACATGTGTGTGAAATCCAAATGAAGGTTCCAGGTATGAGCTTCCAGGTTTCCAGGAAACTTTGAAAAGCTTTAACCCTAAATTTTCTACATCAATTAAAAGTTTATTAATTATGGCCATCTATCTTTTACACACACACATATATGAGCCAGAAAAATGAAAGGGATGAATTGGCGTTTTTTATATGGAGTTAAAGAACTACATGTGCATTATCCTATTGTTTTAACCTTAATAATCATCCTTGGTGAATAGGCCTTTTCCAAAAGGTAAACAATTTCAAATTGCAAATCATTTGAGACACAGAGCAAAAACTAATGTAAACAAATATAAGGTATTTTGCACTACACTCTGTGTGCAGAAAAACCTGCAAATTTCTATAGTTAGTCAAGGAGGGAGGGGACATGGGACTGTTTATTACATTAGTCCATAAGGTTTTTAAAACATGTTTTCTTATTCGTAGGCTTAACAACTTTTGGGACTTCTATTAAATTTTGTTTGGTTGGATCATTAAGTTGAGTGTCCAAACTTTTCGAGCATTGGCTGTAATCTACAGAAGAGGTAGTTTTATTTATCATCATTGGTATGCTATGTCTCATCCCTTTATATTCCCAAGTGTGAGTAGTTGATTGTCTCTGTTAGTGTAAAGAAAGATCTCTTAAACGGCTAAAAATGTATGGGTTAGGAAATTTTATTAGTCTCTTTTATAACAAAGCTTTTCTACAATTTCTTTGGTCTTTCTGTTTGAATTGCTTAGCTTAAATTCTTATTTAGATATGGCAGAATCTCCCTATCAATTTCAAACTTTGCAATGGAATATAAACCAATCAATTAACCAATATTCCCTGAACAAGATTTTGTAATAAGTCGGAGAGAATAGATTTATTAGACATTGTTCTATACCTTATTTTTGTGAGTAATTTTGTTAGGACACTTTGGTGCACTATTAAGAATGTTTAACTAGCTATATAGGTTGCTGATGACAGACAAATTAATTCTCCAATTTTGTACAACACTTGTACTATGCTTTTTGGCTTTCTCCAGTTTTACAAATCTTTCTAAAAAGGTTTATTTCCTAAAATGTACAATACAAAGATATTTTTAAGACAAAATATTAATCTAACTTTTAGAGGCAGTATTTTAGTGATCGATTCCTCACGTACTTTTAAACTATCTCTTCATTAACAGACTATTGGGTGTCTTTCATCGTATAGGTTATAGGTAAAGAGGGTTACAGGGATAAAATAATGGATAATAGATTAATCTCCATAAAACCTCTCTCCATTCCTATAGTAATACTTTGCATTTGGTGGTTGTTTTAAATCATTTTGGATGAAAAAAGGTGTAGTGTCATAAAATTCCTGTTTTTTTTGTTTATATATGTTTATACAGTTTGTTCGTGTGCTTATGTGGCAAATGAATCAAAAAAATAATTTATACATTTATTGGGAAAGCTTCATTTTGGTCATATTCAGTTTTATAAGCATCTTTTAGCCAATTCTTCTCAGAGATTAGCAAGCAAGGGAGGTGATTTTGGACTGTTTTTTATACTAGAACCTTAAGTTTCAGAACATGCTTTCTTGTTGGCCAAAGACTTTAGGTTCTTGTATTAAATCTTAATGGGTTGAATTAAACTAGCGGTGTTAATACTTTAAAACTAATAATTTTAAGGAAAAATTCTTTTTTACAACAAAAGTCTTTAGCTACCAAAGGCTCAATTTTTTGGATAACCTGTAAGAACACTAATTAAAGAAGTGTTCACTTACATGTATCTAAAGGGATAAGACAATGGCCGATAAATTGATGTACATCCCATTCCCAAAAAATGATACACAAAATTACATCTTCTGTAGATTACACTTAGTAGTTGAAGCGTTTGGACACTAAACTTAATGAACCAATCAATATAAAAAAAATAGTCCCCAAAGATGTTAAGCCAACGAATAAGAAAACGTAATTATAAAACTTTAGGGACTAGTGTAATAGACAGCCCAATGTCTCTTCCCTCCCTGGTACACTTAGCTGAATGAAATATCATTGTTTATGCACGTTTTGAGGTGAAAATTATGTTCAAAACAGGGATATTATTAGATATACAGGGTAAGGACAATGGCTGATAATTTGATGTATTTCTCCAATGATTGTACACAAAATTACCACTTCTGTAGATTACAATTTATGGTTGAAACTATATGTGGTGAAAAGTGTGTAGAAAACAGGGATAATAATAGGTATGCAGGGATGAGACAATGAAAGATAAACTGATGTACATGCCCAATGATTGTACACAAAATTACCACGTCTGTAGATTACAATTTATGGTTGAAACTATATGTGGTGAAAAGTGTGTAGAAAACAAGGATGAAACTAGGTATGCAAGGATGAGACAATGAAAGATAAATTGAAGTACATCCCCAATGATTTTATACAAAATTACCAGTTCTATAGATTACAATTTATGGTTGTAACTTTTTTTGTGGAAATTGTGCATAAAACGGGGATGATACTAGGTATACAGGGATAGTATAATGAAAGATAAATTTATGTACAACCCCAATGATTGTAGACAAAATTTATCCTTCTGTAGATTACAATTTACAGGTGTAACTATATGTGATGAAAAGTGTGTTCAAAACAGGTTTACGGGGATAGGACAATGGCCGATAAATTGATGTACATCCCCAATGATTGTACACAAAATTACCCCTTCTGTAGTTTACAATTTATGGTTGAAACTATATGTGGTGAAAAGTGTGTACAAAAAAGGTTTATAGGGATAGGACAATGGCTGGTATATTATTGAACATCCCCAATAATGGTAGACAAATTACCCCTTCTGTAAATTTTAACTTAAGGTTTTAAATTTATGTGGTGGATGAATAGACGATAATCTATTTTTTTCTCAAGATCTCATTCACGAATTGCCAATAATTGTTTGGGCATAAAATCTTTGGAAACTTTTTATTAAATCTTGATTGGGTAGTACAAACTTCCAATGTTTTTTTCATCTCTTAAAAAATTTTTTAGAAGATGATTAAAGTTCCTCCACAGATTATGACGTCATACAATAGAATAGCCAATGAGAGGCCAGCATAAATTTTACCATTGGTCAATTACAGTGTATACTGGTCTCTCATTGGCTATTCTATCGTATGACGTCATAATCTGTATAGGGACTTTAATCATCTTCGGTTTTTTATCATAATTTTGGGTGTACTTTAATTAATTGTACATTCAGATCTCTGCTTTTATATCCTAGAACCTCTTTCAATATATAGAAGAAGCTAAGATTTATTGAGCAAGCGTTGCAAGTTAGTATATTTCTTAGGAATCTTAAAAGGATAAGACAATGCATAGTACACTTCAAATGACTATAAACAACATTACCCCTTTTTTGCTCAAAGTTATATGTGGAAAAGTTTGGACACTTAAAGTTTATACAACTTCATAAGATTTTTCTGAAGTTTAATAAGTCAATGAATAAGAGATTGTTGTTATAATACTCATATATATAATTTTCATTCTAATGTTCCCTCCCTCCCTTCCTTCCGTATATTTCCCTAAAATCTAACTTGGTCATTGTGTTTGACTTGTGTATGTGTAGTTATTTCAAAAATGTCAAAATATGCAAATTTCTAGTAGCGTAGCTACGTTACAAGTAAGTTTTATCCGTCCGTATGAAAGGCTTAAGGGTTAGATTTAAACTGAGAAAGTGGAGCAACTTTATAACTGTAAATAGTTGTGAAGTATATCAGTTTAAGCCTACCAATAAAGCAAATGAAGTGTATAATTATTATTGTGTCTTTATATTATTATTATTATGCTTCATAGGTTGATAATTTATAAAAAAAAAACTTGATGATTGTAAAAGCGTATTCTTGTTTAATTATATTTTTTTATTGTTAGAATATTCTATCCTATTATATAAAGTATTAAGCGTTTTTTGTCTGTTCCGAAGGATCTCGCTAATCGCTGAACCGATATTGTTCTCCTTTTACGTGAAGCTTCTTATAGGTTCTGGGAAGGTTTTAAACTATTTTAGGGGAGGGTGTCTTCACCCCCCCCCCCCAAAAAAAAAAGACATATTTTTTTCTTCTTTTGAAACTCAAATTTAAAATGGAATGAGATGAACTTTTCCCCCTCCTACCTTTAGTGCCCCTAGAGGCTTCTAGGGGGCGTAGCCGCTAGTAGATTAATATAGGATTAGGTGTAGCTACTAAATTAGCCAATCTTTGCTTTCATGGATGTTGTAATACTTGTTAATATTAAAATTCATATTTCTATTCTTATGGTGACCAGAGAATATGTTAAAATTAAATAAATAGAAAATGTAATTTTTAAGCATAATACAAACACAATTCATAAAAATAATTTATTATATTGTTTCATTGTGTACGTAAGTCTTTTAAAATATGTAGTTATTTAATGAATTATACAATTTTAAGTAGATTCAAATCTTATGCTGTTTTGAAAATTGATTCATTTTTTTGTACAAATCCTGGCTCAGTTAACTTAAAAAACGTAACCAAAAAAGTATCACGTTAAAATGTTTTAAATATTGAGGTTTTTTTATTTCATTTTTTAAGAGAAATTTGTCGAGTTCGACGGCGTTATACTAGAGACGTTGAAAATATTACCTACTACTTGAAAGTTCTTCATGTGACACCAACAGTTAAAGTTAGGGTATTATGCCTTGGGTCGTAAACAGGCGCACCTTATTACCATTCAGTTAGGGTCATGCAATCTAAGGGTTGTTTGGTATTACTTAACCAAATATCTTTAAGTAATAGAAAAAAAACATTTAGTTCAAGATAAATAAGGCACTTATTTTCCTATTTTCAGATGTGAATCATTTAGTCAAAGTCTTAGAAATTATCGAGTACAGGGTGCGCCACATAAATCCGGACTTTTTTTAAACGGCCATAGCGCCAAAACTACTTGACCAATCAGGACGTTTAACCCCACTATAAAAAGCTTAGGTAATGACCTTTTTGTCCATGAAAATCTTTGGACGATGGAGGACGTGCACGGTGAGCTGGCCGCGCATATGTTCAACAAGGCAGATTCGAATTGCGCAGATAAATTACCGTGGATTAATGACTTGTGCCTACTAAATCTGACCTCAGCCCATCTGTAGGTGAGATGGACTAATGAAACTTGCTGGAGATACTATCAGATACCTAGTGAAAACACTAAAAAAGACTAGAGCTCTCTATCCCAGCTGACTTGGCTGTAGTACTCCGACAAAGTGGATCGTGGTAGATTTTAAGATGTCAAAAACGCCAAAAATCTTGAAAATTTCTCGGTTCATGACTTCAGGGGCCCATATGGAACCTTGAAACTCGTTTTAGACTATGTATTGCGCTGATAACCCTACCTTAATCTTCGTGCCATTTTTAAAAAGGTATAAAACGTTGTTCTAGCTTAACTGTGGCCCAAATGAGAGCCGCTGTGTCAAAAGGTAGCTTTAAAGATGGGTTAATTTGGATCCTGCTGTTACTCACTCCTTAAGGAGATGTGGCCTCCCAGCAGCCCCGATCTTAATCCAATGTACTTTTGGGCCTGGAGCGCCATTAAATCATGAACCAATAGACGCGCCCATACCAAAAAGACCTCTCTCATTGCTCCTACCATGAAGAACTTCGCCTGCTTGAACAGGGACATGGTGACCAGGGTCGGCGGGCGGTTCAGGGGGCGGGTAGAGGCGGTGATTGAGGCAGGCGGCGATTTTATTAAATAATCTAATAGTCATATACCTAGGTTGCTTCCCAGTTTTTAAAATTCAATAAAATCTTTAAAATTGACGATTTTATGTTTATTTGTTTAAAAATATGAAAAAGTCCGGATTTATGTGGTGCACCCTGTATGCTGAGACCAATCTCACCATTGTTTTAAAGTAAAAGTATTGAGATTGTAAGGCTAATAAATAATTTGAAAAAAAATCTTGGCAAAACTATAAAAAATTGGCAATTTAATACTTCAGTTTGTATTTGTACTGTTCTGATTTAATTCAGCATTAGACAAAACTGATAAGGACCAATCCTTTATTTTGGGGGGAAATGGACATTAAAAGTCCCAAAAAATTTATAATTACGTTTTATTGTTCATTAGCTTAAGAACTTTGGAGACTTTTATTGAATTTGATTGGTTGGTTCATTAAGTGGAGCGTCCAATTGTTTCAATCACTAATTGTAACCTACAGAATGGATAATTTTGTGTATCATCAATGGGATTCACATAATTTTATCCCTTTAGATTCCTGATATTTTCGAGTCCCAAGAGTGCTTCTGAAACAATACATTGTGTTTTAATATTAATCATTTTATGTGACAGTTGGTAATTTTATTTTTTTTGTTTGGTTAACCACTCAACCTCCCCCCCCCCTTACCATCTTTCCCCACTTAAAATAGAATAATTCTAGCTCTAATTCTATAGGGGCCATAACCCTCCATTAGTCCCCTACTTAACTTAACCTTTCCTCCTGGATAAACCAAGGAGGAAAGGGACATTGGAAGGTACTCATAGTTTTATAGAAATATCTTTACATTTGTTGGCTTAAACTTTCAGACATAAATCTAATTTCTAAACTAGGCTTTATATGTTTTTTTTTATAATAAGGAATGTCATCCATGTATCTTCCATTGTCTTATCCCTTAAGATTCCTGGAGAACATATAATAGGCAGAACTTCGGGAAAAGCAACACATAGGATATTTGTGCTCTATGATTACTCTAATATTCGCGCGCACAAACAGGGAGGAAATGCCGCGTCTCTATTTGATGAAAACACGTCAAAATCGTGTACAGGATAAAAAGTGAGCAGGATATCCGACATTTTTTGATATGTTTTACACTAGTTTTACAAAAGACTCATAGTTTTTTTTCGCCCCAAATGTTTAGCATCTCTTAAAGTGTCTACTTCCCTTAAATGTCTACTCTAAAGTATACTATACCATTAACCCTCGGCATAACCCGCGACCGTGGCTCAACACTAAGAGATATAAGTTTTCCGGAATTTTAATGTAGGGAGTAGATTTGAAATCTGCATCAAATTTTAAGGATTTTTTATAAAATTCATTTTTTGTATAATTCTTTATCTAAAAGCGGAAATACAAATTAAGTTAATTAATTTTGGCATCCGTGATTGGTGGATTTAAAAAATCTGCGCTCTGATTGGATGTCGTACATCATTCAACCAATTAGAGCGCAGGTAGTTTAAAATCCAACTATCCTATTGGTCAAAATAAATTAACTTAAAATGTATTTCCGCTTTTAGATAAAGAATTATACAAAAAACGAATTTTATAAAAAATCCTTAAAATTTGATGCAGATTTCAAATCTACTCCCTACATTAAAATTCCGGAAAACTTATATCTCTTACTCAACACGTAGCGCATCCGCTCGTCGTCAAGAAGGTGATAGGTTCAAATCTAGGGCCGACACTGCGTCATAACTAAAGACGTTAAAAATGGTTCCTACTGCTGCTATGTCAGATGCGCGACATAAAGAGTTAGAGTAGGGGTTATGCGTTAGCCCAAAACAGGCGCAACTCGTTACCATGCACAGTTGGGACTTCTCATCACAGAGAGTTGGTTGTCTGTTGGATGTTACTTAACCTAATATCCTTGGGCGTTTGAACAGAGAAGGGTGCGTAACAGTCATCCTTAGTTCTCCTGGATTGCTGGACCAGGACCTAGACAGTACACCAAGTCGAAAAGGTCCTGGACTGTAATCCCGCCCGTACGAGGTAATCTACTAACCCTCGGCATTAGCGTAAATGATAGTGTTGGGCTCGAGTCTGGACCAAACAATGTCAGACTAGAGATGTTAAGAATTGTACCTACTGCTGCTACGACATTACATTAGGGCGGAATGCCTTGACCCATAAACAGGCGCAATAATTGTTTGCTACATAACCACTGAACATATTGAGGTATTCTTTTTGGGAAACTTTACATAGGTCCTAGGTTGGTTTTAGGCTAGTTTACTGCGCTTCCTCTTTAAAATTTGATAGGTAAATGACAATACCTATTACATCAAGCATAGAAAATATTTTTAATTTCTTCTAGATATTATCTTTGGTTTTATGAAAGATGTTTTCCTTGTTTTAAGGATAAATGATACAGTGTAATGTTTAAGCTTTCATAAGTAATACAAATCAGGAAGGGAGGGGATATTGGACTGTTTATTACACTGGTCCCCTAAGTTTTCTAATAGGGTTGCCTAACAACTTTGGGGACTTTTGAATTTTGAATCATTAAGTTTAGTGTCTAAACGTTTCAACCACTAATTTTAATATTTTTTTTGTAATTTTGTGTATCATCAATTTATAGGCCATTGTCTTATCCCTTTAGATCCCTAAATACAATTACATATTAAATACATTTTTAACACAAATATCGTGTTCTATAAAGCTTACCCTCCCTCACTAGGTCTGTTACTATGTAAGGCATGTTATATATTGTAAATATATTTCTCGTATTCATTCGAATCCGTTGGATAGGAACCGGTTCTCATCCATACGAAAAAACTATGTCTAGCATCATAGACGTCCAAGGGGGGGGGGTAATGGGGCGATTACCCCCCCCCCCAAACGTTTTTGGGGGTGCCGTAGGTACCCCCAAACATTTTTTCATTTTACCCCCCCATTTAAAATTAACCCCTACCCTGGGGGTGCCTACGGCACCCCCAGGGTAGGGGGCGGTATTTACCCCCCCCAAACAAAAAAAATTTGCGGCGCGTTTCGCGCGCCAATTTACCCACCCCAAAAACGAATTACCCCCCCCTTCAAAAATTTTTACCCCCCCAAAATAAAAAGCTTTGTTTAGCATCATATTAAAACTGGTTTTAATCTTACAATTGTACATTCTATATCCGCGGAAAGCTGTCTATAATACGATGCGAGAAATTACTATTATAATTTAAGGACTGAATGTTATGATATTTATAGAGTAAATTATAATTCTCTTAAAGATAGATGATAAAAATAAAATATTGAAAAAATGCACTGTTTGAAAGACAAGAGGAGCCAAAAAAACCACCATTTTTTTGTAAGTATTGTTTTGTGTTAAGTTCTTAAGGGTTAAGACAATGGGCGACAAATTTATATACACCACCAATAATTATATTAAAATTACCCTATCTGTAAATCATAAAAACATTGTTAGATTGAACTAATCAATAAAGTTCCAAGTTTTTGAGCCAGCTATCCTTCTTGTTGGAATGCATGTCTTATATAAAGACAGAAGTTCGCCAGTCAGCCCGCCGGGTAATTCGTGGACATTGTGAGAGATTCTAGCATACCTTTGTAAAATGTTTCTCCCAGCTGGCTAATGTAACGATATCTCCCCTTATGACCATGGAGGAACGTATTGACCAATATATGAAGACTTATTAACAATCTAAAGTGACGATAAAATTCCCCTATCACAATATCCACAATATTCTATATTAATTGCTGTAAAAATTCAATTACAATTAGTGGTTGAAATGTTTGGACATTTAACTTATTTAAACAACCAATCAAAATTCAATAGAAGTTCCCAAAGTTGTTAAGCCAACGAATAAGAAAACGTTATTATTCGGGGGCTAGAGTAATAAAAAGCCCAATGTCTTCTCCCTCTCTGGTTAAAATGTATCTTTTTGCCTCTGTGTTACTTTTGTCCGCCATAAAAACTGGGATAATTTGCGTCAATTGTTGAAAACATGACATTCTTGGTTGGTGGTGACAAAGCTCATCTCGGTATTCATACAAAACCCAAAAATATTTTAGTAGCAAAAGTTACTTATGCAGAGCATTTTCTTGCGCATTTTCTGCTGCTATGTCAGATTTGCGACTTTAACAGTTTGTGTAGGGGGAATGCCTTGGCCAAAAACTGGCGTGAATCATTATCATGCTCTGTTAGGATTTTTAGACAAAGATAAAAAAAGTTGGTTGTCTGATATATGTTACTTTCATGGAAAGCAACCTTGCCCATATACTAGTAGAATTTTTTATTTGTTAGGGATGAATTCTATCTAATCAATGTATTCAATTTTACTTCAAGCAAATTTGGTGCATTTTAAACATATTTTCCATAAAATTATTAACATTACAAACTAAAATTTATTAAGTATTATAGTCTATAAATCATTCAAGTTCTTCTAATCATCTTCTTAGCTATTTTAGCGATCTTATGGTATAAGACACTGGAAAATAAATGATTGCACATCCTCAATTTTGACAAACAAAATGACCCCTTTAGAAGCTAAAATGCTTTAATTTGTACATCTAGATCAATATTTATCAAAAGTTTGTAAGCCACCGACTAAGATATCGAGTTTATAAAACTTTGGGGACCAGCATAAATCACAGTTCAATGTCACCTTACTTCTTGGCTAATATGGAAGTTGAATGTTTGCTTGTTCTGTATAAACACCCCTACAAGAAGAGCTAACACAAGAATGATAATGCAATTACAAGATTTCAATGAACTCACTCAACCAATTTGATAATAGGCAGATAATAAAAAACCTGCGAATTTAGCGTGAAATAAAACGCGCCAACGGATTTTGGGGTAGGAGTCTGGAATAAGATATGTAAGAATGTAATACATACATACTTACTGATGCTTTGTCTGCCATTTTACATTAAAATGGCAATAGAAAGGGGAAATGTCTTGACCATAATACGGATTCTACTCATTAATATTGAAAATATATATGTATAATTTTTTTTAGTGGCTAGGCTACTACATAATTCGAAATGTCCATCTATAGAAACATAATTTATAGGTTTCTAGATAAGATAGACAGCTGATTTTTTTTGTAAATACTCTCCTTTAATAAAGGTCCTTACAGATTTAATGCCAACAAATAAGAGGACGTTTTTAATACATGTACATTTAATTTACAGTCCAATGTCCCCTCCCTACCAATAGTTACAATTAATAAGTTATTCTAGAAGCCATTGAACTTTATTATTATCAATTAATCACAACATTTACAAAATAATACTGTATTACAGTTTATTTTTCTGTTTTGATAAGAATCTTTTTAGCCTGTTGTTTCTAAGCTACTTTTAGATAAAATCGTCCTTGTATAAATAGCAAATGTTTAAATCACACATAAGATAACTATGATTAATTGCAATCTTAAATTTTGCAAAATTATATCAAACAGCGAAATAAAATTATAGCCAATCTCTAATTTTTTTTTTTGATGAACTATAACCGTTTGAGAGAATTTTGTACCATACATAAAGAATGTCGATTTGTTTTAGTTAGTAAAACAAATTATCATAAAAAATACAGAATTTCTGTCTGTATGTACCGAAATTTTTTTTTAGGGGGGAGGATACCTACACCCTCTCAAGCAAAATCAATCCAAGAAAAAATTATCCACACCCCCAAACTATACTATTGTTAAAATTAATATCGAAAGTTTACTTTGCCATTTTGCTATTTTTTCTATTGGCTGGTTTGAAAGGGCAACTTTGCATTGTAATGATATCCTAAATTCTATTGGTTGAAACCTACACGTGGTTAGTGTACTACATACCAGTGATAAAGGGGTAAATAATACCTGAACTCTATTGGTTGAAACCAACACGTGGTTAGTGTACTACTTGCCAAAGATAAAGGGGTAAATAATACCTAAATTCTATTGGTTGAAACCAACCCGTGGTTAGTGTACTACTTGCCAAAGATAAAGGGGTAAATAATACCTAAATTCTATTGGTTGAAACCTACACGTGGTTAGTGTACTACTTGCCAGAGATAAAGGGGTAAATAATACCTAAATTCTATTGGTTGAAACCTACACGTGGTTAGTGTACTATTTGCCAGAGATAAAGGGGTAAATAATACCTAAATTCTATTGGTTGAAACCTACACGTGGTTAGTGTACTACTTGCCAGAGATAAAGGGGTAAATAATACCTAAACTCTATTGGTTGAAACCTACACGTGGTTTATGTACTACTTGCCAAAGATAAAGGGGTAAATAATACATAAATTCTATTGGTTGAAACCTACATGTGGTTAGTGTACTACATACCAGAGATAAAGGGGTAAATAATACCTAAATTCTATTGGTTGAAACCTACACGTGTTTAGTGTACTACATACCAGAGATAAAGGGGTAAATAATACCTAAATTCTATTGGTTGAAACCTATATGTGGTTAGTCTACTGCATAACAGATATAAAACGGTAAATAATACCCAAATTTTATTGGTTGAAACCTACACATGGTTAGTGTACTACATACCAGAGATAAAGGGGTAAATAATACCTAAATTCTATTGGTTGAAACCTACACATGGTTAATGTACTACATGTCAATTTTTCTTGTCTTTGTAAGCAGAAAGTACTCAAAGGAAAAGTGTGCTAGATAAAAGGATGAAGAAGCAAAAACAAACCCTAAGTTTTTATTTTCTCAAATAGGATGTATTAATTATTTCATGATACTTTTAATGGCTTAGAAAACCTTTTAAAGTTACTATAAATTTGGTCAAATTTTGTAATATTTTACTTATTTCTTCACCTCACACATAAGGGCAATTAAATTAAAGAGTTATCAAGACATTTGTGTTACTATCCATATTTGGTGTCCATTTAATTTAGCTATCTATTCATCTATCTATCTATATATCTATCTATTCATCTACCTATTTATCTATCTATAACTCCATTCATCTATCTATGTATGTATCTATCTATTTATCAATCTATAAATCCATTAATCTATCTAACTATCTATTTATTTATCTATTCAACTATATATTCATCTATCTATTCTTCTTCCTATTCAACTATATATTTATCTAAGTAATATCTAGTTATTTTTTCCCCTAACTATCTAACTAATAAATCTACAATGATCTTTTTAGCGTTAATATACATAGTTTAAGATATTTTATCTTTCATTAAGAAAAGGTCAAGGTATGGGTGACCTCCTAAAGTCCATTAAGGCTAGTGGCGAAAGGTTTGTTTAAAATGAATGAAAAAAACAGTTTTAAATAAACATATGCAACTTACATGCTAATTAATTGAACTCCTTGTTGTTTTTTTCTAGCTCAGTGTTCCATATTTTATGGAACCTAACCCACGTCGTTATTCATCTTTTTCTTTAGCGCAGCTACTCCATAACTAGGACTTTATACTTAGATTATTTTTAGAGAATTTAGAGACTTAGGGTTGCAATTTGACCCTCAAGTTTAAATTTTAGTTCTAAACAGAAAAAGTATTTTTATGAAATATATTTATATTAGCTGGACTTCATTGTAAAGGAGAACCATATCTGCACAGCGAGATATAAGCTTCAGAAAGACACGTAGACAATGGAACCCAGTAATAGTGTCGGACTGATTATGACGTAAAAAAAATTAGCCAATGAGAGGCCATTATTGACCAATGTTGAAATTTATAGTGGCCTTTCATTGGCTAATTATTTTTTTTACGTCATAATCAGTCCGACACTTTTAATGGGTTCAGACAATGTGTTATTTTTATATAATAAAATCTAAATATTGATTGCTGTTGTTATTCCTCTGGAATTATTATGGACAAATTCATCCATGTTAATTTGTATAGCCACTTTATTGTTCAGTATTAGTCTGTCTGTTTGGAAGTTATAAATTGAAATAGAACATCAGTTTTTGATGTATGCTTCATAAGATACCAGCGGAGCGCCTCTATTATATTTTTGAAGGGTAACTCCAGTAAAACTTAAAAGGCGGACTGACCAAGCAAGGTCTTAAATTAAAAGCATATTTGATGCAGTAGATAAATAATATTTCAACTAAGACCATTTTATTCAATATCAAATAGAGCATTCTTAAATAAAAGTTATGTCAACTTTCTCTCTGTGTGTCTGTCTGTCTGTTATCTTAAGATCTTGCTAACTGCTGGACCTTCTAAAAAAAATAATATATAAAGTGAAGAGTCAACCCAATACCATCCCAAAAGTGCCGATGGTCTTAAAAGGACTCTCCACAGAAAAATCAACTTTGGATTTTTGAAAATCTAACCTGAAACTATTATTCTCTGTACAATTTTAGGCATTTTTTGTTTTTGTGGCATCGCGATCGAAGCCCTTTGAAAATTTTGTCCGCCGCCTATTTGTACTGCCGCTATAACAATATATACTACACTTTCCTCCACTCAATATATGTTTGCCGCTAAAGAACATTTGCTCCATTGCAACCGGCCGCTCTATGATTTATCCTCTTCCTTGACTGGACAATCCTGCCGCCTCCATTTTGTGTTCGCCTCAACCAAATATAACTATCTTTTGCCGCATGTGCCGCATTCATCGCCCTTCTCCGCCGCTACTCCTCTATACATTGCGTACGTCCCTATACACAACACCCCCTGCCTCCATTTAATTTCTGAACAAGGGAGAGGGGAGCATGTATTGAAACGCGACGTACAGCAATGAATAGCGGAGTAGCGGCGGAGAAGGGCGATGAATGCGGCAACATAGAAGCTAAAAATCACTAAAGCAGCACAAATTGAATGGCGGGAGGATTCACTTAAAGGAGGTAAAAAATTTCAAAGGGCTTCGATCGCGATGCCACAAAAAACAAAAAATGCTTAAAATTGAACAGAGAATAATAATTTCAGGTTAGATTTTCAAAAATCCAAAGTTGATTTTTCTGTGGAGAGTCCTTTTAAATAAACCATTGAAACTAAAAAGTAAATCAGAGGGAAAAAGTCACTCATTGCCCTATCAATGGTATTTATAGTTTTAAACAACATATTGTCAAAATTCTAAAAATCTCAATTTTTCCTCAATTAAAGTTTTATGAGCCCCAGTTTATTTATTTATATGTTTATGCAAAGTGGAAAAAGTGGAATGATCTATAAATTCCATCAATTTTGAACTAAAAATAAAGTGCGGCATTCATTCGCTTTTTCCCAAAAATCTGCAAAATATGAAAAGTTGCGCCATTTCTTACCCCACCAAAGAAAAGGAAAATAATGATTTTCTTCAAGTATAATGTATATCACTAAAAATATGTATGTCATCTACGGCCAATGGCTGTCTTGTTCGCTGTTTTACATAAATACTCTAATTTGATCTACTTAACAGCCCAATTCTAAAGATATGCTGTTAAAATAACATGACATTAAACTATTAAGCAAGCATAGGCAGTAAATATCCTGTGATTCTAAAATTTGTTTATTCCAGAACCATTTTCAATTTTTAAAACAGCTTTACGGCTATAATTAAACATGGACAGGTAAGATGCGAAGAAAACCTAAAAGATGAATAATAATAATTCTTTGTGTATGAAATAGTCTTTTTCCCCCCCACTCCCAGATTTTTTTTGTGGGGAGGGAGCAAAAACCTACCTTAGTCAGAAATGTTAAAAATTTACCTTTTTTTTTAAACCAAGGGCTTTGTTATTTTTGAGAAATTTGAGTAAAGGGTTTTAATGGGTATTTAACCCTTTACATCCCCAGGGCCAGCCCCCTTTTGACGTTCATGTATGAAATCTTATTGACCACACTCGGTCATGAATAGTACTATAGATATAGCAGGGTTCTACAACTGTATAATTCAGATCAGAGAGAGAGAGATGACAATGGGCTGTTTATTACACTAGTCCCCAAAGTGTAAAATAGCCTTTTCTTTTTCGTTGGCTTGATCAGTGGTTGAAACGTTTGGATACTCTAAATCATCAAACTAATGAAAATCCAATAAAAAGTCTTCAAGGTTGTCAAGCCAACGAATAAGAAAACGCTATTATAAAACTTTGGAGACTAGTGTAATAAAAACCTCAATGTCCCCTCCCTACATGGTTTTGCTGCTAAGTCTGCGGATCGTTAACCCACTTGTAGCTGCGATTGGGGATGATTTCGAATTCGGCTGTCGACCCTTATTATATAGTTTTCATGACCAGGGCGTAAAATGTAAGTTCATGCCCAAATTGTAAAAATACCTTAACCCACAGTCGAAATATTGCAGAGGATTAGATATTAACTATGGAATATTTCTTTTATTTAGGGCAATAATGAACATTACAAATCTTTTATGGAGCTATTCTATATATCTAACTATCTATCTGTCTATTTATCTGTCTATTTATCTGTATAATTATTTTTCACTATCTGTCTATCTATCTGTTTGTCTTGCTGGCTATCTATCTGTCTATCTTTCTGTCTATCTTTCTGTCTATCTTTCTGTCTATCTTTCTGTCTGTCTTTCTGTATGTCTTTCTATCTATCTGCCTGTCTGGCTGGCTATCTCTCTGGCTATCTTTCTGTCTATCTTTCTGTCTGTCTTTCTATCTGTCTATATATTTCTCTATATATCTCTTGCTATCTTTCTCACTCTATCCCTTTCTCTAAATACTAGCGGCTACGCCCCTAGAGGCCTCTAGTGGCACTTTTAATGTTTTTTTTGTTCAAGTCTATACGATACCTCCTTATTGCTTTCAAATTCTACGATACCTCTTTATGTTTCGATCAAGTCTCTCAAATATTTAATTTTATTCGACTTTTTTTATTTCTCTTGGGAGTGTGGTGGTACCCTCCCCGAAAATAGTTATAAACCTTCCCAGGGTTCTATCAGAAGCTACCCTGTTAAGGAGAACCCGATCGGTTCAGCGGTTAGCGAGATCCTTCGGTACAGACACACAAACAGACATCCTGTTACTTTAGTACAAGGTTTAACCTTCATAAAAAGTTATATTAAAGTCCGTGAATAATTTCACAGTATCTATTTATATCAAGCTTTTTATATGGTTACATTTCTTATAAATTTTCTCATACGTTTTTGTGCAATTTTTGGTATACGTGGATTTTACATAATTAACTTTATCTGATTTTTAGAAGCGATACTTCGTTTTAATGCACACTTTTCGTCAGTGTATCTCTAAGTCCTCTGACCAATAAGCATTTAATTACTAAAGGCAGAAATTGTGTTTATTAAAGCATTGGGAAAGGATTCTTTTGTCGTCAATTGTCATATCTATCTTCATGAGAAGTAGAGTTTAGTATTGTTATCAATGTCGACACTAATATTAGGCAAATTAAATATCAAAATTTCAGTCATGAATACCATATTGTCGATAAAATCACTGATCATTTATGTCAACAAACGTTTCTAGGTTTAACAGAACTATTAGAGTTAATAGTTATTTCTCGCATCGTATTATAAACAGCTTTCCGCGGATATAAAATATACAATTATGAGATTAAGACCAGTTTTTTAGCCCCGAGGTGCCGAAGGCACGGGCTAAAAAAACTGATTTTAATTTCATGATTGTACATTTTTATATTCGTAGAAAGCTGGATATAATACGATGCTAGACATAGTTTTTTCGTATGGATGAGAACCGGTTCCTATCCACCGGATTCGAATGAATACGAGAAAACTTGTTAAATGCCTCGTACGAATAAGGCTGCTGTCCATGACACTTTAACTACAGGTACAACAACCAAGGATAACTAAAAGGAGCCCTTCTCCAATTTTCTGTCTAAATACTTAGGGTATTAGGTTAAGTAACACATAACAGACAATCACCTCTGTGATTGTACGCCCTTTGTCTAAGTCCTAACTGTGCATGATAATGGGTTTTGCCAGTTTTAGGTCAAGGAATTCCACATATTCTAACTATTAATGTCGCAGCAGTAGAATGGTTATTTCTAGCAGTGTATTATAAACGGCTTTCCGCGGATATAGAATGCACCTCGTGGCTAAAAAAATGGTTTTAATCTTATGATGTACATTTTCATATGCTAGAAAGCTGGATATAATACGATGCTAGACATAGTTTTTTCATATGGATGAAAACCGGTTCCTATCCACCGGATTCAAATGAATACGAGAAACTACTTTTAACGTCTTTAGTTATGACGCGGTGTTTAACAGAGATTCAAACCCATTGCCTTCTTGACGATAAGTGATGTTGCGCATTCAAAATGCAAGTTCAAAATTTCAGACACCTCTTTATTTTACCTAAGAATCACTGAGTTAAAGACCACCTGTATCCAATTCTCGCTTTTGTTTTTAAAAGCGAAGCTTTTTTATAATTAGGGTCGGTCCGTCCGTACGTCCGTAACGGATAGCTTTTTCCGTTAATTTAGGCATGTTAGAATTGTCCTATCGATTTCAAACTTTGCATGGTGATTCCTGTAGTAGTTAGGCACGATTTAGAAAGCAACTCTATAATAATTACCAGAATGTCCGTACGTCAATTTTTAACATGTTGATTTTTGGTATACAGATTCCTGGGACAACAAAGTACATTATCATCAGCGAAGCAACTCTATAATCAAGTCCTAAAAATGTAAGTATGTCTATAAACATTATTCTGTATCAAGCAGTTTTTCAACAAATTTACTTACAATTTTGCTTCGACTCTTATTCTGATTATTCAGTTCTGACACTATACAAGTATTAATGTCCGTTTGTCCTACCGTTTCAGTGCTTTGCTTTTATGGATGTTGTCATCTTTGATAAACTCCTGGAGGCTGATATTACTAACAATCTTTTCTACTTGTTTAGATGCTTTTGTCCAAATAATTTCTTGATCACTGAATCCCTTTCCCCTCCCCTTCCTCCGTAGTTTTAAAAAATAAGATAAAAATAATATGGAAGGAGAAATTTTTGTTTATGGAAAGGGATGGAAATTTCTACACCCCCAAAGTTTTTAGAATATATACTTTTCTTCTTTACTGAAGCATAGGAAGACTAAAGTGCTAATTTTTATTGTACTTTTTTCCGCTTCCAATGGACAAAATTATCACCGATTTAAAAGATGATTATTGACTGCGGAAATGGGATTGGGATAAGGTCATTAGAAAATAAAATTACATAATTAATAATCATTTTCTCTTTGAAGACAAACACTTTAAGAAAATCCTAACAAAGGAAATAATGAGATTCAGAGGTCGTCAGCCGCGCGGCTAGGGTTAAATGGGGCTGAAGGTGGGTGTGGCTGAAAGCAATTATGGCGGCTTTCTCAAATACGTGCGGTTATTTGCTGCGGCTACCCTAGTTTTGTCTCAGCTGTCTGTTTGAGTATTTTAGCGACACCCCCCCCCCCCACGCCCTTACTCTATAAAGTTTTACTAGAGGCATCTAGTGGCGTGGCTGCTGGTTCTTTATAAATCGTACTTTCCAATAGTAGTTTCCAAGAAACAACGTAAATTCCCCCCAAAAAAAATGACGTCATACAATACAAAGTACCAATGATAGGCCAGTAAAAATTGTAATTTTGACCAATGGAAATTTTATACTGGCCTTTCATTGTAGAACGTCATTTTTTTGGCGGCACTTTACGCTGTTTCGTTTTCCAAATATTTGTTTAAACACCCATTAAATTTTGACCACTATAGATGATAACTTTTATGTAGCCTTTATGCTTACTTTTAATTAAACATTTTTTTCTCCTTTTCAACTTTACAAAATATGGATATTTTTGGTATTACATATCTTTCAAAACGTCTTTAAGCTGTCGATATTATTCTATTGGATTGTTTGTCCGTAACTGGACAAAGCATCTCAAAATTCAGCCATGTGACGTCAAAAAAATGAGGGAGATAAGAAGTAGAAAAGAAAACCCCCATAAAAGAGATGGAAAATCACTCATTTCTATGACGTCACAGGGCTGATTTTGGAGACACTTTGTCCAGTTTCTGTTTGATCGCCTAACCATTTAATTTTAAAGTTTGGTTGAAAACAAAAATGTTTGAAAATGACCTTCAAGTCCAGTTCATGCCTTGGGATATATATATAGTGGTTACATAGATAGATAGATATATATAATTATTGATAGATAGTTTAAGAGATAGATAGTTAAATAGATAGATAGATAGATAGACAGATAGATAGATGGAAAGATAGTTAAATAGATTATTAAAAGTTCTCTAAGGTCTTAGCCTACGAATGAGATAACGTGTTTATAAAACTTTGGATACAAGCACTTTACAGGAGTTACACACCAATGTTCCATTGATTTTCATTATGTATTATGAATTACACCTTGAAACCTATATCTACAATGACAAAGTATTAAAACTGTTGAAGTATTAAGTTGATGCGATAACAACACAAAATTTTTACAGGGTATGGAAACATTGTTATGTTATTCTATATAGGCAGCTTCATGTCACCTTCCCCCCCCCCCCCTTAAATATTTTGAAGGGGGGCATATATGGGGGGGGGGATGATTGTTCAGTAGGTTAAATATCTTCTCTCTCTCACATGCTGTCTTGGTATCATCTTTATCTTTAATCCAGGCAGGGAATAGACAATGACAATTAAATTATTCTTTAACCCATCCTATCCTCTATCTCATCCCTTGATTATTGACTATAAAAGGAATTTATTTAAAGGGGGATGAATTATCTTTCTGTGTCCTATCCATGATATTTTTCCCAACCACCAGGAAGCACTCTCTCTATATACACATATACACACACACACACACACACACACACATACACACACACACACACACATGCAAACACAAATCCAACTTTCTCCAAAATTCCTTAAAAGATTCCCAAGACCCTAAAATCTTTCCTATGTGCAATTCTCCCCCCCCCCCTCCTAACAAACACTTCCAAGTAGTAGTAGAACATATGTTGAACATATGTGGAGGGAGGGAGGGAGTGAATGTTCCCCCCCCCCAACCATCTCTGTTGTAAAAATTTTCTACAGGTGGATTGAAAAATAGGGTGGGGTGTTTTCTTAATCAAGCCATGAGAAACATTATTTTTATATAGATAAAAACATGTCAGTGACTTATATAAAGCTTACATGTAATGGATAATAATTAAATTTTACTAACTTTTTTGTTTACAAACAGGCAGACATCCTTACACTTTTATACACCCATACATCATATGGTTCTCCTTTACAGTGAAGCTTTTTAGAGGTCCAAGAAACTATTTGGGGAGGTTACCTCCACCAGCCTAAGAAAAATCGAACCTATAAGAAATCTGAATTAACTCATTAGCAATTTATTTTAATTAAATTGGAACTTTATGTTATTTTAAATGAACTTAGATAAAAAAAATTCACAAAAGGATAAGTTTGATAAAACCTCAAAGGCTTTAAAAAGGTTCCAGGACAAACGCAGGAGTACCAAAAATATTAAGTTAATTAAGTTTTTCTATACAGGTTAGGTTAGGTTAAGATATGAAACACATTAATAGATCTCATATGTATATTATTGTTTTGCCCCCTAGCCTATAACAAAACCTACACTCTCATCTTCTAACATTTATATAATTTTGCTAAATAAACCTATCCAATTTTTCCAGCAGTAATGTGAAAAAACCGAAATGTTAATAATGTAGAACACATGCACGGGGGGTGGGCAGGGGTGGTGGGCAGTTGGTCCATCCTTGCGTCTGATAGTAACATCTGGTTAAAAACTTTGTTGGATTCAAGGGGGGGGCCGGGGGGGGGGGGGTGAATTCCCCCCTCCTACATATCTCCTTCTTGGCACTTTCTTTCTTTTTCTCTTCTTTTTTTAAATCTTACATCTTCTATCTCTCTCTCTCTCTCTCTCTCTCTCTCTTTTCTTTTCCTTCTTTTTTTTGTAATTTTTCAACCTACATTTGTTATTTGAGATGCGTTTAATTCCAAATCCCACCGCTAGGATATTAACAACGATAGAAAAATGCGTAAACCAACATGCGTACGCGGTAAAGATAACAACATCATTACGCCATGTGATTCATGTTTTAAACCTTTTCCCGGAGAGGGACTCTATCATCTGAATGGAGGATGCCGCATCCCCCCCCCCTCCCCTTAACCTGATATTCAAAACTAATACTGATCTTCCCTGAAAACTGTGCTTAAAGACTTTGAATGATAACATTGATTTTCCAATTATAAGTAACAAAATTCACCCTGCTCTACATAAGAAATTTTGGATCATCTTTCGTTAGAAATGACAAAAAAGCTTATTTCTAATAAAAACAGTCTAACATTGTTTGCCTATCCATCTTTTTTTTATCTCCCTTTAACATGTTACCATTAGGTTAAGAAAAGTTAAACATGTTACTAATAGGTTAAGCGCGTAACCTAGTAGTAACATGATCCGAAATTTTAGTTGAGAGGTTCAGCCACTCCTAGTTTAAACCAACCAATCATTTAAGATAAAATATCATTACCAACGAATAAGAGAAAGAGAGGTCCACGAACTTCTGGGATCTTAAGGGATAAGATAAAGGACAAAAAGTGGATGTACATCCCCAATGATGATAAACAATAGTAGTGACAAAATTTATTGGTTGTAAATGTACAGTCTTGATAATTTTAGTTTTGATGAAACTAATCAAATTTTAATAAAGTTTTAAGCCAACGCATTAGAGAACTTGCTTTTTAAAAATAATATTTATACATAAAAAATTTTATACATGAAAGAAAAAACGCGTCATTTAAAGTTTTATTTCATGAAGAAATGAAAATGTAATTTTCAATATTTGTACAACAAATAAAAACAGTAATGTGTAATGTAATAAAAGGGATGGATAATTTTGTGGCAATTCTGAAAATGAAGTCAAAATAGCTGGGAGGGAGGGGACATTGGACTGTAAGTTATACTGGTACCCAAAGTTTTAGTGTGCGTACTTTTATTATATATTTAATTGGTAGGTTATAAATTCAAGTGTCTAAACGTTTCAACCAATTTTTGTGCTCTAAATAAGGGATAATTATCATTTTGGAAAATGAAATCTGACTGTGGACTGTGTAGAAACTTTAATGACAGATGGACATACAGACATACTCTAAAAATAAAAGTTTCGCTTTTAGTAAGCTGTACAATTCTTGAAAAAAAATCCTTGGAGCTTCATGAAGGTTTTATTCAATTTAAATAAATTTTCTAGTATAATCCAAGTTAGTTGATTTGACTTATGAAATAAAAAATAAAAAGAATTAAAGTACATTCAAACAAGGATGACAAGATCCATTAAAGCTAAACTCAACAAATAAAACATTCAAAAATACCGGATGCTTAAATTTATGATTTGATCATAAAGATGCTTCGCTTATAACATTTAAATTTTTGAATCTTAACAAAATTATATTTTTTTTGAAATGATGATTCCTCTACTGATTAAATATTAGACAAACGAACAAAGCATATTATATCTTAGCTGCTGAATGGTGTAGAGAATCTTTTTTAAAAAATTCAGCCAGCTATTATGAATAGCAGTAGAGAAAATTCGTTTCCTCATAAACATGATAACAAACAAACGTACAAACGAACTGACGGACTAAAAGAGGTCTATATCCAACATAAAGGATAATTTCAATTTAACCAACTTTTTAAAAAGTTTGAAATATAAGTAGGGTGTAAATGTAGTAAATGAACACACCCCTCCTTAACCGAACTTTAGATTAACAAAATTTTCCAAACATTCGGACAATTGGGCGTCCAAATAGGACCTAGTGGTAGTTAGAATCAGTTGAGAACAAAATCCTAGCCGTTCCTTCTTGCCAGATATCGACATTTTAAGATTTTAAAGGGAGTGTGAACGTAAAAATTACTCATCTGATTATCAAATCTTAACATTTACTAAGCACATTTCACTACACTGATCAACCAAAAATGTCCTATTCACAAAAATATCCAGAAATAATGCCTTGATTTTATGGTATTTTGAGAGGGAAAAAGGAAAAAACAGGGAGAATCTGAACGTTTTTGTTTCTTATAATGTTTGTAGGGATATTTAACTTGTTATATATAGTTGAAACAATTTACTTACTGTTAAGGATTTATTTTATGCTATAAAATTGCCAATTCGTTTTTTTATAACGTAGTAATTAGGTAATACAGACATATTTTAAATTCGTATTATTGACAAAAAAATACCTTACTGTCTACAAAGGGTTGAATCTCATAGGTTATATAAAATAATAATATCCTTTTTTATTGTGTTGAACAATAAATAACCCACTTTGGAGAATTAGTTTACACTTTTATCAGACTGTTTATAAAGAAATATTGCGTCTTTATTATTTACAAACTTGTAATTAAAGGTGGGCGAGAGATGGGCCATTTAAAGTTAATTGGATACTAATAAAAAACCTGTTTCTGGCTTTGTTATTGTATTTGGTTTTCAATAAAAAAATATTGCTTATTTTATCAATTTCTAAGTAACTATACATTGGATTAAAGCAAGGATTATGTTAAAAGTCAGCTTAACTGTTAGGAAAAATCTAGAACTATGTGAAAAAGTTTAATTTTAGCTATAATGGAAGAAAAAAGCAATTTAATGCACATTTTATATAATACGGAAAATTTCTTCCTTTCCCCGTACCTTATAAAAATTGTCGGGAAAAGCCGTTTTTTAAGCAAACAAAAGCGCGTTTTGCTCTATCTGTGAGATATTATGAATGAGATAATGTTAATATTTGATATTAAGATGAGAAAAATTTACGTTCACAGTCCCTTTAAGTAAAATTACACTAAATATCTAAATACAAACTTAAATCTTCTTTCAATTTTTTAGTATAATTTTAGTGAGACAGCCCCAAAACAGAGTATCTTTGCTCCTGTGGCCAAACTAACTGCCTGGAGTTCCTAACAGAGAGTGCCTTCACGTGTTAACACAAAAAGGGATTCGAACCCATTCCCAAAACTAACCAACGTGGAATAGCTGTGTATTACAGCATGAGGTCAGTATTTTTACCACTGACAGATAGACAGCAAGGCCTATCCTAACCAGAAACCTGATCATTCACCCACAGGCCCCAGTGGAGCACCTTTGAGGTCTGCACCACATGTTTACTGGGGTGTTGTTCACCTGCACCCTAGGATTGGGCATGTTGAGACCTAATGGGGCCCTTAGACTCCCATTAATCCTGGCCAAGCTCAGAGTGATGTTACACACCTGGCCCATGCCCTGTTCATGAGATGCTCCCCTGCCAATCACAGATCAGCACAGCTGCCACAGGAGGATAGCTGCAGGTGGTTGGCCAAATACCTTCACTGAAGATGCAAATTAGCACTACCCTGATCTTGATCCTCGGGAAGATTATGGTGGTGTGCATCTTGAACTATGCCCTGAGCCTGGGAGGGTTCTTTCTGAGGGAGTTGGGGACACAGGTACCGTTTGAAACTATCAAACTATTACAGCACGACAGTGGTAATTTGTATATTGGGCTCTAGCAATGCATGCCCCTCTGGATACCCTCTAGCTGTTGTTTGTGATAAGCAGGGTCAGCTCCTTGTTGAACTTGTACCTGGGGTCCCCGTAGTCCCCTGCACTGGAAGTTTGGCCTGGTCTTGACCACCATCTCTGTCCTGGGGGTGTACAACTAAGAATAGCCCCTGTCCAGTTTCACGGTTTCATCTGTCAGCTCAGGTGCACCTTGACCTCAGGGAATTCGATGGGAACAAGGGCTGTGGCTTGCAGTGGCCCCTTGAAAGCAGCTCTGGCCAGACAGTTAATTGTACGGCTAGAGCGCTTCTTGCCTTCAGCTGCTGGTTGTGGGAAAGACCCAGTTCCCAGGCTTGGCAGGGCTGGGGCCACTTGGTTAGTGTGAGTGGGGGCGACCATGGCTACTCTCCCAACTGATCCATACCACCAGCTCAGGTCTGTCAAACTGTAACTGTGTCCCCAAATCCATCAAAAAGAACCCTCCCAGGCTCAGGGTTTGGTTCAAAATGCACAATACCATGATCTCCTGGAGGATCAAGATCAGAATGGGGCTAACTTGCATCTTGAGAAATGTATGCGGCCCACCACCTGTAGCTATCCTTCTGTGGCGGCTGTGCTGATCTTGGCAGGGGAGCATCTCCTGGCCCATTTCACGGGCCAGGTGTGTAACATTACTCTAAACTTGGCCCAAATGGCAGGGTTCATGGGAGTCTGAGGGCACCATTGGGTCTAAATCTGCCCAATCCATAAGAGCAGGTGAACAACACCCCAGAAAACATGTGGTGCAGACCTCAAAGGTGTTCCACTGGGGCCTGCGGGTAAATGATCAGGTTTTCTGGTTAGGATATGCCTTGCCTTCACTAGCCATCCATCTATCAGTGTTAAAAATACTGCCATCATGCTGTAATAC
Source organism: Acartia tonsa (assembly GCF_053477335.1). Classification (NCBI taxonomy): domain Eukaryota; kingdom Metazoa; phylum Arthropoda; class Copepoda; order Calanoida; family Acartiidae; genus Acartia; species Acartia tonsa. The sequence goes on along the minus strand of NC_137273.1, from coordinate 10,227,207 downwards.
ACAGCTATTCCACATTTGTTAGTTTTGGGAATGGGTTCGAATCCCTACTTGTGTTCACATGAAGGCACTCTCTGTTTAGAACTCCAGACAGTCAGTATGGCCACAGGAGCAAAGATAATCTGTTTTGGGGCTGTCTCACTAAAATTATACAAAAAAATTGAAAGAAGATTTAAGTTTGTATTTGGATTTTTAGTGTAATTTTACTTAAAATCTTAAAATGGCGATATCTGGCAAGAAGGAACGGCTAGGATTTTGTTCTCAACTGATTCTAACTACCACTAGGTCCTATTTGAACGCCCAATTGTCCAAATGTTTGGAAAATTTTTTTAATCTAAAGTTTGGTTAAGGAGGGGTGTGTGAATAAATGAAATAATAGTTATTTCTCGCATCGTATTATAAACGGCTTTCCGCGGATATAGAATGTACAATTAAAAGATTTAAACTAGTTTTTTTAGCCCCGAGATGCCGAAGGCACCGACTAAAAAAACTGGTTTTAATCTTTTGATTGTACATTTTTATATTCGTAGAAAGCTGGATATAATACGATGCTAGACATAGTTTTTTCGTATGGATGAGAACCGGTTCCTATCCTGCTTGATACAGGATAATGTTTATGGACATACTTACATTTTTAGGACTTGATTATAGAGTTGCTTCGTTTATTACATTATACTTTGTTGTCCCAGGAATCAATATACCAAAAATCAGATCAATCGGATAATTAGATCACATAAAAATTTGATGTTAAAAAAGTTAAAAAATCATCATGTTTAAAATGGACGTACGAACATTTTGGTAATGATTATAGAGTTGCTACGCTTTCTAAATCGTACCTAACTGCTAAAGGAATCACCATGCAAAATTTGAAATCGATAGGACAATTCTAACATGCCTAAATTAACGAAAAAAGCTATCCGTTACGGACGGACGGACGTACGGACGGACGGACAGACCCTAATTATAGAAAAGCTTCGCTTTTAAAAATGGTGTTTTGTCAGCTGCTAATACAGATATATTGTTTAAGACCAATATACAACTAATCTACACAACTCATAAGTGTCTAAATGTCCGCCTATAATGCTAGTTAGATTTAACTCAAGTTGGGAATAGTTATTTCTCGCATCGTATTATAAACAGCTTTCCGCGGATATAGAATATACAATTATAAGATTAAAACTGTTTTTTTTAGCCCTGAGGTGCCGAAGGAACCGGCTACAAAAACTGATTTTAATCTTATGATTGTACATTTTTATATTCGTAGAAAGCTGGATATAATACGATGCTAGACATGGTTTTTTCGTATGGATGAGAACCGGTTCTTATCCACCGGATTCGAATAAATACGAGAAAATAATTTATCTATTTATCTTTATATTCTCAATCCATTTGTCTATTTATCTATCTATCTATACGATATATATCCACTTTCAATCTATTTATGTGCTTTTCTATTATTCTAATTTTCTATCTTTCTATCTATAAACTAACTATCTATCTTTCTTTCTATCTATCAAATTATCTTTTTATCTATCTATTTATCTTCAAATCCAATAACAAACTAACTATTTAGCTACTTATTAGCTATCCTAAACCATAACTTAGGTCCTGGTTTTAGGCTATTCGTTCTATCACTGAGAGAGCACTTTTGTGCGAGGGGCGTATACGCTAGTATTAAATATATCTCAGTGTCATTCTATCTATCTATCTAAATTATTCATTTTTCCAGTAATTTTAAGAACTTTACAACCCCCTTTGTAAATAACAAAAATTTAAATTTAAATCCCGCCGAGTTTTGTGCGTGTGTGTGTGTGTGTGTGCATTTGAAAGAAAATGCGTAGTTACGCACATAGACACACACACACACACACAAACATTCCAGATAGTTCCATTCGTTCGTACGTTGATTTTCGACGTTACGGGTGTTAATATGAATACGTATATATTTTAAGTAGCTGGATTTTTAAAGTGTGTCTATTTTTGCTTATTTAATGTATTATTTTTACATTATGGCCCTATTCTTTAATGTTTTTCATTAATTTTTAAATTCTTAATGTTGCTATTTTTCTTAGTTTGTCGTATTGTAAGTCCACCTAGCGTATTATATATCGTCCCGTAGTCGCTATGCGCAAAATTCTCTCGTCCTGAAAACCAACATAACCTACTTCCATATCTCTCTCTCTCTGTCTCTCTCTCTGTCTCTCTGTCTCTCTCTATCTATCTCTCTCTCTCTCTCTCTCTCTCTCTCTCTCTCTCTCTCTCTCTCTCATATCTCTCATTCACTCTCTATCTATCTATCTATTTCTCTATCTCTGCATAGTTACAGATAAGTAGGTCAGATTGACAACTGCGTAGTGATTCTTAAAGGATCCACGGAATTTAACTTTATGTTAGAGAAGAGAAACCAGAGCTCGATCTTTAAATCGTTTATAGGTGATTTAAACCGGGGCGATTCATTTGGCGCACCATCAAATTATTAATATCAATCTTTAAATCGAATTTGCATGGGTGATTTGAATCGGGCAGTGGCGCGGGCCCGGCGCGCCAATGCCACTCACCGAGTGGTATTGGCGGTTTAAATCGGGGTGATTTATTTAATAAATAAATATTTTTTTTTAATTACTTTAATATTTTATTGCAAAACTATTGTGAAAACATTTTTATAGTTATTTTTAAAATAAATTATATATTAATGTTTTATATAAAATACTATGCTGACACGGAATTTTACATAAAATGCCTTACTGACACGGCTTATGTTATAAAGTTGTACTGGCGCGGATCGATATTTTATTGAGTGTCGCAAGCGATTTAACAACACCGCACCGAAAATCTTTTAAAAATCAGGTGCGCTGTGGCTTACCACCAGCGCGCCTACGGTTTACCTCTGAATCGCCCCGATTCAGCGCGGCATAAAAACGATTTAAAGATCAAGCTCAGACGTTTCTAAACGTCTAAACCAATATAGAATATTGGTTCTAGGCTTTTTAGGCTAATTTTACATGTTTCAATTATTGTACATGGTATTTTTTGTTAGAGGTTCACTAAGTTCCTTCACCCCCAGCCTCTAGGTAAATAAGAAACGGGTCTAATATAGTCTAAAACCACCCAAATATAGTCGGATAAGCAGTTTCCGAGATCTTTAGCTTCAGACAAAAAAAACTTACTGCATTAAAAAAAAAGGATTCACACACACATAGAAATAAATTGACACCCATTTCAGGGATCTTAATGGATAAGACAATGGACGATAAATTGACATACATACCCAATGATTATACACAAGATTATCCCTTCTCCAGATTATAATTATTGTTTTAAACGTTTGAACATTACTAGTTTTAAACTAATTAATCAAATTCAATTAAGGTACCCAAGGTTTTTGAGCCAACGAATAAGATATAAACTTTGGTTACCATTGTAAATTACAACTCAATATCCCTTCACTCCCATTCATCCTTATACTAAAGTAACATGATGTTTGTGTGTCTGTGTGTGTGTTTGTATGTTTGTGTGTTTGTTTGTACCGAAGGATCTCGCTAACCGCTGAACCGATCGGGTTCTTCTGAACAGGGTAGCTTCTCATAGGTACCGGGAAGGTTTATAACTATTTTCTTGGGGGGTGGGACACCCACAACCTCCCCCAAATAAAAAATCCCCCTCCCCCCCAAAAAAATTTATTTTTTTACTTTTTCTTTTAAAATCTAAAATAAGAAATTGGGTTATCAAATTCGACTCTCCCCTTCTCAACTGCCCCTAGAGGCCCCTAGGGGCGTAACCGCTAGTATACATATATTTGGTTGATTTTTAACAGGTGTCTGTATTCTATATAATTAATTATGTATACAACATATGATTTTAGCGTACATTTTGTATGAAAATCAGGGATCTTAAGGGATAAGACAATGGACAATAAATCTATAATTTTTATTAAATTACCATTTCTGTAAATTAAAACCATGGGTTGAAAATTATAAACACCTAAGGTCTTTAAAACCAAATCAAGATTTATAAGAAGTAAAGAAAGTTTTTAAGCCAACGAATAAGAGATTATATCCAACGGTTTCCTCCCTCTATGCATTTTGTAAACCTTTTTTAATTGGCAAATAAAAGAGAAAAATATAATAGTTATTTATCGCATTGTATTATAAACGGCTTTCCGCCTCCGGCACCTCGGGGCTAAAAAAACTAGTTTTAATCTTATAATTGTACATTTCTGTATTCGTAGAAAACTGGATATAATACGATGCTAGACATAGTTTTTTCGTATGGATGAGAACCGGTTCCTATCCACCGGATTCGAATGAATACGAGAAATGTTATGAAACATAGATATAATAGATTATTCCTATTATAAAATGTAAATTTCAAAAGCGAAGCTTTAAATAATTAGGATGTAACAGTCCGTACGTCTGTGATGATTAACTCTGGTCGAAAGTTAAGGTTATAATCATCCTTTTTACTTTCTTTAAATGGCAATTTCTAGGACAATTAGTCACAATGTGATAAAAGTACATCTTAAAAATAAAATGTGAGTACTTCCATAACTGTTACAATAAACACCATGCCAAATTTGATATCAATGGGACTATTCTAACAAACCTGAATTAACGATAAGTAATGTATAGAAGCTTCGCAAAATTTAAAATAATCTTCAAAATACGTTTTTTTTAACGTTTGTTTATTCTCATAGCTCGAACAATAGCCCAAAAATATTTAAAATGCCAAAGAATGGAATTTTTAAAATACCAAACCAATGACGCAATTTGGCGAACTATCCTTCCCTTTGCTACTCTCCCCTTTTTCTTTCTTTCTTTAATTCTCTCTCTCTCTCTCTTCTCCATCTATCTATCTATTACCACTCTCCCTTCCACCCCCCCCCCCCCCGACACGTAGCGTAGGTAGATAGCGTATATACAAAACATTTGTTTTGGATTTAAAAATGACCTTGAAACGTACAGCTTCTAAAATTTTGGACCATCCCTCTTTTCACTCCCCCATACCTTTCTCTTTCAATGGGCCGTTATATCAGCCCCTCATTTTCCTCAATTTTTCTTTCTCTTTTTCTCCCAGTTTCCTTTAGCTCTCTGGCTTACGTCTTTTTTTCTCATTCTTATAGGTCAATTTTGAATTTTAACCAATCACTTTTCAAACATTTCCCTCTTTTTAAAAATAATTCTTTAAAAATTTACATTTGCATCATACCCTCTTCCCCTGTATCAAATTTCCTTTCCCCTTCTTGCAGAAAATGCGTCAATAACATCATCATCCCTCCCTTACCCCCTCCCCCACCCCGAATAATACGCAATTTAAGGGGAAAAAGCCGGTCTTCTATTATATGTAAAATAGGTAGAAAATTATTTTGAAAAGCAATGCTTAATTATAATTGGGGTTTGTTGGTTTTGCTTTTCAGGCAGGAAGAGGACAATGGACTATACATCTTATTGGTACTTAAAGTTTTAAAAACGTATTCTATTATTCGTTGGCTAAGAAACTATGAGAACTTTAATCAAATCTTGATGGGTTGTACAAACCAGTCAGGGAAGGAGGTTTTTTTGAGACTTTTCTTGGATCTGATTGGTTGGTTCATTAAGTTGAGTGTCCAAACGTTTCAACTTCTAATTCTTATCTACAGAAGGGGTTATTTTGTGTATCATCATTGTGTATCTTATCCCTTTAGATCCCTACAAACCAGTAGTAGCAAAACTTTTCAATCAAATTTTGATTTATAGAAGGGTTAAATTGTTTATAATCATTGGGAATGTACACCAACTTCTTGTCCATTTTCTTATCCCTTTAGTTAGATCCCTTAGAGCTTTGTAAAATAACTGCAACTTTTTGGTTTATTGGCAGATTTAAATAAATTTTGGTAAATCTGTTCTTTAAAAATTTTTGAAATCTTATATTATAATGAATGTGATTATCTCTGCTGATAGTAAAGATAGATGTTTGAAATTTCTATTCTGTGCTTTATCTTTTAAGTTTAATAAAGTGTACAAAAATCCCTATCTATTTTTTTCTCAGAACTAATAGACCATGTGTCAGCTCGTTTGTGTGTCAAACCATATCAGAAAGACAGACAAACGAGCATTAAGATATATAAAGTAATAAAGTATTTAATATTCAAGTTCTTTTAGAGGTCTAAACTTAAATTTCATATATCAATCTCTATAATAATGAAGTATTTTACAGATGTTTCTTACTAAATTGTAACTTTCAAATGTTTCTTTTAAAATACAGCTAACCTAGATAACTAACTTTAACGATCATTCGAACGTTATATTTATAAAGTATCTGCTCTACTCAAAATCCAATGTAAAAATGGTCTTTCTAAGTTAATTCAACTATCCAAAAGTCCCTTTTCCTTATAAAATGACGCATAAACATTACGCATTGGGTGACGCTATTTTGAATTTAAATGGCCTACTAGAATTTCATTACTAGATATAAAAATCACCATTTTATTCCCCCTACTAAAAGTCAGCTACAAACGGTCGATAACAAATATTTTCTTCAAACTAGCATTAAAGGCTGTGTCCCTAGACTCTGGGTACATCTTTGATTTAGAAAAACAAATGAAAACCTAACAGATGTTAAAAACCACAGCTGCTATGTCTGGCACATGACATTGATAGTAAGGGAATGATAGTATACAGGCGCAACTCAGTACCATGCAAAGTTAACACTTTCAATCAAAGGGTTGGTTGTCTGTTGGATGTTATTAAACTGATAACAATTGTACCCCATAAAAGCAGAAGATGTCCTTGTGTTATGTAGATGATATTGCCTAAACGAGAAAAATTCCAGTGGACCCGAAGTAAATATATCCTTATACTAAAGTAACAGGATGTCTATTTGTGTGTCTGTAACGAAGGATCTCGCTAACCGCCTAACCGATCGGGTTCTCCTTAACAGGATAGCTTCTAATAGGTCCTGGGAAGGTTTATAACTATTTTGGGGGAGGGTACCACCATCCTCACAAGAAAAATAAAAAAAGTCGAAAAAAAAATTTAAATAATTGAGAGACTTGATCGAAACATAAAGAGATATCGTAGAATTTGAAATCAATAAATAGGTATCGGTTAGACTTGAACAAAAAAACATTCAAAGTGCCACTAGAGGCCTCTAGGGGGGGGTAATGGGGCGATTACCCCCCCCCCCCCATTTAAAATTTACCCCTACCTTGGGGGTGCCGTAGGCACCCCAAACTATTTAGGAGGGGGTATTTACCCCCCCCCCAAACAATTTTGGGGGGGTGAATACCCTCCCCCAAAATAGAAAATCTCTAACAAAAAAAAATTTTTGCGCGCTTTGCGCGCATTTTTAATACTAAATTTTTGATAAAATTTAAATTACCCCCCCAAAAAATTTTACCCCGGGGGTAAATTTTGGGGGGGGAAACAAATTTTACCCCTGCCAACAGATTTCAGGGGGGGTAATTACCCCCCCCCAAGCAAATTTTACCCCCGGGGTAAAAATTTTGGGGGGGGGTAAAAAAAATTTGGGGTATAGTCATTTCCACGACATCCCTCCATAAGGAGCGATTCTTCGTATTTTTCACAGAAGCTTTTCTCCTATTTCTAGCCCCTGCGGGGGGCTCTAACCCTGCGGGGCCAATTACCTAACCCTGTGGGGCAATCACCTAACACAATATAACCTAACCTAACCTAAAATAACCTATAAAAAGCCATTTTAAAAATACGAAGAATCGCTCCTTATGGAGGGATGTCGTGGAAAGGACTATACCCAAAATTTGCAACGCGCTTCGCGCGCCATTTTCCCCCCCCCCAAAACCGAATTACCCCCCCCTTAAAAAAATTTTACCCCCCCCAAAATAAAAAGCTTGGACGCCCCTGGCGTAGACGCTATTTTTTTTTTATAAATTAATAAAGAAATATGCCATAGTAGTAAAATATGATAACTGTATGTAATGCATGTCAAATCAAATTTCAGGGTACAGATATGATCCTAGAGCCTAGGGGCGCATTGAAATACTAGCCGCGCAAATATACAAGGAAGTATTATTGTTATATGTTACTGTGTATATTCTGGTGTGCATTCAATTCCTCAATTTATCACATATTTGCAAAAAAAGATAGCAAATATATGACAGAAGCTTTTGGTTCTGTTGTAATTATGTTTAATTCTGATTATTTGATAATGCTAACAATTACTCCCCTTGGGGCCTTTAGGGGCACTTTACCTTCATTGAATCTTTAAGAAGCTACATTGTAAAAGGTTTAACAATTTATATTGGTTAAGAGCTAGCAAATATAGACAGTCATACACACAGACATATAGATATCCTGCAATAAAAGTAGTAAGGTTTTTTTTTTGTCCGAAGCTTAAGATCTTAATTTAGGGGTTCGAAAGGGTATTTTTAAGGAAGCTTTATAGTTGTCTTGAGGTAGTTTTAGACTATTTTTCTGACATCGTCGCCTGAGGGCGTGGCAACTCATACATACATATATATAGACAGACAGACAGACAAACAGACAAACAGACAGACAGACAAACAGACAAACAGACAGACAAACAGACAGACAAACAGACAGACAAACAGACAGACAAACAGACAGACAGACAAACAGACAGACAAACAGACAGACAAACAGACAGACAAACAGACAGACAAACAGACAGACAAATAGACAGACAAACAGACAGACAAACAGACAGACAAACAGACAGACAAACAGACAGACAAACAGACAGACAAACAGACAGACAAACAGACAGACAAACAGACAGACAAATAGACAGACAAACAGACAGACAAACAGACAGACAAACAGAAAGACAAACAGACAGACAAACAGACAGACAAACAGACAGACAAACAGACAGACAAACAGACAGACAAATAGACAGACAAACAGACAGACAAACAGACAGACAAACAGACAGACAAACAGACAGACAAACAGACAGACAAACAGACAGACAAACAGACAGACAAACAGACAGACAAATAGACAGACAAACAGACAGACAAACAGACAGACAAACAGACAGACAAACAGACAGACAAACAGAAAGACAAACAGACAGACAAACAGACAGACAAACAGACAGACAAACAGACAGACAAACAGACAGACAAACAGACAGACAAACAGACAGACAAACAGACAGACAAACAGACAGACAAACAGACAGACAAACAGACAGACAGACAAACAGACAGTTACTTTTATATAATTGTTTCAAAAGCACGGAATTGCATGCACACTTATTTATATACATGTATGTATGTATAGTAAGATATATAAGTTAGGAAGAATTTAAATGTTAGAGGTAAATCTGCTTCAAATTTTAAGGATTTTTTATAAAATTAATTTTTTTTGTAAAATTCTTTATCTAAAAGCGGAAATACAATTAAAGTTAATTAATTTTGACATCTGTGATTGGTGGTGGAAAACTATCTGCGCTCTGATTGGAGAAGCTTAAGTGTCGTACATCATTCAACCAATTAGAGCGCAGATAGTTTCCAATCCACCTTTCCTATTAGTCAAAATTAATAAACCTAAATTGTATTTCCGCTTTTAGATAAAGAATTTTACAAAAAACGAATTTTATAAAAAATACTTAAAAATTGATGCAGATTTCAAATCTCCCTCTAACATTAAAATTCCTTCCAACTTATATATCCTAATGTATAGGTATCTTTCTGCATATCAATCAAGGATTGTATACCTGAGGTGTTAGAAATGACGATTTCGAGTCACAGCAACAACAAGTCGTTCCCTGGTATCTAAAGGGATAAGACAATGAAAGAAAAGCTGATTTACACACAAAATTTTGGAATACTTAATTCAGAATACTTAAAGTTTAGATACTGCTGGAATGTATTTATCAAATCAAGACTTGAAAATTGTTTTTAAGTCAACAATTGATATGATGTGCTTATAAAACTTTGGGTAGCACTATAATTTACATTTATCCTTTCCTCCCAGAGTAGGTTAATGCATTTATACATTTAGATATCCAGACAAACGTTGTGCAATCAGAGTGCTGGTTGTCTGTTGGTATTACTAAATAGTGTCAGGAAGGTAGGGGAAATTAGAAAGTAAATTATATTGGTAACAAAAAAGAAAATCTTATTGGTTGATTCAAATTATCAGTGTCAAATCTTTTCAATAATTCTTAACTATAAAAGGGTTAATCTTGTTTATAATCATTGGAAAGAACATAAATTTATCTTTCATTGTCGTATCCATAAATAGCCATTAGTAAAATATAGTATAATTACATACAATTAGAAACCATGACCAAAAAAATATGTAATTCTCCAACCAAATAGTAAATTATCCACAAATTCTGCAGGTTTCAAATGTGGGGTGCAATCACTTCTGCATATGTATTATATTATTAATTCATCAGCAAAAAAGCATTTAATTATTACAACAGCGCATAATTGTCCTTTATCTTACCCCTACTAACACCCCCACCCAATTATTATTTATGATACAACAAACTGAACCCCTAGCATTTAGGGACTCTGTATTCAAATTTCAAAGAAGCAGGTATAAGGTAGAAAACTTTCCTAGGACCTAGATTAAAATTAGAATAGCTTAAAACCAGTCTAGGACCTTTATTAGAGTTCCAAAACACAGATAACTCAACCGTCTCAGTGGTTAGCGAGATATAAATGGACAAAAAAAAACAGTTTTATATGATGCTAGCGGCTGCGCCTCAGAATCTAGAGGCTCTGTATTTAAAGGTTGAGATGGGAGGACAGAAAAATAGCATCAAACCACCCTAGAATCTACAGGAAGCTTTCCTAAAAACGGCAAAATTCAGTCGGTTCATCAATGGTTTCTAAATTCATAACTGACATTCAAAAACCATACTGCGAGAATGTATCAATATGCGGAAGAGGATTCACACCTCAAAAATGCACCTTAAAAGTGCAGCCTTGGTCGTTAGAGGTGTGTATACAATTCTGCTAAGAATATTCCTACAGATTAAAATAGTAACAGAAATGCAAAGGTCGTCATTTATTGGAATAAAAGCATATAGACCTATCATTTTAAAACCGGGGATGAAATTTCTTTCATTAAAAAGATGGTATTTAAAAGCTTGGGACGGTCAACTATTTAAAAAAAAAGATTAGATTTAAAAAAATACATAAAGTTATTTTTTTTTAGCTTAACGTAAACGAATGAACGTACTAGTATTAAAATGCAAGCTTAAATACTAGAGTCAATTTATAGTGTTATATCCACTGTAGTTTAGATACTAAAAGTTTAGAAAATAAATATATTATTTTCAAAGTTATTCTATCAAAATAACTTAATGTATACAGTTAGGTTTTTTGTTCTTTTCAAGCGGCTACGCTAGGAGCTAGAAAAATAGCTTAAAACCATCTGGACCTATACAAAGCTACATAGTAAAGAAGAACCATACCGGTTTCGCGGTTAGCGAGATTCTTCGCTACAGACAAAAAAACTTGCTGCTTTAAATTATAGGATTGCTTCAATGCTTAGCCTACAGTACAAAATATCTAGAGGCTTTTACTCAACCCTATTTTGTTTCCCCCCCCCCTCTTATTTTTTTTTTGGAAAAAGAACATTCTTCCCCAGAAATAATATTACCCATTTGTAAACTAAATTGGTGGAAAAGTTTAGATTGTTTTTTTTAGAGCTGTAACCACATAAATGTACGGACAACTGTCACTCTCTGTTTTTTAAAAGCGAAGCTTTTCTATAATTAGGGTCGGTCCGTACGTAACGGATAGCTCGTTTTGTAAACTAAGGCATGTTAGAATTTTTCTATCGATTTCAAACTTTGCATGATGATTCCTTTAAGAGTTAGGTACGAATTAGAAAGCGAAGCAACTCTGTAATCGTTACCATAAAGTCCATACGTCTATTTTAAACATGTTGCTTTTTAACTTTTTTAACAATCAAATTTTTTATGTGATAAAATTATCCGATTGATCTGATTTTTGGAATGCTGATTCCTACGACAACAAAGTACATGGTTATAAGCGAAGCATCTCTATAATCAAGTCCTAAAAATGTAAGAATGTCCTTAAACAATATCCTGTATTTAAGCAGTTAAGTGTTAATGTTCGTTTGTCCTACCGTTTCAGAGCTTAGCTTTTATGGATGTTGTCATCCTTGTTAAATAAATATTTGTAGGGGTCTGCCAATTCTTATTTGTTAAACTTGTATGAAATAATCCTTGGTTCTTACCAGGAAAATGTCACCTTTCAAGCAATATTTATATACAAGGGGGGATTAATTAATACATAATCGCTTTTTATATATCTTAGGTTAGGGTAATAAATGTGTGTATAATTGTTGACGATATTATTCAAAGAGCCGGCTGGGCACTAGTAACCCACCCCATTATTTTATTAATTTATTTAAATAAGGTTGATGTCTTTTTTCCCTTTGCCTGACCCCTGTGAGTGATCCTGATGGGCTACCCATCACCCAATGTAACCTAACTTAAATAACCTTAAATAAAATACTTTATAAACAAACGAAAACAGCCCCCCCCCCAAAAAAAAAAAAAATATTTCAATTTATTTCCCCTTACACTAACATACCTAATAGCCATAGGAAACACCTTTTCAAATATTAAACTAATTTAATAATTCTCTATTATACAATAATGACAACTTCCATTAAAGCAAAGCTCAGCAAATTAGACAGCCAAACGATCTTTGACAGATGAAAAATAACAAATACATTTCAAGACCTAAATATAGAGATTCTTTTTTTAATTAACATGTTTAAAATGAACCTACAGAGAAAACAGTAAAAGTGTCGAACTATGACGTCAGAAAAAATTAACAATTAACCAATAAGAAGCCAGTATTCACTGTGGTAAAATATATAGCGGCCTCTCATTGGTTAATTGTTAATTTTTTCTGACGTCATAGTTCGACACTTTTACTGTTTTCCCTACAGATATTCTGATAATGATTACAGAGTTGCTGCGCATTCAAATTATTCCTTATTGTTACAGGAATAATTTTGATAATTTAACTCAACTGATGTGATACCAGAGATCTTAAGGGATAAGACAATTAACGATAAACTGATGTACATCCCCATTGATGATTAACCAATTTACCCCTGCTGTAGATTTTTGTCTGGTAACTGCTGTTTGAACGAACCAATCAAAATTATTTGATAAGCTTGTTATTATTGCCTTATTAATGAACAGAATTGCTCATTTTTATATTCTATTAGAGGAAAATGTTTTCTTCTGCTAGTGCCTTATCCCTGACTGTAACAAAGACTGACAAAGCCACAAATATGCAACAAAGGATTACAAATAAAAAAGTATCTAACCAAAAAACAAGAATATTTACGTTCATGGTAGCAAAGATGTTCGAAATAATATATATAGATAAATAGAGAGAGAGAGAGAGAGAGAGAGAGAGAGAGAGAGAGAGAGAGATTATAGGGGATAAGAAAGACTATGGACAATAAATTGATGTGAAACACCCAATGATAATAAATAAAGTTACCTTTTCTGTAGATTTAAATTATTGGTTGACTAGTTTAGACACTGCTAGTTTGTAATAAATAATCAATATTTTAGTACAAGACATTAGCCTTACAAAAGGTCAGTAAGAGATATAGTAGGACATACTGACACGACTACTATTAGAGAAGCTTCGCCCCTAAAAAAAAGTATTTAACCAAAAAATTGACTTTGTGTTGATTTTTTGGTTACTCGCAGGGACTAGGGAGAAGATATATAAGATTTACATAATTTACATAAGGTTTTTTTGTCTGATACTGTTTCTAACCTTCCTCGTATATCTTAGAGTCTGATAACCAAGCAAATATATTTATTTTTAAAACGGTAGAAAAAAATTGTTTCGACTCACAAATAAATATTCTGCTTATTAAGATATGACACTCTACAAGAGTAAATGTTCGATATAATGATCTAAAGGGATAAGACTATTGACGATAATTTGATGTACTCCCGTTATTATGATAAACATAATAATAACCTGTACTGTAGATTACAATCATTAAGTTTGGACACTGTTAGTTTATACAGCTCAATCAATATCTGATAAAAACAAGGAATCTACTGCGGTTCACAGTAAAATATTGCTGGTAAGCAATATTTCCAAAAATTTATGAATTTTAAAGGTTGCTAGGTGCCAAACGGCTGAACATACAGATCATGCCCGCACACTGTTTTAAGTGGCATAAGAAGGTCTACAAATAATCTGGAATAGCCATAAAACAAAAATGCATAATTATCTCGCAGTGCTGAGAAATGCGCGAAAAAGACCTATTTTACGCGTTTTTTCTTCAGTGAAGCTTTCCCTGTGCATCATTGGATCTTGGCTATTACAGATTATTTGTAGGCCTTCATAGATTTTTGGAAATATTGCTTACCAGCAATATTTTACCGTGAAATGCAGTAGATCCAAAATAAGAATTAAAAAGGATAAGCTAAAGATGAGAAAATTTTTTTTTCAAACTTTGGGTACCAGTTTTATTGAAAGACCATTATCCCCTCCTTTTCTAGAGAAATACGGTTTTCTCAGACGATTTTTTGTGAATAAACTTTTTAACTCCGTCTTACAAAATATTGAAATGAATTGTTTAATACTTTAATTTTGAATTTATTTCTTAGGATATCATTATTACCCCGTCCCGGATTTGAAAAATTTTGTTAAAATTTTTGCCCCCACCAAAAATATGGTTGATTTATGCATAAAAATGACCCATGCAAAATATTTTTTCTGTAATGCAAAAATTGCGACGGTACAAGCACTGCAAAGTTTTTCAAATCTGCAAAAAACCCTGTTTTTATGGCATTTTTGGGGCTTTTGTACCATCCCAATTTTAAAGATTTTTACAAAATTTCAATTCAAGTGTGTTGATATATACCTGAAATTTACCAAAAAAAATGGGGGCAGTCTCAATTATAACATATGAAGGTGTAGCAAGTAATCTTCCAAATACAAAATTGTCAAATTGCATACATATATAATAGGTTTGGGCCGGATACTTTTTTGGACGGATATTGGATATCTGGCTGATTTATAATGCCGGATATCCGACATCTGGCCGGATATCTAGCAAATATCTGGTAATTTGGCCGGATATCTGGTAATTCGGCCGGATATCCAGTAATTTGCCGGATACCAAATGTGTTGCATTATAAATCATCCGGCAAAAAAAGTATCCGGCCTACCTCTATTATATAAGTATGAAATTTGTTTGATACACAAAACTATCCCTTCTGTAGATTAAACTTAGCGGTTGAAACGTTTATACACTTCACTTAATAAACCAACCAATCAAAATTCAATAAAATTCTCAAAAGTTGTTAACCTAATGAATTAGAAAAACAATTATAAAACTTTGGGGACAAGTGAAATAAACAGTCCAATCAACACAAAAGGGTAAGTTTGTGTATAATCATGGGGTATACACGTCCATTTATCAGCCATTGTCTTCTCTATCTAGATCCCTGTACCCAAAGTCTTATAATAACTGGAACACTTATATTTTTATTACATAACAAGAAATAACATGTTATTCAAGAATCTAAAGGGATAAGACAATGTCTAATAAATTGATGTACATCCCCAATAATGATACAAAAAATTATCCCTTCTGTAGATTAAGACTAGAAGTTGAAACTTTTAAACACTTCACTTAATAAATCAACCAAATAAAATTTACTGAATTTCCCCAATGTTTTAACCCAAATATAAGAAAACACCGTTATAACACTTTGGGGACTAATTTAATAAACAGCTCAATGTCCTCTCCCTCCCTGAACTATACAAGAGTGTATCACAAGTCTAATAATAACTAGGGAGGGAGTGGACATAGGGCTGTTTAATACACTAGTCCCGGAAGGTTTATAATAACATTTTTTTATTCCTTGGCTCAACAACTTTGGAGACTTTTATTGAATTTTAATTGGTTGGTTCATTAGGTTTAGTGATCAAACGTTTCAACCACTATGTAATCAACAAAAAAGGGTCAGTTTGTGTATCATCATGGGATATACAAATAAATTTGTCAGCCATTGTCTTATCCCTCTAGATCCCTGTACCCAAAGTCTAATAAAAAATGGAACACTCATTTTTATTACATAACAAGAAATAACATGTTACTGAAGGATCTAAGGGATAAGACTATGGCTAATGAATTGATGTACATCCCCATTAATAATACACAAAATTAACCCTTCTGTAGATTAAAATTAGTGGTAGAAACGATTGAACACTCAAATTAATAAACCAATCCATCAAAATTTATTGAAAGTCCCCAGAGTTATTAAGTCAACGAATAAGAAAAGGTTATTTTCAAACTTTTGGGACTGGTGTATTAAACGGCCTATTTTGTCCAACCTATTTCTGATACTTATTAAATGCAAATCTTTTCTATAATATGAGTCTGAACGAACTCCGTAAAGGTTAGCTCATTTATTTAATCTAAGCAAGTTAAAATTTTTTGATTGAAAACTTTGGTTGATGATTCCTGTAACAATAAGGGTTTAGAAAGTGTAGCAACTCTGCAATCGGTACTTCTGCTTTATAGCTTTAGTTTTTGATATATTGAAGACGTAAGTTTAATGCAAATTATTGCCAGTTTCCCAAGTGCCAAGTCGAGCACATACCCCCCCTCCCCCATCTCCCGACCTTGAAAAAAGGAAGGGATACTTTCTAGTTTGTTTCTTAATTATATAAGGTCAAGTTAGGATAGTTTATATTGGGTACCAGGGACCCTTGCAAGTTAATATAAGGAGGGAGGGGTTGTCAGTGATCAAAAGACACTTTGAGGGAAAGCACCGAACATCTTTTATAAGCTAAGACATATTTTTCCAAAATTAACAGAGATAAACAATGAATAATGACACATAAAAAGATAATGTCAAAAATTTTCTAATTTTCACAAGAAGAGCTTCTCTGTAGAACTTTCTAGCGGTAACGCTCCTGAATGACTCTTGGGGCACCTGAGAGAAGGGTTGATCCTCTAATTTTATTTAAGTGGTAATAACTGAAACATTCCCTGGATCTACAAGTAACTTTACTGTAAAGAAGAAACAATTGCATACATATATAATAGGGTTGGGCCGATACTTTTTTGGCTGGATACCGGATATACGGTTGATTTCTAATGACAGATAATCGTTATATGGCAAATTACTGGATATCTGGCCGAATAAAAGAACATCGGCCGAATAACCGGATATCTGGCCGAATAACCGGATATCCAGCCAAATAACCGGATATCCGGTCGAATAACTGGATATCCGGCCAAATAACATATATTTGCCGGATATCTGGCATTATAAATCAGCCAGATATCCAGTATCCGTCCAAAAAAGTATCCGGCCCAATCCTATTATATATGTATGCAATTTGACAATTTTGTATTTGGAAGATTACTTGCTACACCTTCATATGTTATAATTGAGACTGCCCCCATTTTTTTTGGTAAATTTCAGGTATATATCAACACACTTGAATCGAAATTTTGTAAAAATCTTTAAAATTGGGATGGTACAAAAGCCCCAAAAATGCCATATAAACAGGTTTTTTTGCAGATTTGAAAAACTTTGCAGTGCTTGTACCGTCGCAATTTTTGCATTACAAAAAAAATATTTTGCATAGGTCATTTTTATGCATAAATCAACCATATTTTGGCTGGGGGCAAAAATTTTAACAAAATTTTTCAAATCCGGGACGGGGTAATCATTATCTACCTTTATGAATAACCTAGGATAGCATAGACAAAGGGGACAATGGTCTGTTTATTACATTAGTCCCCAAAATTTTATAATAACATCTCCTTATTCGTTGGTTTAACAACTTTGGGAACTTTAAGTGTATTCAAATTGGTTTGATCATAAAGTTGAGTGTCCAAACGTTTCAACAATAAATTGTAATCTACAGAAGGGGTAATATTATGTATCATCATTGGGGATGTACATGAATTTATCGGCCATTGTCTTATCCCTTTAGATCCCTGCAAGGATAGGCTTAAATGTCATTCATGTAAGTTGCTCAAATTTTCAAAGTGTCCCTGCAAAACCATTGATAGGATATTTCAAAAAAAAGTATATGTACTTTTATTGTTTTGATTAACTACCTATCAATTACTTCATACGGGTGAGGCTGCTGTCCATGACCCACTATCGTCAGGTCCAACAACCCATGATAACTTAGGGATGACAAATCTTTCCTTTTCCGTCCTAACTCCCGGTGCGTAAGTAAAACACCCATAAGACAACCAAATCTTTGATTGCACGACATTTGTCTGATAAGTAAAAACTATGCATCTGTTTGGGGCCCAGGCATTCCCCCTACTCTAACTATTCAAGTCGTGCACCTGACATAGCAGCAATAGGAACTATTATTAACGTCTTAGTTATAACGCAGTGTAAGGCCGAGATTCAAACCTATCACCTCCCCTACGACGAGCGGATGTTGTTGTTGTTGTAGCCATGATTCTCTGAAGTTAGGACTCAGATTCACACGGAGATTGGTTGTGAGAATCCTTTGGCCAATCTTAGATTGGTAAGCTTCGCGCACAGCTGATTGTTGAGCCACGTTCCCGGTTTAAATAAGAAATTATTCTTGTAAAAAAAAACCTTGCCGGTTCTTTTCAAGCCTCCATTAATCTTACCTAACTTACATTAGAAAAACTACATATTTTGCAACAAAATAAGGAGTAAGTTATAGATGCTTAGAGGGCTTTTTTTTAGCTGTTTACTGTGAACACTTTTTGGAATTCCTAAGAATCTATGATTGAAAAAATGTCAATTCGTGCCTTCAAGTTTTTTTTGGGGTTTGTACAAATCCTATGTTAAGGGTTGCATGCAGGTCATTTTGGACAGTTTAATTTATCAGTAATTTTATTACAACTTACAGTATAAATTGAATAGAGTAATTATAGCAATAGATATGTTATATACATGGATATTATTATATGGAAAAAAATGTCGTCAATTTAGGTTGTTAACATTTAATAGTAAGCTCGTTTAGAAAGAAAGTGTATTGGCTAAGGGGGTTGGTTGGGGGATATCGATATTTTAGCCCGCTCCAAGTTTCACCTTTTCAGAGAATATAAAAATATGGTGTAACATCCAAGTAATAATGTATCCATTATTATAGCTACTTCATTGTTTGTTTTTTATGAGAAGTGTTCATGTCTGACATATTATTGACATATTAATATGGGCATTATAATTGTATGCTTTGTAGATTATGAAGTTTTTAAATTGAATTCCTAAACTAGAAGTATAATTCTTAATTTACAGAAGGGATAACTTTGTTTATAATTACTTGAGATGTTGTTTATTGTCTCATCCCCAAAGACCCCTTATATTATATTAAGGATCTAAAGGAATAAGACTATGACCGATTTATTGATGTAAATCCCCAATGATGATACACAACCTTACCCCTTCAGTAGATTACAATTGGTGCTTGAAACGTTTTGACACTCAACGTAATTCAACGAAATTCAATAAAAGTCCCCAAAGTTATGAAGATTACGAATAAGAAAATGTTATTAAAAAACTTTAAGGACTAGAGTAATAAACATCCCCATGTCCCAACCCCTCCCTACATTATATGCACTTTCCGAAATTTAGAATTTCAAAAATAAATATACGTATTGAACTAAGCGTTTAAGGAATAGGTTAAAAACAAGAACGTAAACAAAAGAAACAAAAGTAGTGGCGATAAAAATTAATAAAAAACAAATTAATTGAAGTTTTATTGGAAAGGGATATTGTACTGTAAATTTTACTAGTCTTCAAAGTTTAATAAACACTCTTGAATTATGTTCAAACTTTTGAACCATTTGTTCATGGTGTTATCAAGTTGCCCTGTTAAGAACAAAAGTGATCTTAGGGGATAAGACAATAGACGATTAATTAATGTACATCCTCATTTATGATTATATAAATTACCCCTTCTGTAGATTATAATTTAAAAACAATTAGAATAAAAACAATTATAGAGTAGCAACGCATCTTCTAGCACTATCCAATCCATCCATCTGTTAGTTTAGCTAAATACGCATGATTTACCATTTAAAATTTTTATTTAAACCGACCGACCAATTCTAATTTTGGGACTTGTACATTGGCACTACGATCTTTTTATAAAAAAGAAATTTGTTAAAAATACATTAAATATCCCTCAAAATTTAATAGTAGCGAAGTAAATCTAAAATATATAAAATTCAAACATATTGAAGTACAAAACTCAAAAATAATTCTGGTCGATTTTTTACCAGGTATTTTTCTGGTCGGATAGACATTGGCTTAAAATGTCTTTTTTTCTCTCTATTTTTTGGCTTTTTTAGTCAAGGCTTTTTGGGTTTCAATTTAAACGTAGGATAAGACAAATAATCTGAATAGGAAGATGAATATTATGGAAAAGTAACAGGATGTATCTTTTTATTTGTTTGAAACCGATATGGTTCTTCTTTACAGTGTAGTTTCTCACAGGTCCTTGGAAGGTTTTTAGCTACTTTATTTTTTTGGGTGGGGGATGGAAGGGTAACTATTATCTTCCGAGAGAAATCGCCCCTTAAAAAATGATATTCACCTCCATTGTTTTTACTTTAAAAAAGCTAAGATTTAAAATGATAAAATTAAAATGGTCGGAGTCAAATATCTCTAGGGGCGTAACCGCTAGCAATGAATATTATAACAGTAACAGGAAAGTATCATCATGGTTTATAGCTATTTTTCAGGGTAGGGGAGGACCTTTAATAAAAGTTGAAGGCTTTTTTAAAAATAAATGTTTTAAACAACTTTCTGTTTAAAATGAACCTCCCTATTTTTGATTTAAATGTCCTTTTGCGTTTTAAAGTTTTTTTACTCAGCCTTTTAAAATCAACTACTATAGTTTGTTCTAAGAAGTTGTAAGGCTTGGCTTTATTTTACAATAAACGTTTGTACGCACGTATATTGCCTAATATATACGTCAACTCTAAGGACAATATCATGTTGAGAATCAATATTCAATTTCAATCCCTTTATAAAAGTAACAGAATGTTTGTCTGTGTGTACCGAAGGATCTTGCTTACAGCTAAACCAATATGGTTCTCCTTTACATAGTAACTTCTCATAGGTCCAGGGAGGGTATATACCTATTTCAGTCGTTTTTACCAACCTTCCTATAGAAAAGGCGGGTATAGTCCCTTTCGTAACATCGCACCTTATGGGGCGATTTTTCGTATTTTTTACAGTAGCTTCTCTCCAATTTCTAACCCCTGCTGGGAGCTCTAATCCTGCGGGGCCAATTACCTAACCCTCTGGGGCAATCACCTAACCCAATATAACCTAACCTAACCTAAAATAACATATAAAAAGCCATTTTAAAAATACGACGAATCGCCCCTTAAGGGGGGATGTTACGAAAGGGACTATTCCCGAAAAGGCCCATAGAGAAAAATTGCCAGGATGAATTTTTTGCATTGAAAAAGGAGGGTTTTAGCGGCGTAGCCGCTTGTAATATATAATTTTCTTAAAATTAAAAACAATAATCTTTTATATCTATAAAGGTTTCAATTAAAAAACATAAGAAAACAATTACTTTTTTTATGAAGAAGTCTATAAATAGATATTTTGCAAATAAAAAAGATTATATTTCCAAAAAGAAAAGAAAATAATGATAAAGGTTTTCCTAAGAAATCATAAAAAGAAACTCAGGAGAAAAACAAGAATGATAATGGCAAATAATAGCGAAGCTATATGTGTTTTTAAAGCATAGAATAATGGCTAATAAATTGATGTGCATCTCCAATGATGATACACAAAATTACCCCTAGTGTAGATTACAGTCAGTGGCTTAAACGTTTCGACACTCGACTTATATGAACCAACCAATCAAATTTCAATTAAAGTCCCCAAAATGTTAAGCCAACGAATAAGAAAACAAAAACATTGGGGACTAGTGTAATAAACAGATTATTGTCCCCTTTCTTTTATTTTTGTCAATCATCATTTGGATGCAAATCAATTTATTGTCCATTGTCTTATCCCTATGTACAAGTACTAGCGTCTACGCCCCTAGAGTCCTCTAGGGGCACTTTAAATGTTTTTGTATATTTAGAAGCTAACCTGTTAAGGAGAACCCAATCGGTTCAGCGGTTAGCCAGATCCTTTGGTACAGACACAGAGACAAACACACATCCGGTTACTTTATTATAAGGATGTACTTGATGTACTGGATTTGAAACATCACCTGTTTAAACTAGGTTAAAAACCAGGGAGTAGGTGGACGATTAATTCAATCTACACTTCTGTTATCTCCCGGCCCAATATACCCAACATAACACTCTAGAATCAGTGTCATTTACACTAATGTATGTACACTTTCAGGCCACCAGTCCACTGGAGAAGAACAACGGGTTGCCTGCGGCTCACTGCGGCAGACATTCTAATTTCGCGGTTACAAACAGCAATTCAAAGATTTTCTTTTTTCAGACCGCTTAATTATAATGTCTGCCGGCTCTTTGGAGAACTAAGCTGTCCAGATTAATCATCCAGGTACAGCTTAATTCTCTGAATATGATTAACCCTTTTCCCCTTTCTATACTAACCAATATTGTAATAATGTATGGGGGGAGAATAGGATGTTAGTTTAAGCCGGGTGTAGCTTAGGCTTCCAACACCTGAATAAATATAAAACATCTTCTTATTCAGGTATTACAATCAAGATTTCTCACAATTTTCCAGAATCCATTAATGCCCTGAGGCCCCGCCTGGAGACCCTAACCGTACTTCCGTCCTGGCCCCCCTGCACCCTTTGGATAACCTCTGGAGATACTGTGGTAACATTGATCTTCCCTGCGTTACAGACCCAGGTAGTTTATATTTGCTAAAGCTGCTCTATAACTAGCCAATCTGTAAGTCCTATTCCATCTTGGGGGATACAGCATCCTTCCCAGACAATCAGAGGGAAGAATAAATTCACCACCCATTGTCATATTCCTTTATCCATGGTTATGTTTTAAAGCCGTAAATTACGGATTAAAAAGTGTATGAATGTTTTTTGTTATTTACTGTTTTATCTATTTTCATAGAATAAATTTTATTTAAACAAGGATGACAACATCCATAAAAGCGAAGTTCAGGAACGGTAGGACAAACGAACATTAAAAATTAAACAGTCTCAGTACTGAATAAGCAGAATATAAATGTATGAGTATAAACAAAATTGTAGGTAAAGTTGTTGTAAAATACTTAAATGCATGAGTATTACAGATGTGTTGTACCTTTTTGTTCTAGGAATCAGTATTCCAAAAATTACATGAATATGATATTTCACACATAATAATTGACAGACGGACGGATAAAATGAGTTGTATAGTAGATATTCAATTGCCACAGGAATCTTCATTACCAGCCGATTAAATGAAATCAACAAACAATCTTTTGGACGGACATGCAGACAAAATTAGTTAGGGGTGGGTTAACTTCGTTCTATAAATGCCACATTAAATTGATTTATAGATAATTGTTTTTAAGTAATTATTTTACCTAAACACTTGTTGAAATAATTAAAATTTAAATTGAATAATCTATAAAATTTTTGAAATAATTAATTTAATTGTCGATAAGCTCCAAAATGTAACTACTAAGTTTTCCATCTAACGAACAGGTAAATCTATCTTTTGAAATAATGGATGTAGAATATACGTGGATATTATGACATTGGAAAAATTGTCATTTAGGTTGGTAATTTCCCTGTCATTTATTGGTCATTTCTTTTATCCAGAGGATGGGATGGGTTTGGTTAAAGGGAGGAGGAGTTGTTTTTATCTTTTACTTTATTAGAGAACCTGAAAATCTTGTGTAAGATCCAAGAAATAATAATAAATCCATTTTTAAAAAGCAGGTTTTTTAAGAACACAGTAATAGTGTCTGACTGATTATGACGTAACAAAAAAAATTTGCCAATGAGAGGCCACTATAAATTTTACCATTGGTCAATAACGGCCTCTCATTGGCTATTTTTTTTTGTTACGTCATAATCAGTCAGACACTATTACTGTGTTCGTTTTTTAAGGGATAAGAAAATTGATAAATTGAGGCACATCCCCAATGATGATAAACAAATTTACCTACTCTGTATATTTAAATTATTGTTGGAAACAGTGGGGACAATGCTAGTTTTAACCAACCAATCAAAATCAAATAAAAGCACCCAAAGTCTTACAGTCGTTGGCTTACAATTCGTTGGCTTAAAAACTCTGGGGACATTTTTTGAATCTTTTTGCGAAGACAGACAACCAATTTTTTAGTATATTGGATGACAAAAAAAGCTTGTATATATAAATTGAACATGAACATTTGAACAATTTGTGTGAATTGTCTACGTGTTCAAAATAAGTATTTAGCACGGAGGGAGAGGACATTGGACTTTAAATTACACTGGTACCCAAAGTTATATATAATTATACACGGTCTCTCTCATTAAATTTTGCCTACTTTTATTTGTTCAAACTAGCAGTTTCCAATCTTTTTAATCAAAGATTTAAGTCTAAAGGAGGGGTACTTATGTAATCACATAATTTGGGATGCATCAGCCATTGTCTTATCCCTTAAGATCCTTGTTATTAATAACGCAGCTACTCTACAATACACAAACGCAAGAATATTTAAATGTGTCTTATTAGCAGTGAGGAAGTTGACAATATCACATGAATCAATCTAATTTTACAGTCATGTACTCCATATAATCCTTATATAAGTAACAGAATATGAATGTGAACACTGTAACTTGTCGACACAATACAATCTTTCCCGATTTTGTATTAATTTTGCGGAACATGATTCCAGTTACGTCATATTTTTCTTTTCCGAAAAAGGGAAAGGGGGAAGAAAAAAGAGATGGAAGAAAAGGGGGTTTTCCCCATCTCTTTTGAAGAGATTTTCTTCCCCCCTTCCCTTTTTCGGGAAAGAAAAATATGACGTAACTGGAATCATGTTCCGCAAAATTAATACAAAATCGGGAAAGATTGTATTGTGTCTAACTTGTCATAGGTAGTGGGAAGTTTTAGAAATATTTTGAGGGAGGGTACCGTACCCCTCTCCCAAGAGAAATCATCCCTAGAAAAAATGACTCCCCGCCTTACAATGTCTTTTTCTTTTTAAAACTAAAATTAAAAAATGCGGGGAGGATGAGTCGATATTCGATCCCCCCACCCCACATCAAGTACCCCTTGATGCCTCTATAGTCTGCAAAATACAGAATTTAGTACATTATTATAGTATATTAAGGTTAGCAATCATAGACGATCTGTATAATAGCTACGCTCCTGGAGGGCTCCACGCTGCGACCGTAAAATGAACATTTAGTTTACAAAGTACACCATTTGAAAATTATTTATGCACATATACATCTATAATACAAAGTAGAACGATGTTTGTCTGTTTGTCTGTCTGTTTGTCTGTCTGTTTGTTTGTCTGTTCTAAAGGATCTCGCTAACCGCTGAACCGATCGGGTTCTCCTTTACAGGGTAGCTTCTCATAGGTCCCAGGAAGGTTTATAACTATTTTCTTAGGGGGTGGGACACCCCCAACCCCCCCAAAAAATGAAAAATACCCCCCTCAAAAATTTTTTATTCTTTTTAAAAGTAAAATTAAAATAGTGGGGTCGACTACCCCCCCCCCCCAAAAAAAAAAAAAAAAAAATTTCCCCCGCCATAAAATTTTTCTTTTAAATCTAAAATATAAAAAATTTGTTTGATTAAACCTCTTGGGGCAAAGCCCCTAGAGGCTAGGGGGGGGGGAAGCCGCTAGTATTACATACGCTGGTAAATGGAAAATGGTTACAAATAAGCAGGGAGGGAGGGAACAATGAACAGTAAATTACACTGGTACCTAAAGTTTAACTTTTTGTTGGACCTTGAATACTTTAATTAATTTTTGATCAGTTGGTATAAGCTCGCAGTGAAATGGGCTATTACTGAAAAAATATATGAAACAAAATACATGAGAGGGGGGTAGAACCAGATTTTAGCTGTAAAAAAATATTGGATGTATTTTTGTCAGTGCTGGATGTATTTATGGCATGAAACCGATTTTATTGTCATTTATACAGTAAAAATTCAGTGTTTGTTATAAATACTTCCATTGCACTGACAAAAACACATCCACTGTAAATTTGCTGGATGTGTAAATGGCAGTCCCTCCTTTCTGCTCTTTCCCAACACTTCTAATACAAGCCCCTAAATGCTAGGGGCGCAACCGCTAGTCTAATATAAAATAAGTATATTAGTTCGAGTGATTTATTGTACTAGGAATCACAATTTTCAAAATCATAGTATCCTAACCTGTTTAAAATGAGGTTTGAATTGAACTTTGAACAGAGTTTTATTCTAAATATTGTAAAGTTGTACCTTATTGTTCAAGAAATCATCATGCAAAGTGTGTTATCCGATAAGACAATTCTAACATGCTTTAATTACAGACGGACCTACCCAAATTGTAGAAAAGCATCGTTTTTTATAAGTGTTGCTAACCAATTCAAATATATAAGAGACAAAAATAAAATTTAAATTTGTAAACAAAATTATGCATTTCAATTTAGTCTAAGGGGAGATTTAAAGCGACAGATATAGAGAGAGATAGAAAGAGAAGGAGAGAAGAATGAAAAAATGTCCAAAATAAAGGGGGAAAGGAAGGCTAAAAGGGAAGTACAGATACGAGGGAAGTTAATTCAGTCCATAAGTGGGTCAAGAAAAATGGAAATTTTTACAGCAAAACTGTAAAGCTAGCTTTTAATACTGAAAAATCTATTACTATATGTCTTAAGTGATGAATTTATGTACACCCCTTATTATGAAAAATATATCAACCCCTGCTGTAGATTAGGGTTCAGATATGGCTGGTTTATAAAACCAAAACAAAATTTGGATCATGTTACTTGTCGATGCAGCGCTGCACTTACAAGTAACATGTTTAACTTTGCTGCACTTACAAGTAACATGTTAAAGGGAGATTAAAAAAGGATTTAGGCAGACAATGTTAGTTATATTTTAAATTGAAAATAAGCTTTTTAGTCATTTCTAAAGAACTTCAAAACCCCAAACAACTTCCTTCGTCCTTCATCTTGAACCTTCTTACAAAGTTATTTGGATGAATACATGTGGAGGGATCGCTATAATGATAATGTATTTTACAATTTGTGCAACCAGATTGCTATTTAATATCATGTGTAATTATTTAATAATATTTTTGCATATATTTAAAACCATTACTAATAAATGTTTAGCTAATGAATTAATCTTAATTAATTCTATTTATAATTATATTAGCATCTCTGTAGGGAATGGGGCGGGGATATTGCTGCATCTACAAGTAACATGTATGAGTTTGCTGCATCTACAAGTAACATGTGATAAGCGCTGCATCGACAAGTAACATGATCCCAAAATTTAATAAAAGTCTTTAAAGTATTTAAGCCATAGCCAACGTATGAAAGATTGTGTTATGGGGGCTGGAATCATTTACAGTGTAAGCATGGGGCACCAAAACCTATAGACTAATACAACTGTTGTCACATATCCAAGTTTTTCTAACCATGCGGGGCTACACAAGTCCAATAAAAACCTAATCAATGGTCAAATCAAATAAATACTTCATTGGTTTTAATGGTAAAGGGGGGGGGGGGGTTGGGTTTGGTTGATATTTTTATTATAAACTTGTTCATTTCACTCAATAAAATTGAAAGCATTCCTTAGTAGGTGTTTTAAAAAATCAACAAATGGTCAAATGAACAACAATGGTCAAATGAGTCAGCTTTTATGAGTACTAAAAATGCGCGAAAAAAGGCCAACATTTGGACTTATGCATATAAGGAAAACTTGTGAATAATTCCACCAGGTGGCAGAAGATGGGGGAGGGGGGGAGGAGGATGTGTGGGAACTAAATATTTGATCTGGGGAAGGGGGGAGAGGGAAGCATGACATCCACCCCTTATCACACCTGTTACACTGAATTGTCTGTGTGTGCGCGCGTGTGTGTGTGTGTGTGTGCCTTCACATATATAACAGGCTTAACATATAAACGGGTGTGCATACTCGCCCACTAAAACTGACCACTATAAAAATAGCACGATTTCAGAAATGGGAAAAATATCACTAATTAACCTTACTGCTAATTTTAGCCTTTGGTAGTTAGTATGCAATTATGGGATTTAGATTTGATTGGTCTGTCAAAAGACAGACAAAACATTTTATCCATATTTTGGATAACTAATGATTTATAGGTTTATTATGTACTAGCGGCTACGCCCCTAGAGGCCTCTAGGGGGCACTCGAAGGAGGAGAGAGTCGATTTTAATAACCCAATTTCTTATTTTATATTTTAAAAGAAAAATTTGAAAAAAAATTTTTTTTTTTTTGGGGAGGGGGCGAAATTTTTTTTTGGGGGGGGAGGGGGTGCCCCCCCTCATTTTAAATTTTAGTAAAAAAAAATTTAAAATTTTTTTTCGGGGGGGGATTTTTCATTTTTTTGGGGGGGTTGGGTGTGTCCCACCCTCCAAGAAAATAGTTATAAACCTTCACGGGACCTATGAGAAGCTACCCTGTTAAGGAGAACCCGATCGGTTCAGCGGTTAGCGAGATCCTTCGGTACAGACACACAGACACTTAAACACACAAACACAAAAAACACACAGACAAACAGACATCCTGTTACTTTAGTATAAGGATAGTTTAATAAAATGATTTTGTGATCATATTTTTTTCTATCAAAAAAAAAGTTTTTGACCAATTTTAGCGTATATTTTTGATATTTTGTATGGAAATCAATAAACTAAGTAGATATAAGTATCTCCAAATACATATGTTTGTTAAGGAAGAGGGAGGGGGTGTTTCAAATGAGGTAGGGGAGGGGCGTCTTATGAGGGGGTGTTTATGCATGTTTAGGCCATGCTACAAAGTGGCTAAATTTTAGAGGTTGTTTTTTCAGAACAGCTAAATTTTATTTTATGACAATTATTTACACAATAAGGAAGGAAGGAACATTGAGCTGGCTATAACAATAGCCACAAGAGATGTTTATTACAAACTTTGGGGACTTTTATTGAATTTTGATTGGTTGGTTTTTTAAGTTCAAACGTTTCAAAGTCTAGCTGTAATCTACAGAAGAGGTAATTTTGGGTATCATCATTGGGGATGTACATCAATTTATCTATGCAACCAGCAGAATTACATTGGATGTATTTTTGTCAAAATTGTCTGGTTGGATATTTTTTTTCGGTATTCTACCAATTGAATTGGATGTATTTTTGTCACTTGACATAATATTAATAGTTATATAAATACCAGTGTTATTTGGTTATTAGGCACAGATAGCCTGACAATGTAATTTACCCTGTCTAAAAATTGTGTCAAAATAAGTTTTATAACCACGTAATCTTATTAGTTGGGTTTGAGTACTTTCATTAAATATTGATTGGTTAGTTCCAAACTATTAGTGATCATACAAGTCAACCAATAATTTTAAATTGCAATCTATTTTGCATTGTGTAATCCCTTAGGGTTCCTGCAATTGCAAAAAAATTGTTTTCTTGGCTTGAAGAAACACATTCAAAGTACGACTTGAAAGGGGGAAAAATTGGGAAGAAAAAGAGGAAATAAATAAAATAAATGCGGGTATTTAAATATACAAGGATGACAACATTCATAGAAGCGAGGAACTATTATTACGGATTTGAGTCCTTTCATGGCAGACAGTATATAAAGCCATAACGTAATAAGAATACCGTTATATTGATACTATGACGCTATGACCACTAATTTTTACTGTAAAGGTTTTTTTTAAATTCCATATTTGATATTATTTCAGCCATAGCCGCTTTTATTATAGTCATTAAGGCGACATAAAGCATAAACATTGCACATCTACAGAGTGACTAGAATTGTAATGAAATATATGCATTTATTAGACAAAAAACTAATTTAAGAAAAGCTTTACTTTTAAAATTCGAGGGAAGAATGAGAGCCAAGTAATTATTTTATATTGAAACAAATTTCAATTAAACTTTACTTCAATAAAAACGTAGTTTTTATTGAAGTAAAAGTAAACTTTTACATGAAATTATTCATTTTGTTATGTTTTTATTAATAGATCTAGATAACAATAGCATATTATACTAATAGAAACATACTGTTGGAACAATTTGACCACACCATTATATGTAAAGTGTACACATTTTGGTACGAAAAATCATTTTTTCTTTCATCTAATTATCTGAATTTAGCATTATATTATCCAAAATTTGCAACTATTGTATTATGAAATTAAATCACAAATCTTCGTTTGCTAGTATTTTGTATAAGAGATCATCAAGGGTATTATGACTATTGGATTAGGGTTAATAATTATTATATATATCTATGGTTTAATAGATTTTTTCCAATATTTATTATATATTACACTTTTTATAATATTTCTGAACTAAAATTTAGAATTTACTTTTCTTTTGCATATAGATAATGCTTGAGTATATGCTCCACTACTTATGAAAAAAACGCTCTTGTTAGTATCGTAGCTACTCCATAAACATGCTTTATTATGTCTGTCTGTTCGTCTTAAGTAGTGCAGCTTTACTATAACTAAGGTGTTCGAAGCCCAATCTGTACCATTTTTTATTCCTGTGACGTCATAAAATGAGGGAGATGAGAGGAGAAGTGGGAAAGAAAACCCCTAAAAAAGAGATGGAGAATCCCTCATTTTTATTACGTCACAGGAATCAAAAGTGGTACAGGTTTGGCTTCGTCATAACTGAGGTCTACATGTGCGTTTGTATAACTGGCTTTTCTTAGCCTTGAAAGACAGGTGTCTGACTTTATTTTGGTGTAGATTCTTCAAAAGGTTTCATATTTCATAGTGCAATTTTATGGTATACAAATCTTTGAATTAAGTAATGACAACTAATTATTATGGATAAGGTGTTAAATCAAATATAAGGCGTTAATGTTTGGACAATTATAATTAGGGAGGTAGAGAGAGGTCACTTGCTTTGAAATTAATCCCAAAATAAAATCTAATTAATTGAAATTGCAAGTAAGGATGGTAAAAACAGTCCATCCCAAGGTATCTTAAGGGATAAGACAAAGGACGACAAACTATAACCTAAAGTTACAAAAACTAATTTTCTTCCTCTGTTAATTTAAAATTGTTGGCAGAAAAGTTTGGACACCAAAGTTTTGTACAAACCAATCATGATTTGATAAAATCGTTCCCATCCTCCCCACACATTTCTTTATCCCTAATATTTATTATTGATTTCAATCTAACAAGTGGCGAAATTTAAATTCTAATTAATTCATATTTGAATGATTTAAAAGCTGGTACCAGAGTATGTATATGTATGATTATGTGTATGTATATGTGTGTGTGTTTATTGATTTTGTAATTTCCTTGCTACGCTACTTATTGATAATACTATCCTTCTTTCACTGTAAATATTTTAACCCTTACAGATCGGGGGGGGGGTCATATTGACCCCCCCCTCTAGTTTTTTCAATGTCATTTTTTTTGTAGGTAAGATGGAGAGCTGTGACTTCATGACTTTTTAAGTTTAGTAATTATGCGTCGGCAAGAGTTGATTTTATTAGGATATCTAGTCTGTGTCGGTCGTGGTGTCCGGTCAAAGTCGGTTGGGTAGCACCAAATATTTAAAAAAATTCTAAATACTTTTGTGTATAAGGTAGAAACCTATATTTTTTTTTGGTGAATACTAAGATATCAATGACCTTATGAGAAAAGTGGTGTTATGACCGTTTGACCGCACCCTGACCGACTTTATGACCGATTTTTGTCCGGCTTTTACTACAGACAAATATCCTGAATATCATGGCTTCTATTGCAGCTAGAAACCTAAAATTTTTTTTGGTAAATTCTTGAGGAACAATAAACAGATAAAAATATTAATTGGCGCCGCCAACCGCCGTTTTACCGCCGTAACCGCCGAAAATGGCGGTTTCTGTTATTTGCCGTTTTTCGGCGATGATCAGAAAAAGTAATTTTTTTGTTATGAAAAATAAAAGTTCGTCCTAAAATTTGGTCATCCTAGCTGCAAAATTGGCCGCTCTACAGCTGTTTTAAAATTTAGCGGCTGGCCGCTAAAAAGCGGCTAAGGAGCGGCCTGGCCGCTATGACTAGAAAAAGTAATTTTCTCTAAAAATACACATGAACCACCAGAAAAAAATTTTACGTCTTTATCTGTAACAGAAGCTGAGATAGAGGGGGGGGTCAATATGACCCCCCCCCCCGATCTATTAAGGTGGGAATTGGGGCCCGATCTGTAAGGGTTAATAGAGAAGAATTGTCCTAAAGATTTCAAATTTGGCATGACGATTCCTTAAGGTACGATTTAGAAAGCGTAGCAACTCTATAATCATTACAAGAAAGTCCGTTAGAAGATTTTAAACATGATGATTTATACCGATATTTTATATGATAAAACAATCCTATTTACTTGAAAGCGTAGCATATCTATAATCATGTTCAGAATGTTCGTTTGTCCCACCCTTTAATATCTTTCGTCATAGTTTAAATAGAATCCATAAAGAACAAAGTTACCAAAAAAGAAAAGGCCATTGGGTGCTGAATTTATCAACAATCTACACACCTTTCCTCCAATGTAACTCTTAATGGGGATGGGGGGGGGGGGGTAAATATATCATATCATCCATAACCCTATATCTGTATCCTGTAAAGTTAGAGAATACTTTTTCTATTCATATTTTATTTTGATAAAAACTTGAAAGAATGTTTAATTAGGCTGAAAAAAGTAGAGCTTTTATTTCAAATGTTGTAAAATGAAATAGCATTTTCTTTTACAATTTAGAATGAAAAAATCCTTTTTAGTAGGATAGTAACTTTTGAATTAAAAGTGGCTTCCCTCCACCCAACAGCCTAAAACCTTCCCTTGGCTCATTTTAAACTTCTAATACCATTTCTTGTAATAATACTTCCTTGTACCTATAAGAATCTTCATTGTTAAGGAGAACCATATCAGTTACTTGATATAAAGGATACTTCAAATGAAAATCTATTGTAAAAGTTCTTTTGTCAGTATGTCTGTCCTTGATTAATACAATAAATTTGATTTTACTACAATATGATACGATACTTTAATTTTCAGTACTACTAAGGACCGGTTTTAATTAAGTGGAAATAATTCTTTACTAAAATGAATTAGGTAGAAATACAATAAAAAGAAATAACAAATCTTTAGTGATGCTTTTAAAGAAATATTTGAACAATTGTTTTCATTTTGTAAATCAATATTTAATTTATTTGACAGTACATCCAAGTTTTAGAGAGCACAGATATTCTAAAATTTAATGATAAAATAAAAATATTTTTCAAAACTTTTAACCCATCCTCCTACCCATAGACGTCCAAGGGGGGGGGGATGGGGCGATTACCCCCCCCCCCCATTTAAAATTTACCCCTACCCTGGGGGTGCCTACGGCACCCCCAACTATTTAGGAGGGGGTATTTACCCCCAACAAACAATTTTGGGGGAGTAAATACCCCCCCAAAAATAAAAAATCTCTGTAAAAAAAAATTTTTGTCCGGGGGTAAATTTTGGGGGGGATAAACTAAATTTACCCCTGCCAACAGATTTCAGGGGGGGTAAATACCCCCTCCAAGCAAATTTTACCCCGGGGGTAAAAATTTTGGGGGGGGGGAGGTAAAAAAAATTTTACCCCCCCAAAAAGCGAATTACCCTCTTAAAAAAAATTTACCCCCCCCAAAATAAAAAGCTTGGACGTCTATGCTTCTACCTCTTGTACTTTTCTGTGTGTACTGTTTGTCCAACTGATAATCCTAATTTTTCATGAAAGCCCAGTGCAGGTTTAAGGCTATTTTAGGAGAAGTTTGGTCAACTACCACAAGATATATGACAAACGAAAATAATTAGTAGGGGGGGGGGGGGGGATTGGTCCATCAAAAAATTCACATATCTCGTATGACAGTTTTTTTTTATCTTCGTTTAAATGGATTTTTTTTCATGTTGTTTGAAAAAGGTAGGTAGTACATCTAAGTACAAAGAAAAGTTTTCCACTAAAAACGACAAAAATGTATGAAACATGAAATAATATCATAAAATATACGCACAATAAAAAATCACAAGGGACTATCAATTAATGTACAACATTAAGCAAACTAAATATATTGGTAGAAAAGTTTAGACACGTCTAATTTTTACCAACCAATCAAGTAAACAAAATTATTGAGCCAACTAATGATAAAATATGGGAATAAACTTTTTGGCATTTGCTATTTTTTTTACTGTACTTTAATGTACTG
Organism: Acartia tonsa; assembly: GCF_053477335.1. NCBI lineage: Eukaryota > Metazoa > Arthropoda > Copepoda > Calanoida > Acartiidae > Acartia > Acartia tonsa. The sequence continues at coordinate 10,192,896 of NC_137273.1, read as the reverse complement.
TTATTGCAGAAGCTGCAAACAAAATATAAGAAGTTTTGAATGAGCATATAAGTACAAAAGAACGGTCATATTTTATTCAAATGTAAAATATTTAAATACCAAATCATCAGATTTTGTTCTTTGACAGTTTTCAAGATAAAAGTTTAAATTGAATGAAAGGATAAAGATTAGAAAAACGAGGACAATTAAATCCATAAGTAGGACAACATTCATAGGCATCTAATTATATTCTTTTATGTAAAATTAACAGTCTGCTACCCGCAGAACTGATATGGTTCTTCTTTACAGTGATGCTTCCAATGACTTCTGGGAAGATTTTTAACTATTTAATGGGAGGATATCTCCACCCTCCCAAGAGAAATCGCTCAATGATAAAATGAACCCTCCACTCATAAATATATATTTTTTTTAATTAAGATTTAAAGTTGATGGTCGACTTCCCCTCCCTACCTCAAATGACCCTAGAATGGCATACATGCTAGTATTTTTTAAAGTTGGGTTTATATATGCCATGAAAGATCTCGTAAACAGTGACCTATGGTTCTATTTTTATGGAAACTTGTAAATGATCCAAGGCCTTATAAAAGTTTCATTAATCTCAACAGATTAAAAAGAATTAAAATACTGTTTTTATTCTTGCAGATTTTTTATAAAAAGAATATCCATTTCCTTTTTTATATAATCAACATTTCATTTATGAAATTTTCGAACATATCTTTTAGTATACAGTGGCGTGCACAGGATTCTGATAGGACTCTTAATTTCAATTATAATCCCCCCTTCTACACGCTTTTGGTTCAATACATTTATTTTTAATATGTAATAAAATAAAAGAGATAAAAAACAAGGATGGCAACATTCATAAGTAGCAAACCTTTGAAGAAACAACGTAACATATAGAGTATGAATTAGGGGAATTATTTCAAAGTAATTCAGAAGCATATCATATTAATAAGATTAAAAAAGTATTTATACAGGAGAGAGAACTAAAAACAGACAGACTGACAGACAATAACAGATTTAAAACAGCTATGCCACTAAAAAATGAATGATTTAATGTTCATACTTTGAACATAAAACAATAAACTATAAAATAAATAATAAGTATACAAAAAAATCAACCACTAATGTTAAGCGCAGCCTAGCTACATATCAAATTATTTTTTGTTCATTTTACATGAAAAAACCTAAATAATCCTAATATATAAACTTTTATAAAGCCAGAATTATCGTATTTTGTATATCTTTATTTATATGTACGTTCTATAAGACCTAATAAACGGCCTAATCAATAGTTCTATAGTTTTCAAATACGAATTGGTGTTGGACAGGTTTTAAACTATTTTGAAATGGCGAAGTAAAAGGTTTATTGCTCATAGAGATGTTGAAATGGGCGATTTCCCCCTACATATATAGAATTTGGATTGGAAGGAAGTGGCTGCAACCTCCTTTCTAATAGCTTAAATTATTCCTCAAATCATTACTAAACTTTTTAAAAAATTGTGTTATGATCGTTCCAACCATTTATGAGATCTTTTGAGACAGACACACTAACACACAACTTACTACTTTCAAGAACAACACATTTGATTCCACTTTTGTAAGTTGTCATCCTTGTTGATTCTAATTTCAATGGCTTCATTGAATTCTACACCATATGGACCAATTTTGTATATGTGCGTCTTACATGTATTTTAACTCTGTGTGTGTGTGTGTGTGTGTGTGTGTGGGTGAGTATGTGTGTGTGTGTTTGTGTTTTGTGTGTTAAGGTGTGTGTGTGTGTGTGTGCATATGTAGGTGAAAATACAGGTGAAAGTTTGGAAAAGCGGAAGTTTTTTCCCCGGGGGCAAAAATCTGTAAATTTTTTGTCTTCTTATGAAACACAGTCTGTTGTTCAAGGACCATTCCGTCCAATTTTCAGGGATCTTAGGGGATAGGGCAATGGATTAGTGATTGATGTATATCCCCAATCAAATGCAAATGATTAACCCTTAACGTGTTTATAAAACTTTGGGGACCAGTATAATTTGAATGCCAATAGTAAATCAACATTGGCAAACACCATTACAGCAAATTGACAAAAAGAAAAACAGCTTAAAACCAACCCAAGACACATTTAAATCTTTACATGTAAAATATTTTGATTTTGGAAAAAAATCTATTACATTATGAATAAAAAAACACCTAATTTAAGTACATTAGTGATATTGAAAATCTCTATATAAGAGCATTACAGACATACAGACAGACAATTTATAAAATATTCAATATAATGCATTTATGATAGGTTTTGTGCTTTTTATTAATATTCATAATCATAAGCAATCATAAATATGAATAAAAATTTATATAAAAGTTTTATTAGCAGTTACTATACAAGAAGGATATGACCGTACGTCCGTCTAAACGGTATGAAAATTAGGTTTCCTTGAAGATTTCTCATCCCATCATATTACATTATTTGTTAAGATATTCCTAACCACTGAACCTATATTGCTTATATTGCTGCGCTACTTGGGGACACATATGACAGATATTGTGTCTAAATCACCTAATTTACTCTCCATTAGAGGAAGATAAAAGTATTTAAAATGTTTTAGGAATTCAAATAAATTTACATTCATTAGTTGATCATGCATTTTTTATAGGGGAGAAGCTCCTCCCCCCTGTTTGCGTGAGTGTCCCCTTTTTCTGACATTTATTTCTTACATACCCCCATACCCTAGTTTTCTTATATATGTACGCCTCCCTCCCTTTTTTGCTCTTTCTTCTTTTCCCCCCAATGCTAGCTACCTACTTCTTAAAAGGTTTTCCGAAAATCCAGCGAATATTGGACTATATATAATTGCGAAAATTACAAAATTCAGAGAGTTTTATAAACACAACTCTCATTTGCTGGCTCAAAAACTTTGGGTTCTTTTATTGAATCTTGATTAGGTTGCATAAACTAGCAGAGTCTAAACGTTGTTAAATGATTAATGATGTTATTTGCTGTTGGATAGGAACACTGTGTGCATGATTTACAAGTACCGGCTTCATGACCTATTTTCCAGGGGCATCCCCTTGTTCTTCCCCCCCCCCCCCACACACAACTCCTTTTCACTTCTTAGAGATGGCCGTGTGTGTGTGTGTGTGTGTGTGAGTGTGTGTATATGGCAAGAAACATCAGAAAAACACACACATACACAGGCACACATATATTATGACAGGTGAAAGGAAAATTTTAGGTGAGGGGAGGTACAAAAGGAAGTCCCCCGCCCCCCCCCCCCCAACATAAAAATATGAGTGATGGGGGGGGGGGGGAGAAAGGTATGTACGCAAAGATTTGTATCGCTACGAACGCAAATGATGATGTTTGACTAAATTATGTGTGTTTGTGTGTGTGTTTGTTTTTGAAAACAGGTAGATTATGATTTAAAATTCTTATGTATATATGTAAAATATACGCTTACGTATTCAGAAAGATTGTATACAAAATCTTAGGAAACCTATTAGACTAGATAACATTGAGATTGTATATGTGTTATCTAAGTCTTATTGAAATGCAAGAAAGATTCATAAAGGGGATGTGTGGGGTGTCTACTCCCCCATGGGGAGAGAACTTAAGTAATCAATCCCCAAAAAGTAATACCTCCATAAAAAAATGAACATATCTGAATTAAAATAAATGAGACTCTTTTGTTAGATAGCTGAAATATATTTTAAGAAATTTAATTTTAAGTTTTTAAAATCAATCAATAAAAAGGAAAATAAAGAAATTACAGCTTTGATACTAAGTTGAACTTAAGTACATACTCTTCTTACAGAGGAGATGCGTTCTTAAAGAAATACAAATAATATTTGGGGGGCGTAAACTTATGGGAAGTGGGAGAGGATTGTTTTTGTTTGTTTTGACGCATATTTTTGCGTACAGTTAAGTGAGAGCACAATACGCATTCCTCAAACAGGCACTCTCATATTTTGGTTTAGTGTACATTTTATTCAAAAAGCGTAGCAGTATAAAGTTCACGGTATTTTTAAATATAATATAATATATCACAGTAAAGTTTAATACAGTAATGATATGTTTAATCTTTTTCAATTTAATTGTTTATAGAATTCACATTTATAAAAGTATTACTTAAAATATCAGGGATTTCAATAATGGAAAATAAAATTATGTCTAATCCCAATTAATATAGGCAAAGGTACACTTTGTGGATTGAAAATATTGGTGAACACCGCAATTTTGAACCTACTAATCAAGGTTTACTAAAAGTACCAAAAGATTTTGAGCATTAGCAGGCACGATTATAAAACTTTGGGTACCACAGTTCAGTTTACAGTCCAATGTCCCCTCTCTCCCTATTAGAATATAATCAGCTTGACAACATTCAAACATACTTGGTTCTTGAAGCATAACCGGCAGACCGACGGAACAAGTAACTTATATACTGTATGCTCAAAGGTACAAGTTATCTTTACAAAAAAATGTAGCTTTCTATCTTAAATAGCAGCCAAAAAGATCAAATTTACCTACATAGAGTTACGGACAGACTGACGGATGGATTGACAACGTGATTTATAGAGTGTCTTCGCTACTCAAAACTTATAGATTGGTATTTTGAAAGGTATATAAGTGATGGGGGGTGTTTAACCATTGTAACAAAAATTTGTCAAAGTTTTGACAGGTTGAAATATCGTACGAAGGGACATACGTACAGCGAGTTGATAGTTGCACTTCTAGAAAACTTTTAAGAATGATATTACCTCGAGAGAGATTATTTAGTCCTTTGACACGAATTTTGAATGTGAATAATATTATCTTTATTATTAAACTGTAAGTAATCATGATCAATTTTATTGTTTGTTTGTGATTATGCCATGTTATGTATATATATTTTTTTTGTATGTGTCATAATAAAAGAAATATTTCATTTCATTTCATTTCAAAGTAATGTGGCTGAGATTTATTTTGTTAGCATAAAAAATGGTAATTATAATTAAATTCCTTTAGCAGAAATGATAAAACACCCATTGGTGATAGGGGGGTACAAATTAGGTATGTGTTTTATACATATCTTGGATCATAGGCTAATTAAGGGTTCAATTGTGTACAGTACATATTCTGTACATATGGGATATTCTTGGTTTTTTAAAAAATATTTACTGAAATGTACAATACAAAACCAAAATCTCATCTTTCAGAAATGCTTCAAAACCATTGAGCGTGGCCTAGGTTCTGTTGATAACTAAAAGGCAATTATGATGACAATACAAAATGTACATAACGACTTTTAGAAGCTGTAATTTAGTGGGTATTTGCTTATGTACTATTTAACCTTGCGTACAATCTCGGTATACTGGATCTTTGTGATCATATTTTGTAGGTATATGTATTGTTTTTCTTAGATGTTATAGAACTAACTTTCATTATATATACTACGCAGACCGTAATCACAAGAACATGATCATAAATTTGGCTGGATGGCAGGGGGTGCGAAAAACCTCCCCCATTTCAAATTTTACATACAGAGACGAACATTTAGAGTCATGCTTAATTGTAATAGTAATCTTCATTGACGGGAAAATCTAGAAGTCTATCCCTCAAGCCCCCCCCCCCCCCCTGTATTTGATATGGAGTGACATGGATAGACGTACGGAAAAAGTGTTATTGTTTAGTAGAATCTTAACAGACAAGGAAAATAACATGTATAGGTAGCGAAGATAAAAAAAATCAAGGTATGGATTACAGATACAGTCAGTTTTTAATCATTTGTTTGGTAACATAAAGAACTGGTATTGAGAAAGTATATTGATCTTGTAGCCTTTATAACATGTATTTGTAACATTACCGACAAACTGACTAACCTAGCAAATTTTATACTGGATGCTAATTGGTTCAGGGAATCTTCACCAAAAAATCAGACATCTATCTTGAATAGCGGCCAAGAAATTTACGTTTTCCCCATACCATTTCTAACCTTTGGAGTTATAGAGGATCTTCATTTAAAAAAAATACAGAAAATCCTTTAAAAATTTACCAAAAAAGTAAAGTATATTGTATATTAATCCTATAGATATACACAACCAAATCTATCTTAATTATGAAAGCTCTGGAATTTGGGAAAATTTTAAAGTCCGCGTGTAAGGAATTTACACTTTATTTTCAAAAATATGAAAGACTTTAACAGCGTAGCTACTTTATAGTTATGATCTGTACAATCAATCATGTGTGACGTCATAAAAATACGTCTAAAAAGGAAGAATAAGAGGAAAAGCAGGAAAAGAAACCCTTAAAAAATAGATAGATTTTAACGTATTTTTATGACGTCACACTTGACACTTTCCGTGTCAAAAGACACGAATTTTAAGAATATTTGTGGGTAATATTATAATATTATCAAAATCATATTTTCCGTCGTTTTGAGGAATTTTTGTGTTAATAGAAAGGACAACTGCCTTTTATTTTTACTCTTAAGCCAAATGATTAGAGATCTAAAAGGATAAGATAATGGCCTATAAATTGTTTTACATCCCCTATTATGATGCACAAAATTACCTCTTCTGTAGATCACAATTGGTAGATGAAACGTTTGGACACCCAACTTAATGAACCAACCAATTAAAAATGAATAAGGTTATGAAAGTTGTTAAGCTAATAAATAAGAAAAAAGTTATTATAAAACTTTGGGACTAGTGTAATAAACGGCCAAACGTCCCTTCTCTCCCTGTAAACGATGAAACTTTGGTATATAAAAAGCTTGAAAAATGTTAAGTATTTTGTACTTTTCAATTCTATGTTTTCCTTAATTCTCGAGGGAGTGGATACAAAACGACGAATGTTAAAAATGAATTGTACATTGAAGCTATTGACAATATATGAATTACAAAAACAAAAACAAGTGAAAATTAAACAGTGTCACGGTCTCCAAATAGGAATTCTTTCATAGAAAGGCAATGCTTAAGACCAATATTGGTGTAAATATTCTTCTTCCAGTGAAAATGGCAGCCCCTAAATTATGTTTCCACCTTTGTTCGAGGGAATAAACGTTGCAACGTTCATGATTTAGCCGTTACTGATATTGGAAGATTTTCTTTTAAAATTTAGAACATTTTTTACATTCTTTATTGTAGTTTTTTTTAGTAGGTTCTATTTATAGTATATTATTTTTCGCCGTTTTATAGCATTCGCAATTTTGTAATTTCGCCGTTTTGTAACATTCGTCGTTTTGTGATTTCGCTGTTTTGTAACATTCGCTATTTTGAAATTCGCCGTTTTGTATCCACTCCATTCTGGAGGACATCGCAACATATTTTGATCGGTGGGTAAAAAACGTGAATAAAAAAAAGTGTTTTCTGACCTCTTATAACATTAGACTGATTAATTGGAACCTATTGAAATTGAAATTTTTGTTATGAAAAGTTGGCTTGAACATTGTAAATAGCTTAAAAGGATTTCCGCTGAATTAAAGATGTTTGACCCACACTGAAAAGTGAGGTATCGGATCGTATCATTTCTCACGATATAAAATAATTTGTTGTGCTAGCCCCGATGAAAAGTTTAATTCTCAGACATTACAAAAAAAGGATTTACGTCCCTCTTTTGTATTTTATTGTCTAATCTTTAAAAATATGCTTTTTAAAGCATTACATTTTTTCTGTGATTATATAGACATACAAATTTAGCAGTATTGAAAACATTTAGGTAGGCAAGTGGTCAGATTCAGGTATTTCCAGGACAAACCCCAAACTGTCCCAGTTTGAGCAAGACGATTCCAGTGACGTCACATACGTTTCGGGAGAGAAAAAGGGAAGGGGAGAAGAAAATTTCTTCAAAAGAGATGGGAGAAAAGGGAAGAGATTATCTTCCCCCCTTCCCTTTTTATATGACGTCACAGGAATCGTTTTGCTCAAACTGGGACAGTTTGAGGTTTGTCTATTTCCAGTAGTTGCAATTCACTTTGTCTGCCAGTCAAGGTTTGTCTGTAATGCTACTTCGGTAATGGTAAATGGGGTATTCCTATCCAGTTTTTTGTTTAGGAATATCATTCCCATTTAAACAAAAACTCATTTTTATGCTAAAATGTGGTTTAATTTTGGTTATCAATTTTCATTTATTTCTCCGAATTAGTCATTTTTCTCCCCGAGGTAATTATGCTTTCTTTTAGTAATTAATAAAAATTCTAAAATCTTCCAAAAAAAATTTAAAATCTTCAAAAAAATTCAAAAATCTTTTAAAAATATTTTCTCAGATTTTCACGGGGATAAAAATGATACCAGGAAAAAAAATTATATCTTAATATAAAAATGACTACCTCGGGGAGAAAAAAAAGAATATTTACATCCACTATTTAAGGGGTCGTTTATGTGAGAATGCATTTTTCTTGGCTTCTATTTTAGATAGACCATTGATTTGTTTGTGATGTTATCCCTTACAAAGAGCATCCAGTAAACAATTTACTTAGCCTTTAGAGGCTTGCATTGTATGGATGTAGTTTTAAAGCTTCACTTAGGTCTCAAGGTGGATTCAGGCAATTCAGAATTTTTTTATCAGATCATCAGATTCTAGGGGCGAAACCGCTAGCACGAAACAAACTAAAAGTAAATTGATATTTAAACTTTAGTTGTTAAAGTATTCGGGAGGGAAGGGTCATTTTTTTATTTGTTGGCTTAACAACATTGGGGTCTTTAATTGAATATCAATTGGTTGTTACATTAAGTTCAGTGTCCCAAGGTTTCTAGTTGTAATCTACAGAAGGGGAGATTTTGTGTGGGGATGTACATCAATTTATCGGTCAATGTCTTATCCCTTTAGATCCCTGATATATAATTCCCCTTATTAAAAGAATGCGAATCTTAACTTAAATATTCTTAAAATGTAATATATGTAACGCTTTGTTTGTTCACTTCCACATATGTATCACAATAGCGAATCTATACAACTGCATATTATTACAATAGTCCTCCTTGCTTCAATACAAAGTAGCTTGATCCTTAAGATCTCTGTAACCAAACCACTTAACCTATTGGATTCTACTCATCAGGGAATTTAAGCTATTTTCTTAATATTTTTAGGCAGTTAATTTAAAATGTGGTAGTTGCAGCACTAGAGGCTAGGGGCGAAGCCACTAGTTGCATGTATTGTAATTAATTATCCTTATAGAAAAGTAACAGGATGTCTGATGTCTGATTTTATAAAGATATTTATCCTGGAAAAAGAGAAATTTCTGCAAAATGAGAAGGGCCAACTTCCTACTAACTTTTCTCCCAAGCGCCTTTAGAGGTTTCTAAGGGAGTAGCTGCAAGATATTATATATCTAATATGAAAAACTCAAAATATGCGGAAGTGAATGTACATACAGCAATGTATATATAGTATATAATGTTTATAATGTTTAATCTATAAGGGATACATGGACTGATAAATTGGATTAAAATGATGTGTTTTCGGAGCGCAGCTACTATATAGCTTAGTTTTTTATTCAATTGACTGAACCATTCAACTTTAGCAGCAATTGCAATAATCTTGTTAAAACATCTATTAAAATGTCCAACACAATGATGTACCACCTCATTCCTATAAAAATTAATTCATACAATACAAATGACAATACACAGACTAATTTACCAATGGCAGGCCAGTATACAAGTATGAAACAAAATGGTAGGCCAGTATGCCGTCATTTTTTAAAGGCACTATAAAAAGCTTTCCTAATGATTAATTTTCAATATATGCTTAAATATCTTGGCATTTTTGTGCATTTTATCCTGTTTTTATTTTTCCCATTATTTTTATAAATATGTACATTTTGTTTATATAGAATACATGTATAAAATTTCAAAGTATAATATGGTCAATTCAGCATATCTACAAAAGTATTTATTCCATTTAGAAAAGAATTCTATTCTAATGTTACTCCTAAATTGGACAGTTTTTAAGATAAAAGAATATTTATCTTGACTAAACAGGACAGTTGATGCGTTGTTGACCAAAGTTGACCAAGCGTTTTTTGAGAGGGGGGGGGGATGTGTGAAAAATAGGGATATGGGAGAAAATCACCCATTTATCACTTCCCCCCCCCTCACAGACATCCTTTTTTCAATTGCACATTGGTGGACACTCCCTGAAAACTGCATAAGAAGATATTTATTTTTGTGTAGGCTCCTATTCTTGCTATTAAATGAGTCCAATACCAGAGGTCAATCAAACTAACAGAAGCATGCAGAATGAGGATTTATACGTGTCATCTTCAAAATTATAAAGGGGTGGATACACTCACTTGAAAGTCCAACCCCATAATCCCCTTGACAGGGTTTCACACCTCCTATTACAGCCAATATCAAGTTTAAGAAGTCACACTCGTATAAAACAATTTTTGTGCTTTGCACATCTATTTACAAACAAAAGGATGCTTGCTTGACTTGGTTTAACTTTTGATTTCATCTTTCCCTCCCCAACTAACCAATAGCCTAAAAGAGGATGCCCAAACTTTTTATATCAAGATGTGAAAATGAGGGGTTTCAAAATTTGAGGGGGATTAACACACCTTTAACCCCTCCCTTTGACGTATAAGATCTAAAACATACCAATACCAAGCTCAGTTGAAAAAGATTTATTTGAATACCATATTGGCTCACACCAAACTTAACATATGCCTTACACCCAAAGGATCATACACCCCTGATGGTAAAATAGCACCCTCTCTTTTTTTCTTTATTGCACTCCTCAAAAACTTATACCACCGAATTCTCACTTAATGGGGGCTGTCCGCACCCTCTGTAGCAAAATACTATGCATATCACTTACTACTAATAAAAGATTACCTATTATTTCTTCACCCTAGCCTGAATAAATGAAGAAACTGAGCACAAATTTTTAAATGTCCTGAAAGTTGAACTATTCAGTAAAAAGTCAACTGTCCCTAGAATCCTAACTGTCCCTCTTAGCCTGAACAGATATATGTTAAATTAAACTACTTGTCGCTTAGTTAATTGTGACAGTATATAGTATCGTATTACATGACTCCATCAAAGGTTTCCGGTCAGTTAGCACGAATACAAACAAACAAACACTCACAAATAAAGGGCTAACTCATATAATATCTATTTATCGTATCGTATTTAGACAGGTTAACGCGGATATAAAAAGAAAAAAATATATGGTTAAAAAATGTTATGTTAGACCCGAGGAGCTTAAAGCCAGGGGTAACAAAACTGGTTTAAATTTTATTATTTTCGTATTCATGGAAAATTGTCTGTAATACAAAGCTATACTTAATTTTTCAGTATGGCTGAGAACCGGTTCTAAATCCGGCGGATATTGATCCGTTTCGAAGCCGTACTGGAAAACTAGTCTAGCCCAAAACTCTATTGGATTTGGCCCATTATGAAATTCAAATTCTGATACTTATAAAAGTATCAGAATGACTTACTGTGTGTGTGTAACCTAATATCTTGTTAACTGCTATTCCAATATGGTTCTCCATCACAGTGAAGCTTCTTAGAGGTCTAGGGAAGATTTATAATTATTTTGAAGGAAGGTGCTTCCACAATACCATTAGAAATCGCCCTTAAAAGTACAACCCTCCCACAAAACACTTTTAAGATGAAAAGAAAAGTTACAACTTTTAGTAATATATTCGTTTTGTGAAAAATGAGTCTTAAAATCTTTTTTCTTCGAAAGTTACAGATCCCATTGGGCCATTTCGAATTATATAAGCGCAAATTTTGTGTGTGAAAAATGGCAATGGTCAATAACATTTGCTTTGTTGCTAACTAGCGGATACGCCCCTAGAGGCCTCTTGTGGCATTAAAATGTGTTTTTTTTTAATTTAAATATCTAATTTGAGAAATAATTTGTCTATGTTATCAGCTGTTAAAATCATGTCTCTACGCAGCGCGACTACGCTAGCGACACTATGCGGCGGAAATAATTCAATTTTTTCGATTTTATTGTTATTTCTCTTGTGAGTGTGGTGGTACCCTCCCCCAAAATAGTTATAAACCTTCCCGGGACCTATGAGAAGCTACCCTGTTAAGGAAAACCCGATTGGTTCAGCGGTTAGCGAGATCCTTCGGTACAGACACACAGACAAACAAACAGACAAACATCCTGTTACTTTAGTATATGGACTTCATTGTAACATTTTATGTTATGGGATTACGTTAGAATTGGGAAATACTTTGTAAAGACTGTTTTTATATGACAAAGGACTGGAAAAATTGCCGAGATTCAATCTATCTATAAAAATAACAGGATGTTTGTCTGTCTGTTTGTGTTTGCTGAAGGATCTTTTCTCTCTAACCGATATAAATATATACTTAAGTTACAGTGAAGTTTCTTATAGTTCAAGAGAAGGTCTTCAGTTTTTGTGGGTCTTGATATGTCTTTATCCAGTTTATGAGAACAGACAGATACGTCAGTTAAAAGGTAGTTTCGCATTAGTTAGAAGTTTTTCCCAAACACTAAAATTTTTGGATATCTGTTTATAAGATCTGTAAAATGGCTGAAAGCATTAATGATTGAAAACACTTATCCCTCCAACAACCTCCTTAGTGATAAAGATTGTTTATATATTTATGTTCCGGGGGGGTTAAATTCATTTCAAATATTTCAAAGAAGTTGTATCAACTTTTTTGCTTTTTTTTAAGATAGCTAGCCGGTTCTTTCAGTAAGTAGTAGATGTAAAATTTTTCATAGAATTCAGATATGCAATCGGTTTTTTTGTAGACCTCTTATTTTTTAAGTAATTTAAGTTTTTTAAAAAAATAATTAAGTCGGTTTTACGGTACTAAAACGTAACAAAATAAAAGAAGAAAATGGCCAGTATGAACAAAAATAGTAAGATCTTTAATTTGACACCTTACTTTTAAAATTCTGTTGAGTAATTATTGAAAAAATCTATTTTTTTAACCTTGGTTTAATAAAAACTTTAGACCTAAATATTTTCTCAAACAGACATAAAAAACGTGGGTTCATATATACCTTTAGAATCAGAAAAATATTATGAATCTATTCTAAGCAAAATTGAAAAAGTTTTATAAAACTATTACAAAAAAAATAAGTTTATTTTAAGAATCATAATTTTCGGCTTTAAAGGGTTAGCTTGAACCAAACCTGAACTAAACCTAAACAAAAGACAATGCAATGTAGCAGATATTTTTTAAACACAAGAAACAATAATGTATTTTTAACTGCATTGTTTTGAAGTTTATAAACAGACTGATGCATATTTGTTCATAATTTTTCATTCTTTACATGTTCTTTAATATCACTATATTTATTGTAGTATCTATTGTATATATTGTATGAACGTTCTCCTTTTTTTCTGGCAATTCTATAGGTTAATTTTATAGATTAAGCTTCCCGATTCGTCAATTTTTGCAATTTGTGATTGGCTAGTTTAGTAGTTACAATTCTTAAAATAAACTTTTTATTTTTTCTATTTTTTATTACAATTTTTTAAAACTTTTTCAGTTTTGCTTAGAATGGATTCATATTATTTTTCTCATTCTAATGGTATATATGAACCCATATTTTTTATGTCTGTATGAGAAAATATTTAGGTTTAATGTTTTGATTAAACCGAGGTTAAAATACAATTGGCCATTTAATTATTTTTTTATTTTTTTACTTTTTTTCAATTTTGCTTACAATGGATTCGTAATATTTTTCTGATTCTAAAGGTATATATGAACCCATGTTTTTTTATGTCTGTTTGAGAAAATATTTAGGTCTAAAGTTTTTATTAAACCGAGGTTAAATAAATAGATTTTTTCAACAATTACTCAACAGAATTTTAAAAGTAAGGTGTCAAATTAAAGATCTTACTATTTTTGTTCATACTGGCTATTTTCTTCTTTTATTTTGTTGCGTTTTAGTACCTTAAAACTTAAATTACTTAAAAAATAAGAGGTCTACAAAAAAAACCGATTGCATATCTGAATTCTATGAAAAATTTTACATCTACTACTTACTGAAAGAACCGGCTAGCTATCTTAAATAAAAAGCAAAAAAGTTGATACAACTTCTTTTCAGAAATAAAGTAAAATCAAATGAATTAAAAATCTTGTTAGTTTTTAAACACCAGTTACCTTGCACCTGGCCTAAATAGCCTAAAACCACAATAAGACATTTATAAAGCTTCGAATATGTTTTGAGCCATTGCATCCTCTGCTCCAACATAGAACATAAGGTACAATTTTCATCGTCTTTTGTTATGATGCGACTTGGGCCATGAGTTAAACCAATAACCTTCTTTAAGACGAGTTTATTATTAAATATTTGTGTTTAAAAGTATAGTTTAGGATGAAATTCCATTTACTAATACCTTTAGTCGAGGAACATTTTTGCCGTTGATGCTTATCAAGTTGTGTCAAAGCCAATGTTTGAATGATTCATTAATTAAAGCTGCATTTACATCAAGGTTGTGCATTATAGAAAACAATTTATTTATGTGTGGAAATTGCTTTCTGATTTATTTTTTCTATTATATAATTATACTATATATACGATTTTAGGAATAATGATTCCTAAGACAACAAGTTACAATGAAGTAAAGTATCTCTATAACCAAGTCCTAAAAATGTAAGTATGTCCTAAAACAGTATCCTGTATATAAGCAATTTTGAAACAATTTTGTTTAGGCTTAACTTAATTCTCCTTATTAAGTTATGACACCCTACAAGTAGTATCGTTTGTTTGATTTACCGTCTGATTTTAGAGCTTCTCTTTGATGGATGTTGCCATCCGTGTTATACAACCTTGAGTTAAAATATCTCTTTCCCCTTTCTTATCAAAGATAAATTTTTAAAAATTCCCCCTCCACCCTAAAATATACAAATTCAATATGTTTAGAATCATTTAATTGGTAACAAATATTTAATCCACAAGGATGACAAAATCCATGAAAGTCGAATAAATCTCTATTATTTCATGAAAGCTTTTTATGATCTAGGTATGTTTTTAGTTACTTTTTGGGTTTTGAATCTAAAATTACTTAGGGGACAGGGGCGTATCTATTAGACTGTAAAGTAGAAAAGATTATTCAGATCTTAAAATTTCTCAAGTTCTCATTGTAAACTATTAGTCCTTTCTTGAATTGAAGATTGAAATTAAGAAGGCCTCCCCAATTTTCATCTCTTCATTATTTACCCTCCCTGACAAAACCCTGTACACGCCACTGGTCAAATTTTATTAAAATTGCTTAATAATATAGACAACTACCTGACCCAAACTGACCTAAACCTAATTTAATTAGTTTGGCAAGCAATATTAATGCACTAATACGCATTTACGAGAAATTTTGAGAACTTTTGTTGGTTATATTAAGTTTTATTAACTATACCTTCTCCTCGCACGCAAGAATTCTCCTCGAAAATCTTTTTTTCTCCTCGAAAAACTTCTTTATCCTCGAGAATTTCTTCTCCTCGCAATTCTTAATACTCTTAATGTTTTAATATTCTTAATAAGACTTGCGCTAGTTTATTATTCTTGTTGGGCTCCTCGGAAAATTGAAAATTGATTGTAAGTTTTCGGAATGAATTATTCTTATGTAGAAGTTTTATTCTTAGAATTTTTTATCCGGAACTACGCTTGTAATATCATAAAAAACGGTTTCGTTCGGCCTGGTGATCGTTCTTTCTCTTGATAACTTTTTTTATTGGTCTTAGGACCAATAAATTGTATTAACCTGTTTTTTTAGTATGCATCTGGTGACGTTTCACGGCGGTAGGGGGATATCCGAAGACGGCGGTTGACCGGGAAAGCTGGGGGTGTAGGGATCTTGCTAAAGGCACAACAAGCGGATTTTTTTATTGATTGATAACAGCGAACAATCAAATCAAGTAATAGTTGAGATAATTGGCCAGCGATAGCGCCCTAGCACCATCAAGGGCGTGCACCAGCCTTAGGGCTAAGTTTCTGTACCTGGTTATCTTGACAGGGCATTATTCGCAAAATTGATTATTTAACAATGTTTTTAACAATTATAATGATATATGGATGGGTAATAAAAATAAACCATCATGTTTTTTAAACAATTGTAATTATAAATATATAATATATATGATATTTATTTATTTATGCCCTGATGGCGGAAAATTGTCCAAGATCAGTGGAATGTTGTGGATCTGCGGTTAATAATAAATTTGATTTGATTTTGATTTGACAATTTTTCGTCTGCTAGCAAATGGTTTTCTGCTCCTTTGTCAAGAGTTTTACTATGTTTATATTTTCGACGCTATTGGCTGATATTTAAAGAACCAAATAAAAGTCAGCACTGGATCCCTACCCTTGGGTAAGTTACATATAGCTAGTGCCCCCTCGTTTCGTTTACATACAAAGAAGAAATATATGTAGAGTGGCTTTACAAAGAGTTTGAAAAGATTTTATTTGAAATTTAGAATGAAAACAAATTTTGATAATAATCCCCAATATCACGGAAGAAAGGATAAAACAACAAAAGATTAATATACTTTTACTTAATATTTTAATGTGTTAAGTCATGGCTTAGGTTCGAATTTACGGAGGGAAAAAATGTAGATTTACTGCAATTGTCCTCTCCCTCCCTGGCATTATCCCATTAGGAAAAGTTGTGTTCTAATTTTCTGTGCACGCCAATTTAAACTATCTTGTAACTTTAGCATTCTTGTAAGGAATTAAAATATATTATAGGACAAAACCTGCAAGGTTTTACACCATCATTTTTGTAAGAAATTAAAATGTATTATAGGACAAAAACCACAAGGTTAAGAATAATATAAACCAAGTAAAGAATCAATATAAACCATAAATTGCAGTGGAAGAGAAAGTTTATTAATGCATTCTCTCATTGTTTAGCTTATAAACTGTTGTTTTAAACCTTGATAGGTTGGTTCAAACTAGCATCTATTGCTTTATAAATTCCCACAGAGTTAACATCAGAAATAGGAAATTCCTCATATAGCATTAACCTATTAGATGTGTGATAACATTAGTATCATGTCAAATAGTTGATAGGCATTGCCCTACAAGTTTATGAAACATTACATTCCAAACCAAATTTTATTAAAAATTATTAAACAGTTAATTTTATTTACAGAAAATTTACTTGCTAGCCTTGTTCTTTAAATATTAACAACATTTGATTCAAATATTTTTAACATTTTTGTGAAATAAAAGTCCATGAAAAGATAGTTTCTTGATGGAATTTGTCCCACAAATGAATGACAATTCTAGAATCTTATTAAATTATTAAAAATTTAACTCTGTACAGAGATGATTTCTAGATTTGCTTTGTTGTCCTATAAATGTTTGACGACATTAGATTTATGTGAAAAAGAAATTTAAAAAAAAACTGGATAATTTCATGATAGGCATTGCCCTACAAGTTTATTATACATTAGATTCCAAACCATATAGTATAAAAAATCTATAAACAGTTAATTTTGTTTTCAGAGAGAATTTCTTCAAAAGCCTTGTCCTTTAAATAGATACAACATTTGATTCGAACAGTTTCAGCATTTTTACAGAATAAAAATCTGTGCAAGGATATTTTCTTTCTCCAAACGTGTTTTGAATGTTTTATTTGATGTTAATTCAGCGCAGATAATTTGTTTGGGATTTGTCCTGCAAATTTAGGATAACAAACAAATAGTTTCAAATGGTTTATAAGATATTAATCTTGTAAAGAGAATTTCTTTAAGGGCTTTGTCCTGAAATTTTGTGAAACAACATTAGATTCCCCAATTTTCTCTAAAATTTTTCCTATACACATTTTATAATATCTAGAAACCTTATGTATGTACTGGCAGGTTTAAAGCCATTTTCCTAATTAAAATGGAAATTAAGACAAGGAGAATGACTTTATGGGGTTTGTCCTATAAATGTGTGACAACATTAGATTCCCCCATTTCCCCTAAAATTTTTCTTATACACATATTATAATAACTAGAAAGTTTATACATTGTAGTAAGACTTTAAGTAAAGGTCACTAAATATCTCAGAAACTACTAAGCAAATTATGTTTTAAAAAAGTTAACATTATTAAAAAAAAACTACAGTTTCTCAGCCTACAAATGAGAGATATTGCTTATAGAACTTTGATAACCAGGATAATTTATAACCAAATAAATTGATTTAAAGATAAAGACTATTTCACTCGAACTAATTCAATTAACTTGTGGGTTAATTTTGTCCTTTTCCAACTTAACCTTAGCACTATAAAGCTAAATTTAGAAATTTGGAAGCTTTTAGAAAACATAGATATGTAATATTCGTAGAAAAGATTTAATGTGATGACACTAAAACAAGATGATTAAAACACCAATAAATTTATATGAAACAGGGACAATAACGTCTAATAATAGCAAAGGATTTTAAAGGGTGAATCTAAGAATAAATAGGTATATATTTGACATTGTTAGATAAATAGAAAGGGAGAAAAGTAGATAAAAAGATAGTAGACTTTTAAATCCACAGAATAAATTTTTTTTTATTTGTGGGATTATACATCACTTTATTGTCCATAAAAATGAGTGGCTTGTATGTTAGTCTGTAATGCTCTCAAAACTCAAAAACATTTTTTGGAAATAATTGGCCACAAATCCATGTTTATATGAAAAATTATTGTATGAAAATACGAGGCAGTGTGCTTTCATTTCCGCACAAACAAAACACCACAAAAAACTAAAATAAATACCATAACTAAAAATTAGCCAAACACTAACTTATGCTTTATGAGAAGCTTCCCTGAAATTGAGAACTTAATTGGTACACCGGTCTACCGAACACAGTAAAAGTGTCTGACTGATTATGACGTAACAGAAAAAATTAGCCAATGAGAGGCCACTATAAATTTTACCATTGGTCATTAATGGCCTCTCATTGGCTAATTTTTTTTGTTACGTCATAATCAGTCAGACACTTTTACTGTGCTCCGGTCTACCCTTCACATTTTAAATTTAGCTTTTTTGGAGAAAGGTTTATTTTTCAGGTGTGATATATATTGGGTAACCTGCCTCAAAACTTTCCCTAAACCCATAAGCAGATTCTGACATGTGGTTAGCGAGATCCTAATCTACAGACAAACACACACACATGTTTTGCTATGTTTTAATGCGGCGTTTAAACTCAATGTGGATGTGATAATATAAGGAAGTGTATGAATGAAGCACTGCTTATGTTTTCATATTTACTTAATGATTTAAAGCTTTTACCAAGATTGTCTATATTTTTTCAAAGCAAAACTTTTATACAATTGTTCTATGCCGAGATCTTAAGGGATATGAAAATGGAGTTGGTAAACTATTGAACCCACCAATTATGCTAAGCAAAATTACCCTGTACGTTTAAATTATTGGTGGAAAAATTTGAACACTGTTTCTTTTCACAGCCCAACAAGGATTCAATAGAAAGTTTAATTTCGGTATTTAAGTGGTTTTATGCTATTTTTGAGCACCTTGAGACGCAACTAGTTACAAAATGAAATAAAATAACAATATCTACGAATATTCTTTTTATTTTTACTTGCTCGGTAATGCACCTAAAGGTCTCTATGAAAATTTAACGTTAATGAAAAGAAATTTTAAAACAACATATTTTTGGGGAAATTTTTTTTCTATGGGTTATTTCTCTAGGGAGGGTGAATCTACCTTCCTGATAACAAGCTATGTAAGGAGAACCATATCAGTGATGGTCCATCGGCTAACAAGATCTTAAGCTTAAGACACACAGACATATTTCCTGTTACATTTATATAAGGATTTGTCTTTAAAGTTGGATGTTCTTTGTAGATTAGATATAATGAATTTTGTCATCCTTGTGTTTTGTAAAGTTTTTAAAACATTGAGGGAGGGGGGGGGGATTGAATATTTCATAAGTACTGTTTATAAACTAAAATGATTATAGAAAGTCCCTTTCTTTCTCTCTTCTTATTATTTTTATTTTCTTTTATCTAAATTTTATCTCTCTTTCTAATAACTCGCCCCCCCCCCCCCCCTCCGCTTATTGTTATTAAACTGAATCTAAAATAAGGAGGGCGTTTTTTCCTAATGCCTAACCTATGCGGAAGACTTAACTCCGAGGACCTATACATGCGGTGCCCTTAACGGATTCGGATTCGGATTCTTACAAGAATCCGTCAAAAAATGGCGGATTCTCGCGGATTCCGGATTCTTTTTTTTGCGGTTTCCGGATTCGGATTCCGAATTCTAGCAATATTTTAAAAGGCTTTTTAAAAAATTAAAAAAATTAAGTGCTACATATGTCGTAAAAATTAATGTTCTTGGTGTTCTCTATTATTCACCTCCGAGAATCGAACCAGATTTTAAAAGATATTTTATATAATGATGAAAATCTTTGACTTCCAAAAAGGGTAGTTGAAAGAAAAAACTCAAGACGCTAATTTTAGCCTACCAATTAAGAATCCGAATCCGCTATTAAAAAACAGATTCCAGATTTGGATTCCAAAATTGGCCAAAATTTGGCGGATTCCGGATCCCGGATTCGGATACGGATTGCCAACCCTAGAATAAACAAACAAAAAACTAACCCACTCCCCTTATTTAATTTTTTTTTAAATAAAGTGTTGAGGGCAGTTATTAGTGATCATGAGGATATAGCGCAAAAAAGGAATAGTACCTTATTCTCTGTGTTAATTCCTCTTATTGTTGCGCCACTTATTAATACAATAAAAAATAGTCAGCTGACTTTCATGTATAGTATACATGGAAATATCTTATTGCAAGTATGGTTTTGCCTAGGATCTTGAGGGATAAGACAAAAAACAATAAAATGATGTTAATCCATGATGATAATGAATAAAATTACCAATTCTGTAAACTAAAATCATCTGGTTAAAAAAAATGTACATTACTAGTTTGATTTAGATAATCAAGATTAAAGAAAAGTAACCATAGTTAGTTTTCAAGCCAACTTAGATAAAGAACATATTTAAAAAAAACTTTGGTTACAAATAAAATTTGTATTCCAATGTCCTCTCTCTCCTTAAAATAGGCAGTAGTACTTTGTAACACCTTTTAAGTAAAAGTAATAAAATTTAAGTATTAAAATTGTAGATAATTGATGTGAACTAAATAAATTTTAATCTCTATGACGTACATAATAGATATTACCACACTTGTAAAAATGTGATGTATTATTGTAATATTTTTGTATTTGGGGAGTTAGATTATAACCATAAAACAGATTACACTGAAATATAATATAGAAGAAAATTATTTGTGTTACCTTCATTAGCGGACTATATTACAGATTGGCAACCACATCGGTCAAGAATCAAGGAAAATTTCTTTTGGACTTTGTAAAATTTATTTTTTTTCAAAATTTTTTTAGTCGGATGAATGGTAACTTTTAATTAAAGTAAATCTAATTTATAATTTCAAAAGATATCTAGTTGGTTACAAATAAAATTTGTGAATAAAAATCTAATTCCTTTTTTTTTAACGATAATATTGTCTGATAAAGGCAAAAAGATAATAAAAATAAAGTTTTGTCTACTAAAAATAGAGGCAAAAAGATAAAATCTAATTACGGTAATATACAAAAAAAGATAATTTGGTCTGATAAGGACTAAAAGATAGTAAAAACAAAGTTTGTCTACTAAAAATAGGGGGCAACAAAAATTGAATTTATGCTCCATTACGTCCTAAGGTTGATAATCAACATTTTTGAACTAGTTATTATTAAATTTGATGTAAAAAAGAAAACCTTTAATCAATCAATAAATCAAGATAATAATTTTTATGTTTATGAAGCAAATTTCTCATTTAAAATTGGGGAAAATTTGAAAATTATATATTATGCAGTTAAAAGATTAATTCAAAATAGATATAATTTAATAAGACAAGGTAATACAGGTATAGGAGATAGAGGTACAGCGGAGAATCTGGATGATAATTCATCATACAATAGACAAGAAGTAGATCAAGAAATAGCAGGTCCTTTCACATTTAGTCATTTTGGAATAAATAGAACTTTAGACAGGTTTCCTGAGTTTAGAAGATATTTAGGTGGAACGATAATAATTGGAAACAGTCAAATTGATAATATCTATTATTCTGATTCAGAATAAAGTTTTAAAAATATACGTCATCAAAATATTAAAATATTGAAAAATTTCATGAAAATTGTTGTAAATATTTAAAACACAAGTGTTTTTCACCGGACATACACTGTAATTATAGTAATTATATCATTTCATTAAAAGGTTGGGAAGTTGAAAATTTTTTAATTACCTAACATTTTTAAATTGTTAAGAAAATAATATTATAGTTTTGTACTTTGGACACAAAAGAAAAGTCTAAATTATAAAACTAAATATAAAGATAATTAAAAAAGGTAAAATAAAAGTTTTGTATATTGAACACAAAAGAAAAGTTCAATTTATAAAGCTAATAATTATTGTTAAAGTAATTAAATGATAAAATTTTGCTTAAATATTCTTGGTTTATGGAAATTAAGAATTCTATGTTCTGAAATTAGAGGGCAAAATTGGACTGAAAAAATTCGAAGCTGTCAAATTACTCTTGGTTCTATAACTATTATAAGAATTAAGTTCAAACAAACATTGTAAAATTTTTAGGTAAAGGTAATTTTAAAAGATAATTCTACTTGTTAATCTAAAAATTGGTAAAAATAATTTTGGAAAATAACTCTACCTGATTTATCTGGAAAGTCATCAAAACATTGTTCCTGTTCAAATTTCATTGAAATCTAAAATAAAGATAGTCTCCACCAAGAAAATTGTTCCTGAAATATAATTTGGTAAGCTAAAAATAAAGAAGGTTTTAATCAAAATAAAAACTTTCAACGGTAATCAAGTTTTATTTTATACACTGTAAAAAACATTTTCCTTAAAACATAAAGGTAAAGAAAATAAAAAAATGTCGGACACAGAACAACAAAATGATCCTTACTTTGCAGGTGCCAGACGAAGGAAGTTTAGTAATTGGTTTGTTAAAAATAAGGAAAAATATCTAGAAAGGCTACAAAAGTATAAAGATAACTTGGAAAATTCAAATGGAGAAAACTACAAAAGTATACGTGAAAACCATGTAGATTTTAATACAGAAACAATGGATTTATTGCGCAACAGAGAAGCAGAAAGTTATGTAACAAATTTTACAGAGCTTACTGATGATGTTTCACTTGGAAATCTCAGGGATGAAAGGGATAGAGAAATGAACTTTGAAAGAAGAAATTTTAATCAACATAGAGATAATTCTAATCAATTTAATTTTGATAGAGAAAATTTTAACACAAATGATCATGATAATAATCAACATCAAAATCAGTGGGGTGAATTTAGAGGTTTTAATTATAGACAAGAACAAAGATATCCAAAAAATGAAAGATATTTTGAAAGAAATGAAAGAAATTCTAGACAATCTAGAAAAGATAGTTTTCAAGAAAATAGAGATTCTTATTTAAATAAAAAATATATGGAAGATTTACAAAAGAAAATTGATAATCTAAATATGGAAATAAAATATTTAAAACGAAAACCGGCTAGAGGAGAAAAATTTGAGGCTAAAACAGTATATAGATCTGCGGAAAACAGGGATTCTAGCCCTGCGGGACTCTCGTTGACCCATGCAGCCGAAGCTGTGGAACTATTAGAGGAATATTTAGTATCAAATCAAGCAGAAAAACAAAAAATGAAACAAAATGTTATTAAACAATTATCAAAAATTGGTAAAATACAAACATTGGAAAATAAATATAACTCGTCAAAGTATTATAATTGTGATGATTTCACACCAAAATTTATAGATACAAGTCTAAGATATTACAATGTTGAGAAAGTTAGCGATAAGTTAAAAATTATAAAAAATCAACTCCTCTCACTGAAAAATGTAGGACTGATCGATTACATCGACCAGTTTGGTGAATTCGACTTTGATAGCTTTTCACAATTCGAATTCAATGCAGTTTTCCACAATTCTCTCCCAAGGGATACCAAAGATAGAATTGAATGCAAAAATATAAACCCAGCAAAATTGACTACCAAAGATTATCTTAACATTGTCAGTGACATTGTTAACAATGGACGTATAGCAAATCATAACATTGATTATATGCTTGAAACATTTAAAACATCCAAGAGAAACATAGAGGATATTTATGATGAGTATAGAAGGAAAATAAATAATTTACCTCCTAATGTTATGTCTGCTAGTGAGAAAGAAAGAAGAATACATTCTCAAATGATGAAATATCTACCAACTCAATTATTATCTATTTTAAGAATAGAAGAAGCTAAATTAGGTAGAAATCTTAATAGTGAAACACTCCATGATTTCATATTGCTTAATAGGGATCAAATAAACAAATATCTCAGATTTGTTAACAAAACTACAATGACAAAGAAAGTTCCAATAAAAAGGATAGATGAAAATGAACTAGAGGATGATAATACCACGGAAATAAATTATGAAATAGAGGAGGAGTATCTTACTGCAAGTAGTGATGAAGAAGATGAAGATTCCAATGTTTTAAAAGTAAAAAATGAGCCTAGGCCATTTAAAAAATGTAAAATATGTAAGAAAAACTATCATACTCAAGACGAGTGTATATTTAATCCCGATGAAAATAAAAGACAAAAAAATCAGCAAAAACTAAAAATTAGAAATTGTCTTAAATGTAAGGGCCAACATAAGGATAGTAACTGCGAAATATTTAAGAAACTATTGGTTTCTAAACCATGTGAAAGGTGCGAAGCGGCCGAAAAATATGAATACCACCATACCCCAGAAGAATGCCTAAAGGTCAATTTTTTAGAGAAAATAAAAAACAACCAATAAAAAATAAATTCAATGAAAAATGGTATAAAAAAGTTGAAAAATTAATTAATGATAAAAATGACTCAAAAAATAAATTAGAGCTAAAAAATGGTTGTTTTTCAGAAAAACTTATAGTTGGAAAAGTAAATGATAATAATTATAAAAAATTAGGCCAAAATTATGCTAATTATGAATTATATATTAATATGATAAAAAATGAAATAATGCACAAGTGTTTAAGTAAATTAATAGGGTATTTGAACCTTTTTAATTTAAAGTACAGGTGTTATCAATGTAAAAATTATGAAAATAAATTCAAATCTTTAGAATATTTAAATTTAATAAAAATTAAAAATGATAAACAAGGACAAAACCATCCATTAGTGTTGAATAAAATAAATGATTATCCAATGGAAAAAATAAAATGGATAAAAATAGAACCTGTTTGCGATGAAAATATAATCAAGAAAGACAATAATAAAATATCCTGTATCAATTTAATAAATAGAAAAAGAAAAATAGATTCAAATGTATATTTTAATCATAAATGTTCAAAATCAAACAATGAAAAATTCAATATGAATATTTGTAGCGAAGAAATTATTCAAACAAATAACAAGTACAATATTGTTAGAAATTACATAACAATGCATGGAAATAAAATAACAAGCAGCAATGTGTCAAAAAGCATAGAAGCGAAAATTGTTAAAAAAGAATATAAGGTAATTAAACCATCCAAACATTGGTATATAAACCATAATGTTTTCTATATAAAGCTAAATAAAACTAATAAAATTAAAGATACTTTCATTATTCAGATAAGGAAATATTTGGAAAGAGATATGAATTCAATAAAAAGAAAATTAAAGAGTTATAGTAACATTACTTTCTCTGTAAAAGATGTAGAAATAATGAAAAAAATAGATGAATTAAAACCAGATACGTGTAATTTGAAGGAAAAGGAAATTTTTCCAGCCAATAGTTGGATTACTTGGGAGTCAAACCTTCAATGTCCGAGTATACCTGAATTACAAAATAAAGTATTTAAGGATAATAAATTAAAACAATGGGGAAAAACTATTATAAATAAAACCAAGAGATATAAATGGGTTCAAGATATCAAAATTAAGTCAGAAAATACGGTAAATTATTTAAAAGAAATAGAAATTATGAAAAAATTTAAAAAATTTGTTGAAAATAGTGAAAGCCCAATTATAATTATGTGGATAATTATGATAGCAGTATTTATGATAAGTTCCATGGAGAAAAAGATAGATATTGTATTAAATCTAGGAACCTTTTGGATTTCATATATCTGTACCAAAAAGAGTATAAATTGGATACTATTAATATGGAATTGGCTGAAAAATAAAAGAAAAAATTATAAAACTATAAAAAAGAAGATAAAGTACAAAAAGATAAGATATCATAAGAATAAAAAGAATAAACGGAAATATTCAATGAATAGAGTGAAATTTAAAACAAAATTAGTAAAAATAGATAAAGCAAAAGAATTCTGTTTCCCAATATTTTATGAAGATACCAAGATAATCTTTGAGCTAGACACAGGTAGCGAATATAATATTGTTTCCAAGGATTTTATTCAGAATTATATCCCTGACTATGAAAAATATTACACTGGTCCAAATAACATTTCACTGACTGGAATAGAAAATAATAATCCAATAAATGTGATAGGAGTATATAAAATACCATTTAATTTACCAGGTTATGGAAATATTAATTTAACAATTCGAATATCAGATAATATTGATGATTTTTTTATACTGGGGAGACAATTTTTCAAAAGAGTTGGAGGTCTACTACAATACGATAAAGAAAATAAAACTGTAAAATTAGAATTTTCAATGAAAGGAACACCCAGCTTATTTTTTGGACAAAAATTACAGTTTAAACCTAGAGAAGAAAAATATCTTGTGGGAAAAATTATAAATGGTGAACCAATAAAAGATTATGTAATTAAAAATAATGTAAACTTGCCCGTGTATATAGAAAAAGATAAAATAGTGGAAGATAAAATGATATGTAGAGTAAAAAATAGATTGAATATACCTGTGCAGTGTGGCTTATCAGGGGCCTTTTTAATGCAGAATCTGGATCATCCTGCGAAGGACCATATCGGCGACGGTTCTCCTGATTTTGATTCTCCATTACAACAAACTTCATGGTCTAAAATAAAGAAAATTGTAAAATCAATGAAAGAAAAGATAATTAAAGATAAAAAAGATATAGATAAAGATGAAATGAGCCACTCTAATAGTAAAAATGAATTTATAGAAACTTTTAAAGAAAAAGTTGACCACTCTAGTGGTGTGGATATAACAAAATTATTAGAAATAAAAAATTTAACGGTGGAAGAAATAGCAGCTTTAATGAAAACTGGAAATGCTGACGGTAATTATCAAATAGCAGAATATTTGTATAATGAATCAATTTATTCAAGACATACATTTGATTGTGGGAGATTATCAGATAATATACCTAAATTAGATGTAGAAACAAAAAGTGAAATGGTAAAAAACACTAAACCATACAATTTGACACCTGAAGACCAAAATCATGTAACCAATTTTTTTAACTTATTATTAAAAAATAATTTAGTTGAAGTAGCGCCACCACATCAAAGTTTTGGAGCACCTATATTTACTGTAAAAACTAGAAATGATGGTACTGGTTTACCAAGGATAATAGCAGACATGAGGAATGCAAATTTAAGTATTAAACAATCTAAAGCTGCTACGCTCCCAGACTATAAACAATTATTGAATAAAATGATAACAAAATCCAAATATGTGTCATCTTTTGATTTAAAAAAATGCTACTATAGTATCCCCCTTTCGGAGAGGGCAAAAGAAACGGGGCTATTCAATGTTATACTCCCCCAAGGAGTATATAGATTTAATACAGCTATAACTGGGTTAAATTGTGTTCCTGCTTTTATTGTACAAACCTTCTTAAAATATTTACATTTAGATGAAAATGGAAGATTTAGCTACATAAAAGATATAATTGTCTTTATAGACGATATTATAATTTTCTCAGATGGTAATTTAGAGGATCATGTCTGTAAGGTAAAAAATGTTCTCAAAAGATTAAAGAAAATTGGGGTAAAGGTATCCCCAGAAAAGGCTAATACTTGTATAGATATTGACAACGGTGAAATAGAGCTACTTGGATATAAAATTAAAAACAGAAAATTTTGTATACCTGATAAAAAAATAAAAACTATTACAGAAATGACATATCCTGACTCATTAAAGAAACTACAAGTGTTTTTGGGAAAATTAAACTATTATAGAAATATATTTAGTTTAAAAATACATGAAGCGTTAAATAAATTATACAAAAAACTTTCACCATTTACCTTTGATGATGAATTAAAGAAAAACTTTGATATAATTAAAGAAAAGCTTAACACAGAAATTCAATCAATAGACACTATAGAATCTAATAGTGTAAATATCTTGTTTAGTGATAGCAGCTTCTATTCTACAGGAGGGGTGTTATTAAATTTAAATATGAATGAAGCCTGTAAAGATTTGGTACACAAAATAAAAAGCTTTGAGTTCACACCAGAAAATAAAAAGAAATTTTTAAAAGAAGGGGAAGATCTCCAAATACTAACATGTAAAGATAATTTTGTTGAAACTTTATTTGAAACAGCAAAAATTTTAAACTACAAAACACAAATTACAAATGATATACAAGCTTTTATGAATTTAGCTTTTATTTACTGTCAATTGACAGATTTTGAAGGGTTTTTTCCAATACGGGAAAATGAAACTGAAAAAATGGCATTAAAACGGCTTGAAGATAATTTATTTTGTAAGTCATACACAGAGATAGATAAAAAATACATGGAAGAAAAATTAGATGAATTTACATACCTCTTGGCAGGTTTTGCGAATCTCCTGGATGTCAGAATCCATATGTTTAACAACACCCATAACCTCGGTCTTAATGTGGGATCCCAGCTTTCTGAAATATTAATAATGTATAATTGTGAAGAAAACTTATACTATGGTATAAAAGTAATCAAATCAGAACGGTTCAAAATAACTACAATAAATTTTTCTCCAGATCTTATGAAAAAAATTGAATTAAAAACGTACTTCTTAAAAATAATAAAAGAAAACACCTACGAGCAAAACAAAAAGTTTATAAAAATTTTGGGGTATTTTTCCAAAGCAGTACCAAAAGGTACTGAAAAGCTAGGAATTGCTTTTCTAGAAATGTGGGCATTATATTTGTGTTTAATGCATTTTGAACCATATATTATTAACAGACCCACTTATATTTTGATAGACAGTAATGTAATTACCGCAGTCCTAAATAATAGTAAACTTATAAAGAAAACTACAAAATTAGATAACTTAAGTTCTAGAATTACATCTTGGTACAGCAATGATAATATCTATTTTATTCATTGTACAGATAAAGAAAATCTTGCTGACATCTTTTCAAGATTAACTGGAGAAAATGAAAATACTGGATTTAATGAAACATTTAAACCAGTATATAAAGATGAAATGTTAGAAATAGTATCATTGGAACAAAATTCTAGGATAAAAGAAAAATCTTATGATAAACCTTTAAAGCGAATGATAAGGAAAAAAGACATTTATCCAGCAAAAGAAGTAATAAAAAACATTCAAGAAGCCTTAAAATTGCCGGATCCAGGAAGACATATTATTAATAAATTAAATAACATTATGAACACGAAGGACTTTGTGAATTTACAGTTACAAGAAAAAAATTGTCCTAATCAAAATCCTATGGATCTGAAATTCATAGATAAGAAAATTTTGTTACCTACAAAACTAATTTTACCATTTATATGCCTATTTCATTATTCTTTAGGTCATATTGGTAAAAAGAAATTAAAAAATTATATATTTGATAATTATTATATAAATAATAAAAAATATGCCAATATGATATGTGAAAATTTGACAAATTCTTGTATGGGTTGTTTAACAAACAAACAATTAGTACATAAATATAAAGAGGGGTCTACATCTTTTATTAACAGTAAAAGGCCTAATGAAACCATTTATATTGATTTATTGGAGTTTCCAATAATAGAAAGCCATTTAAAAAAGAAATCAAAATTACCCAGCGCAATTCTGGTAATTAAATGCGTGTATAGTAATTATATTTCATTATATGTAATAAATGAAAAGAAAGATTATGCTATAAGAAATTGCCTCACAAACCATTTTTGTACTTATGATTTACCTATGTATTTAGTAAGTGATAATGCCCAACTATTTAAATCTAAACTAATAAAAACATATTTATCAAATTTAAATATAAAAATGGTAGAGAGCTCTGCTTTAAAATCTAAAGTTAGGGGCTTTGTGGAGATAGCGGTGAAAAGAATTAACTATCTTTTACGGGTAGTTAGAGAAAATAAAAAATACTTGGACGTCCATCATATTATCTCTATAATAGCATATATGCTGAATCATACACCTTATGGAAACAGTAAGTTAACCCCATACAACATTATGTTTTTATCAGTAAAAAATTTGGATGGTAATATAAGACAGCCAGGAGAATATTTGTTTGATTATAAACTTAAAGTAAATTCTGATCTAGAAGAAAAATTAAAAAGTTACCATAAAGAATTTTTAAATATGGTAAAAGAATGTAGAAATAGAATTATCAAAGAAAAACAGAAGGTAATATTAAAGAAAAACAAGAATAGACTTGACCACAAATTTAAAATAAATGACTATGTCATTATTAAGTTAAATGACAGTGGTTATGGTGCAAAATATAGACCAATTTTTGGAACTATTCTGTATAAAGTTATAAAAACAAAGAAATATGTTTTACTTTTAGAATCAACAGTAAGTAATCAAATTATAACTAGGCATATAGCGGATGTAAAGTTAATTAATTTTGAAAAAATTGCAGAATTAAACCTCCCAAATTATATAGCTGAGATGTTTGGAGGCATTAATTTAAGTAATTTAAGCAATATTTTTGATATACCTAATATGGAATCAAAAAGATCAAGAATAAAAACGAAAATTAAAGAAACAGAAGAAAAATTTGACAATATAGAAAGTGAATCAGATGAAGAAATCTTTATACAAAAAGATGAAAATGATAATCTGTCGGATATTCAAGAAGAACCCTATTTAGAAGCTTTGGATGAAACACTATAACAAGCCATTTAAATTTCAAGTGAAAAATAAAATCGATTTCCATATTAAAATAGCTAAATATGTGAAAAAATAATGAAAATTTCTAAAAAAGTAATTTTTATGATAATTAAATAAATAAAATAATAAATTAAAAGGTAAAAATTTGAATGTATGGTAATTAAAAAGTATTAAAACAGAAAAGAACACTTGTGGAAAAAAAATTAGGAAATTGAACGTACGTATAATTGCGTGTTAATGCTTTAAAATGATAATCATCAGACCATAAAAAAAAGGACACCTGTAAAGTGGACCTAATAGTAATTAGGGGTAATTAAATAAAAAATGTACACTAGTTGATAAAATGATTAATAAAACACTTGAAAAGGTAGATGATTCATAAAAATTTGAAAAGTTTTGAGGTCATAAAATAAACAATTAAAAGATATATGATTCATAAAAATTTAAAAACACTTGAAAAAGTATATGATTCATAAAAATTTAAGAAAATTTTGAGGTCATATGATTAATTAAACAAAATTATATTTTAAATGTGTAAAGTTACCAATTATAGTTTTGAAATAGGAGATATTTGCTGATTATTTTGAATAGTCTAATCTAAAAATAGTCTAAAATTTGAACCTAAAATGTATGGCTAAAAAAGATATACAAACAATTATGCGGTAATTAAAAAGACAATCATTTCTTCTAAAAAAATTAAAAATTGTACATAAAGAACCATAGAGTAGGTTTTGTGTGTAAAATGATATTAAAAATGAGGTTTCATAAAAGTGAAATAAAATCGAAAATTTTTCATGAAAACAATAAAATTGGTTAGAAGGAAAAAAAATGTTTAAAAAATGAAGTGTCCTATATATTATAAATAAAATAGGGTCAGGAAAATTAAAGTGGGGTCTCTAATTAAAGAAAAGGACACTCTTTTAGTAAAATACAAGTGCAAAATAATTTGCTTTGAATTAAAACAAATGTTGGGAAAAGATATAAAGATAAAAATAAAAGGTCAAAACGTTACATACATAACACCACGAAAACTAAAAAACAACACCCCCCCAACTAACGGAAAATTTAAAGATAAAAAATTATAAATAACAAATAAATAAAACCAAAAACACCCCCCCACTAAATTATTCATTTTAAAATGATTGTTTAAGAAAACATTAAATGAAAGAATGTCCTTTTATAGATTAACTTTTTAAAAAGGACACTTATAAAGGAAAATTTATAAGTAAAATAATGTGGTTTATAAAACATGATAAAAAATAACTTAGGTTATAAAAATGAAAGATTTGTAAATTAATTTTCATAGAAATAATGTGGTTTATGGAATATAATAAAAAATAACTTAAGTTATAAATATGAAAGACTTGTGAATTATTCTTCATAAAAAATAATGTAGTTTATGAGATATGATAACTTAGGTGATATAAATTGGTTAAAATAAAGTTAAAAATAAGCTAGAAAGTCAAAAGAAAAAAGAGACTGTCCTTTTACAAATTATGCTTTAAAAAGGGACACTCGGTCAGTTGATATATCAATTTAAAATGAATATTGTTAAAAAAATCATTAAATAGATTATTAACAAAAAATAGCAAAAGAAATGTAAAAATCTGTTTAAAATTGAAATAATAAATAACGGAAAAAACTTTAGAAAAACAAAGATAAGACGGTTCTTTTAAATAGAACATCTTTTTAAAACAAACATAAGACTGTTCTTTTATAAAACATCTTTTAAAACTGGACAAAAAATTGTCAACCCAAAGTAAAGTAGCTAGGTATGACATTAGTTCATTAAAAATACTCAAAAAGCAAACATATCTCAAAATTAAAACAGTTAATCTCAGTTACAGTTTTACAAGAATTCTTGGTTTAATTTATTTTGAAATGTGAAATAAATTAAAATTATAATTTAATGTGAAAATTTCAGAGAAGAAAATGGATCCAGGGAGAGATAGAGACAGGAAAAGATATGATAGGTAAAAAATTATTACTTGAATTCCTCTTCATTAGATGGGTTTTTTTCTGTAGCACGCTTTCTGTCGCAGTAATCTTTCAAAGTTTTATGTATCCACCTAAAGAAAGTCACCAGATAGACTAGTGGAACGATAACCTAAACAAAAAAAGTCTATGGGCTCAAAGATATCCCTCAAAAGAACAAATTAAAATGATAAACGTTCAAGAAATGTCTTTATTTACCATAGCAAATTTTTCTTTGAATTAATTGATTTACGGTAACATTAATTCGAAGCTAGTTAAAGTTATGAAGTATATGATAAAAGTAACTTTAATTAGATTACCCTTATTAAGTCAAGGGTAATAACACTTTTAAAATGAAAAGTAATAATGGTAAACTCATTTTAAAAGGGGTAATTTTATATGGGGTTCATGTAAAGTTACCTGCAAAACCATAACACAGGAATAACAAATAAGTAGGTAGCGAAGAATAGCTACGTTGATACCCAATAACTGCGTACACAAAGTTGAGACAAGTGTTCCATCCTAGAAAGAAAATTTTTCTTCAGAATTTAATTTTACACATTGTATTAAAAATTCTTACGCTTATGGTATTAAAAAATGCTCAATTTTCAGTGATATTTTTAATTAAATACTCAAAAGAAATGTTAATACTCAAATCTCCTGTGATTATAAAATACTCATTGAACTTTTTCTCAAGATTTTTTGTCAAGCTAATTAATGCCATACCTTAATTTATGAAAGTTAACTTTAATGAAAGATATTTATTATTGATAATTAAAACTATATAAGAAAATAAGATAAGTTAGTATGAATGATAACTCACGTCAGTATTCAATAAGTTTATTAAACCCAACTGAATCTTGTGTTGAGATAGTAATGGGTTCTTCTCCCAAAACCTAGCGAGAGCGTCGTCGATAATGTGGGGCTGCTGTAAGGTGTAGTTGACCCTAAACAAAGATATAACATTTATGAAAATTCTTTTTAATTCTTTAAGATAAAATTTTGATTAAACTAGGATAATGAATTAAATTAGTAAAAGTAAAAGTTTATAATTTACATAATGCTATATTAAGGGGAAAAATTTTCCAATGATAATCAACAAAATTTTCTAAATGCTTAAAATTTTCTAGATACTTAGATTTAAGTTTTCCAATGATAATCTGTAAAAATTTTCTAGATACTTATATTTGAATTTTCCAATGATAATCAACAAAATTTTCTAAATGCTTAAAATTTTCTAAATGCTTAAAATTTTCCAATGATAATCCACCAAATTTTCTAAATGCTTAGATTAAATCTTCCAATGATAATCTACGAAATTTTTTTACGCTTAGATTTAAATTTTTCCAATGATAATCAACAAAATTTTCTAAATGCCTAGCTTAAAATTTTATTATGATAACTTACATCATATTATACACAAATTCTTGTATATTCTCTTGAACTAAATTAACATCAACAGTGGACACAGTTAGTTCTTCTAACATTTCATTTTTATAAACTTGTAGCTGCGGGCCGCAGGCCATTTCACAGATATTGTTACGACTAATGTTAAACATTTTCACAAGGAAAGTAAACTTTCAACTAAAATACCTGAATAAAGTAAGATGATACTACTTGATACTACTTGATACATTTTTCTGTTGACATGCAAAAATTCTGAAATTAAAAATATACGTAGTTTATATGTTATAATTAAAAAGATAAAAAGCGAAAATAATATGACAAGATATTTTTTAGACAAAACTTTAATTTTAAAATATTATGAGGATAAAATTAAATTGAAAGTTTAAGAATATATTATAATAAAGATAAAATTGGGAAAGTAAAAGTATAAAATGATGAAAATGTTGTTATGGATTTTGAAAGTATTAAAAAATTATTGCTAAAAATTAAGTGGAAAATTTGTTGGAAAAATTAGACGTGTAAAATGTTATTTTCAGGGGAAGATATAATAATGGAAGGTACAGGGGTGGATACATCAGGATTTAAATTTGTGGAAAGTTGGGAAAGATCCATTTGTACTTCTTTTAAAACCTTAAAATGCTTCTTGTTCATCAAAAGTCTCTTGAATAGCAAACCTAAAAATAATTAAAATTATTATATTTTTTTTTAGGAATGGAAGTCAGTCCAGGGATGAAGATAGAGGCGTTAAACGCTACAACCAAGGATTGAGGGACAAGCCATATGAAAAGAAAAGATCAAAAAATGATAATAGAGAATCATCAAATGACTCCATTGAAGAAGTTGCTGTAAAGCTAAAGAAAACTGGTTATACCCAGGGTGAAATAAAAAATATTCTGGGCGCTGCCAAGATATTCCTGTCATCAAAAAATGTGGAAATAAAAACAATGCTAGGACAACAAACACAAACCTTTGACAAAAAAGTATCTGAAAAGGAATGGAAAAGTATGGATAAGAAAGTAATGGAAATGATAGTTAAGGAACTCAATGAAAATGACTCAAGAAAGACAAAGTTTGTTATCATTGATATTGACATTTTCTCATGCTTTAGCAGCGATAGTTATGATAAAAATCTAGAGGTGTACATTGGGAAGATGAGTGAGATGATAATGTCAAATGTGAAATTTGAAGAACCACCAACCATCTTGATCATGAGTTTTCCTGGCAACTCCATGGAAGATATCCACCTGCGCGATAAAAATTTGTTCCAACTAATAGAAGGAGTAAAGGAATACTTAAGACATGTAGGGAAGCAGATAAATATTGAGTATATGAGCCATATTAGAAGTTCAATTGTAATGTCTGTACTACGTAGAAACAATCTGAATGAAAACACCAATACATATCCCCAATATGTAAACAATCTAAAAGCCAGGAATACCAACAAGGCAGACATACCTATCTTCTTTGTTTACAACCTTGAAAACACACAAAAGTATTACTTCCAAGCCAGGTGTGTTGTGGAGTATATGGAAACCGGTCATTTCATCACTGCTCTGGCAATTCTGTTAAACAATTGTGATGATATATTTGTTAGACAAAGGAAAGTTGAATACAATGAAAGAATATTTGGTACAACAAATAATACTGAGGAAGATAAGAAAGGATTCAAACCTGCAAATGAAAGAAGTGATCTAAGATTGAAATATCATGAAAACAAAGTTGCTCTTCTAAAAGATAAAAAAACACAAGCGGAACTTGAACTGGAAGAGTTAAAGAAAACAACAAAGAGTAAGAATCTAACTGAACTGACCAACAAACTCAAGAGGATTGAAAATAAAAGCCACGAGCTGCCAGAGAATGTCAAGCAGCTGCAAAAGTACATTTCAACCTTGGAAATAAAAATAAAAAACCTCCAAAATGAAATATTGAAAGAAGATGATCAAGACAACAAGATACTGCTGGAAATTAGATGTAAAAAAGCACAGAAGGAAATGAAAGAGGAAGAACATAAACTTAACCTTCAAAAAGAAGAAAGTGAAAAAGAATATGAAGACGACAATGCAAAAAGAATCAAAATTATAAAGGAGAAAATAGAAAAAGAAAAAGCAGAAATTGCAAAAGATGACAAAAAAGTTGAAAGTGAATTTGAAAAGGAGAAGATAAGACAGCTACAAAACATCAATAATAAGTGCCAATCTAACACTGGACTGCTGGAAGATATTGTCAAATTTTGTCAAGAGATAGAAAAAAATCAAACTAAAATGACAACAGAAATGACCACAAATGATTCCCTTGAGAAAGAAGTCCAAGAATTAGCTTGGAAAAATGGTAATTTGACAGATGAACTTAATGCCACGCTTGAAGAATTGGAAAAAGTAAAGAAAGAAAAAATGGAAAATGAAAAAAGATGGGAGGAGTTACGCGAAGACTACAGGCGAAGCCAAGAGCATTTGATAGAAATGCGCTCTGACATAACAACAAAAGAACAAGAAGTCAGTCAACTAACCAAGCAATTAGAAGCTAATAAAATCCTTGATATGGAAACATTTACCATTGGAAATGATGAAGATGAAGAAATGGAGGAAGGAAAAAATGAGATGGATGAAGAAATGGAGGAAGGAAAAAATTGAATGACGTCACAGGCAAAAACACAAGTGTAAATAAGTGTATATATTATAATAAAAGTAACACAAAATTGCCAGTTAGTTTTAAACTAGTAAATATAAAGCATTGGAAAATATTCTAAAGTAAAACATTTGCTAGTTATATTTGAGAATCAAACTTTTGATAAAGTATTTTTAAAGTTTTATGATAACATTAAAGTCCAAATTTTTTTATTTTAAGAATCAAACTTTTGGTAAAGTATTTGTAAAGTTTATGATAACATTAAAATTCAATTTTTAAAGAAAAAAGATTTATAAAGATAATATTGAAGGTGCTTAACTAGATTAAGTCTTCAAAAAGATAATACTTGTTCCCTATTTAAAGATATATGCAAATTATTACTTAAGAATCAAATTGTAAGGTTTCGTGATAATTTTAATGTTCAATCTTTAAAAAAAGTATATAAAGATAATATTGACAAAGTGTTTGTAAAGTTTTATGATAATAAGGATAATATTGAAGATACTTAATTGGATTAAATCTTCAAAAAGATAATACTTGTTTTCTATTTAAAGCTATTTAAAATTTCAAATTAAATGAAGTTTTAAAATGATAACCCTGTAAAATATTCAAAAGATAACCCTGTAAAATATTTGAAAATTACTTGTGAAATTATAATATTTGGTAAAAGTATTTAAAGTTTAAACAAAGATAATTTAAAGTTAAAACTAACGTTTTCTTTAAAAAGATAGTTAAATAAAACATTTTAGCGATAATTTAAAGTTAAAATTTTGTTAAGTATGATATAATAACACTGGATAAAAGGATATGTAAGTTCAAATGTTTTAAAAATAAGATTTTTCTTATTATTAGAAAAAACGAAGTAAAGATAATAAAAATTTAAAGTCTTAAAAACAAAAATATTCTTGATATTAAATGATAAAATTGTTGTATTTGTAAAGTGTAATAGATCAAGTAAAGTATAATACTCTAACATAAAGATAATACTACGATAATTTTTTGATTTCAGATCAAAATGAAAGTAATAAGATGGTTAATGATAATTTTGGTCACAATTGTAAACACTAGAAAAGGAGAAGAGGAAACCATCATATATGGCACATCCCACTTTGAGGTGAGCGAAAAGTTAAAAGATAATTTTAGAAAACCAGAAAAGATAAAAATAGAAATATTGGGCATAAAGGAACTTAAAAATTTAGAATTGCAATTGGAAAAAAATCCCTTTTTGTCTATATTAAGAGGGGAACCAAATGTATTTGACAAATGGAATGAAATCAAACAAAAACTTGGGGGTTTCAATACAAATGATAATGTGGAAAATGATAATACATGTTATATAACAAACTTGATAGACGCAATGACATATATATTAAGCACTATTCCAAGGACAAAAAGATCAGTAGATAATATTGATGGACTTAGTGACGAAGAAATCGAAAATTTGTTTATAGAAATACAAAATAAAATTAAAACAGATCATAGAGAAATATATGACGAAAGCCAAATTTTGATTCAACAGGTTATTGATGCACAGACTACAACACAAGCACAAATAAAATTTCATAATTTTAGAAGATATTTAATGTGTCAAGTAAATGATAAAAAGAAAGAGTTATTGCTAATTATTGGCTATAATTTAATGAAAGATACACAGCTAAAAACTCCAATGGAACTAAAAAATATGTATAAATCTTCTTTAAATGAATTACGTATTAAGATTACTAATTTGCTTAATATTTTAGGAAAACAGTTAAGCCACCCTGAAGAAAATGAAAACGAAAATTGCAACGATGGAGGGGAGCAACCTGAAAATGGAGAAAATGATAATACAAACGATAATAACCAAGAGGATGAGAATAATGATAATCAAAATGGTGAAAGTGATCATGATACTGACTCTAATGATAATAATGATAATAGCCAAGGAAATACTAACTCTAATGATAACCTTGATAATAATTCAGACGACAATAATTCAGAGGATCAAAATGGTGATAACCTTGATAATAATTCAGATGACAATAATTCAGAGGATCAAAATGGTAATAACCTTGACAATAACTCAGAGAATCAAAATGGTAATAACCCTGAAAATAACTCTGAAAATAATTCTGAAAATAACTCTGAAAATAATTCTGAAAATAATTCTGAAAATAATTCTGATAATCAGAATGGTGGAAACAATAACGACAACGATAACAATCAGAATGGTGGAAACAACAACGATAATGACAACGATAACAGTGATAATAGTACCACCAATAATAATTCTAATCAAAGTGAAAATGAAAATGACAATGATAGCTATAGTGAAAACACAAATAAAGAAAGCATTTTGCACTTTTATAATAATATTCGCAAGATGATCGTATCAATTAATTTAGAAGCTAATGGAAAAGCTGGAAATACATTAAATGAACTAATCAACAAAATAGATCAACAACTGTCAGTTATGAAGAATGATATATCAAACAACTTCGGAGAAAAATTTAATGAAAGTCTTGAAGAAATTTATAAACTACTTCAAAGCAGCTTCAACATATTAATAAACACCCTAAGTGATGAAGAAAAAAGAAAACTGGAAGAGCTGGATACAATTACAGGTGAAGACAGTAACATTAAAATTAACATCAGCCTTAAAATATTATCAATGGTTGAAACAATAAAAAGTATGGTGCAGTTATTAAATTTAACCTTTAAATCTTATCAATTAAATAGTCTAGATGATAGCTTTCTTACTAATAGGGATGATAATATTAACGAAAGGAGTGTTGATAATGATGTATGCCACTCAACCCCTAATAAATGCACTAGCGATGGTATCCAAATATCAGTTATGAAAGATAAACTAAAAAAGATCTTAATGTTAGATGACATTAGTGAAATTAAAATAGATAATAAAAAGGGCAGTTCTGAAATCTATGAAGAAGTTATTGAATTAATTTCTTTCAAGGACTACCTCACTAAAATCTCTAATTTTGAGAAAAGTAAATATAATTTTTCATCTCAGAAAAAACAATTTAATGTAGAAGGCTTAAAGGAAATATTAGAAGATGAAAGAAAAAATCACAGTATTATGGAAACATTAATTCAAATTATAAATTATCTTTTAGAGCTAGAAGAAAAATTAAAAAATTCAGAAATAGCAGTTTTAGATAAAAAATTATTTGCAGAATGTAAAATTATGGGTAGTTTTAAAAGCTTAGTTGTATCAAACAATACAATTTTTGGTTTTAAAAAGAAAATATCGCCTGCTTATAAAGTTATACCAGTGCCATTTTGCTTCGATAAAAAATGTCTTATTCTAGATGCAAAAAATTATGTTATAGACAATAAGGGAATATGTGAAGGCCAGATAATTGAAGATAAAAACTATTGTCTAAATGAAATTATAGATATTCCGTGTAAGCAAGAAAAGAAAAATACAGAAAAATGCCAATTTAAAAAAGCTAAAAAAGGTCAAACTATTATTTTGTGGAATAGGGAATATAAATGTGAAAGTATATGTACTTTTAGAAAAGACGGGGTAATTACAGAACAATCTTTTATAACAAATAAAGATTTCAATAATAACTTCTCAGAAGACAAAACAATTTTTGAAAGATTTGCTTCAGAAAATATATATATACAAATCTCATTATACATGGCAAATTTGATTCTAGGGTATATTGTTCTTAGTATATTTAAAAGAATTATGAGAAAATGTATAAAATTGTGTCACAAAAAAAGGAAAAGAAAAGATAATATAGAAATGATAGTTGTAAATGAAGAAAATAGGCCTATGGTTAGACCAGCTAGAAACCAAAGGCGTATTCAGTTTAATCCCACAGCACCATAACTCATATATAAATTAATTTTAGATAATACCTGTGAGACACAATAAGAAAAGGTTCAGCAGGATGCTGAAAATTAAAGATGCCCACAGTATAGCGCCAGAGAAATTAATGGAGGGAAGATCCATCTCATCCAGGTACGGTATTTTATCCTAAATAAAAAATGAAAAAGATAATTTTATGATAATCCTGGGGAGAAATATTAGAATGATAATTTTAGCACGATAATTTAAATAGAAAGATAAAAAGGTTAAAGAAAAATTATGCGAAAAAATGCCTAAAGAAAACTTTAAAATATTCAATTTAAAAGTGTAAACTAAATGATAGTTGAAAAATTCATTAAAATAAAATTCTGTTTACTTTTAAGGTCTCCAAAGATATGTCAACAGACCCTGACAAGAATGAAATGGCGCTGACAGGTTCATTAACCAGAAACTTAAACGCCTGCGCCACAGTAAACACAGACATGAGTTTAGTAAATTGAAGGTAAACAGTATGACTACAACTCATTTTTGGAAAATATCTATAAAAAGTATTAAAAAGATATTACTTTTCTTGGAAAATTTATGATAACCATGCAAAGTTATTGAAAGTTTAAAAGATAATTTTATGCAAAGTTATTGAAAGTTTAAAAGATAATTTTATGCAAAGTTATTGGAAGTTTAAAAAGATAATTTTATGCAAAGTTATTTTAAAAGATAATTTTATAAAAATTGAAAGTAATAATGATAAATTCTAGTAGACGTGTATGATCACTGGCCACTGTAAAACTAATTATTATAACATTGTAGGAAATTGGGTGGAAACCAGTAACAACAAAAAACCTGAAATTAAAGAAGCCAAAACTAACAAGGATAAAGAGATATTTAAATTGATTTCTTATTTAATTTTTCATTGCAAATTAAATGTAAAAGTAGTGGTTTATTTTCCTT
Source organism: Acartia tonsa (assembly GCF_053477335.1). Lineage (NCBI taxonomy): Eukaryota > Metazoa > Arthropoda > Copepoda > Calanoida > Acartiidae > Acartia > Acartia tonsa. Next base: position 10,151,166 of record NC_137273.1, on the reverse strand, counting down.
GTTATAGAAAATAGAAAATTTTATTATTAAAGAAATTTTTACAATTTATGTTAAGGTCTCCTCAAAAGTTTTCAGTAAAATTTTTATGAAAAGTAACAAGTAAATTAAGATTTTTTTTTATTGTTGAAAAGTAAAATTACAGAAGAAAATTTTTCCATTTCAATCATTTGAATATTATGAATAAGCAAATTAAAATATTTTTATCTTTTGATTAACAATTAGAACTTAAAAAATTTTTTATATATATCGCTTTTGGAATTATTATTGATACAAAAAAAAAAAGAAAAAAACATTAAAGGGAAATCACTTATACCTGCCTGATGAGTCAACCAGTTGTTCCGGATACGAGTTCAACAAACAAGAGCAGAGAATTCACCCATCTGCTGAGACAATATGCACATCCTTCTCTCCCTGAAAAATGGAGAAATGTATTCATTGGATATTTGGAATATCAGGAGCTGATGATCCGCAACCACACATCCAGCCAGGAGTGCCTACAATTAGAATTACTGAAATAACAGCTGCCATCAGATGAATCCCTTATTAATCATTTTAATATTTCCAAAATGTGTTAAAATGTCTACAATTTTGAGTTCTAAAATACAAGCAAAAATTCCTTTTTTCTTTAAATAAAGCAAAACTACAGTATGATTTTGAAATTTTTTTAGTAAACAATTAAAAAGGTAATTTTTTTATTTTTTTACATTCAAATATTCAAACTTATTCAAAATTTTTTTTATCAAACAGTCTAAATTAAAATTTTGTTTTACCTAATTAAAAGAAATTTTTAGCTTTTTGAGGGCAGACTGTAACACCTTTTAAGTAAAAGTAATAAAATTTAAGTATTAAAATTGTAGATAATTGATGTGAACTAAATAAATTTTAATCTCTATGACGTACATAATAGATATTACCACACTTGTAAAAATGTGATGTATTATTGTAATATTTTTGTATTTGGGGAGTTAGATTATAACCATAAAACAGATTACACTGAAATATAATATAGAAGAAAATTATTTGTGTTACCTTCATTAGCGGACTATATTACAACTTGAAATTAGCCTAATAATGTATAGATGTCGGAGAGATAGGTTTGAATGAGTCTTGTCATAACGTAGGCTCTTAGCATTTTGAGTCTCTGTATTTGAAGGAGCAGAGAGGGTCTAGAAAAACAGCTTTGATCCATTCTCACGTTTTAAATCTGAAAATAAATAGCCTAATACCAGCATAGGACCAAAGCAAAGCTTAATTTAGATAGAGAAAATAATCGGTTAAGGAGTTTAGTAAAGTTTAGTTTAAGGTCTAAAGATTCAGATAAAAACTCTACAATTCTTTAAATAATATGATTGTCCTATCCCCATTATCCCTGAAAATCACTAAATTTGGATGTGACACAAAGATCAAAGTCTTGGAAATCCAGGGAATGAAGGGATAGCACAATGGATAATAATTAAATCTTTCCTCAAAATCGTAATGTGTGATAGTCTGTAAAAGGTAGTTCATATTTTTTGGAAGAATTTGAGTAATGTATGTAGATTAATTTTAACACTATTGTCTGCTCCCATCCTGCCTGGAAATGAAAGTTTGACCAAGCCATCAATCATAGAGGCCATCCAAATTAGTTTAGATGTCTATCTATCTACATACATGTCTATTTACCAAATATTCACCTATCTATTACTTTATCGAGTCGCCTAAAGGTCCTTTATTTTTTCCCGTCCTAAACCCCGAACAAGCATAATATGCAAATCTAAATTTTTAAAATAGCAGCTTTATTATTCATTTAGGAGGATTTTACAATAAATATGAAATGTAGATGCCTCCTTTGTAATCTTTTATTAATCAGCACCAATAAAGCACAAGATCTCAAAAACACCATTTGGGGGAAATACTGGTGAACAAAAATAATATGCAAATCCAAAACAAAGCAATAAAAAAAGGTTTTTGGGCACTTTTCTCTTCTTTTAAAGATTGATTCTGATAAATTAATAATTTTTTTAAGGGATTTATGCATTAATTATTATGAAATATAGCGTAAAGTAGAAATTCATGATTTTTCTAAATAAGAAATGTTTGAAAAAAATAAATTCGATCCCTATCACTTTAGAGGACAGCTGCTGACCCCCATTCTTATGGATGAACCTAAATACATGTTAAAGATAAAAATTACCCTGAAAATTATACAAAAATGTTTTTTGGTGTGTTGAAAAAATCTATTTTAAAATCTTGATGATGACCTTTAAGATGCTCCTGTTGGTGGTGATGGTGAGCCAAATGTTATCAAAGTGCATGTCTATGATGACAACTTATATATTAAACTATGATCCAATTTTTGTAGTCATAGCAGCCTCCAGCTCAGCATAATTAAAAAAGAAAAGAATTGTAATTTTATTTACTTCAATTCATAAGGTGAATACTGTAGTTTTTAGAAGATGGTTATATTTCTTTGAATTGGAGGCTGCTATGACTACAAAAAATGGTACATAGGTTAATAGATAAGTTGTTGTAATGGGCATGTACTTAGATAACATTTGGCTCACCATCACCACCAACAGGAGCATCTGAAAGGTCATCATCCTCAAAATCAAGATTTTAAAATGATTTTTTTTAACACATAAAAAAAACATTTTTGTATACTTTTCAGGGTAATTTTTATCTTTAACATGTATTTAGGTTCATCCATAAGACTGGGGGTCAGCAGCTGTCCTCTAAAGTGATAGGGATCAAATTTATTTTTTTCAAACATTTCTTATTTAGAAAAATCATTAATTTCTACTTTACACTAGAGTAGAGAGAGAGAGAGAGAGAGAGAGAGAGAGAGAAAGAAGAAAAGAGAACTGGAAAGGGAGAAGGAAACAGAAATAGAGAGAGAAGGATTGCAAGCATTAAACTACTACAAACAGATATACAGACACTGTCAATTATCGTGTAACTTTGCTACTAAAATTAACATGGTATAAAATATACTTTAAACTATATTGTGATTATAGAAAAAAGTATCATCCTTAGAACCCGCAAAAGGTGACTGAATTGAATTTTATTGTTTTTGCGTGAGCTTACTTTATTTTATTGATAAACAGGTATTTTCCTCTTAGTATTATTTTTAGCTATTTCGAAAATTTAAGTACCCCCCCCCCCCCCAACAACAAAATAATAATTTAAGTAAACTATTATTAGGTTGGACAGGAAGGAAGGGAGGGAGGGAGGGTATATAGAGAGCGAGACAGGAGCCTTGCTTCCTTAGTCAACCATGCCAACCAGTTTAGGAACTCAGTCCCGCGCTACAAGGCAGTCTGTGGTAGACTAACAATAAAATCGTCACTACTACTGTTTATATACCCTCCCTCCCTCCCTTCAAGTCGAACATTGGCTAAAAAAATGCAACCATTGAGAACTCTCTTTTGACTCGAAAGAGCGCGGGATTTCAGAGAGTACACACAGAAAACATTTAAATATTAAAGTTTCACATTAAAAACCGTAGAGTTTTCTAATATTTGCGCCAAGATGTTTACCAAAACTATGGCCGGGAAACCCATCCACGATACCAACAGTATTAATCTATTAATCGCTTCGCTCTGCTTCCCCACAGCACGGACACGTTATTGAATTAAATTTAAGCTTGCCTTTTTCCCTTGTCCAAATCTTTTCCTCCGGCAGCGTTCTATCCAGACTGTCGGGGGGGGGGGGGGGGGGGGTACTCAAATTTTCAAATTGATAAAAAATTTTGTAACAGGATAACGCCGATAAACAAGTACATGGTATTCATGGCAGCAAAGCTTAAATATGTTTAGAATTGTCCATTCTATGGATTAAAATAATTTGTTCAAAAGTTTGGAAACTGCTAGCTAATACCTAATTTAAGCTAGGATTAAAAATGAAAGGATAATTCTTTTTATAACAAAGGTCGCACCATCATCCACTCCACCTTCCTGAAACGGTTTATACACACACACACACCCACACCCAGCTTTATATACTTTTAATATTAATATAATTTTACTTTTTTAAAATTAATATACATCTTAATATCTCTAATCTATAGAATTGCTACGCTTGGGGGAATCATTGGCAAAACATTAAACATTTTCTTAAAGTCATTTTTCTAAGAAATAGCTTTCAATATTGGTTGGGGATACCATTAGAGTTTAGACAGTGTTTGACCAATCAATTAAGCTTCTAAATAAGATTATAAACCCGCGACTAGGGTAGAATCAGTAGTGCATTCGCTCCTAGTAAAGGAGGTGATGTTTATCACCGCGTCATGGCTAAAGATGTTAACAGAAGTGTCTGTTAATAGTTTGAGTTGGGGGGATGCCTTGGTATTTAACTGGCGCAACTTTTTGCCATGCACAGTTAGGACTAACCAGACAAATGCCGTACTATCAGATATTTTAAACGGATTTCATAGAGAATAATCGCAACTTGTATATATTTTAGATAACCTTGAAGTAACTATACATACAGCATGACCCTCAAAAAAGTATTTTTAAGCATCTGCAGCCCTTATTTCTCAATGAATTATTAAAAAATGCATATGTCCTTGTTCTCCATAGTATTCCACGTAAGTAGATATAAAAATATTTTTTTTACCTCCATTAACACTGGAGATTTTTAGAGCTAAAGTTTTGAAAAGGTGACTGAGAAAAAGTATTTTTTTGTTTCTCTTATTTTTTGGATGGTTATATTATGTTTTTCTGGCAACTGAATAATGAGACACAAAAAAAAAACAAGTTAACTAAATATTTCTTTTTTATTCCACCAAAAAATATAAATTTTTAATGGCAAAAAATACTACTGAATGAATTGATTATTTGCAAATTTTAGGTTATTTATTAACCCTTATTTATAGAAAAGGATTAATTATGACAGTTGCTCCGCCTACTTTTCTGACATCTCAATTATTTAATAGGGGGTAAATTAAGCTTTTTAGACTAAAAACTCATTATGTTCATTTTTATTTTCTTTATAACTTTTTTGTTATTAAAGTTAGGATTGTGAAACAAAAACAATTTTCCTGCTATATTCATAGAGATTTATTTGGTTTTTTAATCTTAAACAATTTTGCCTAATAAGTAAGTTTTTCAAAATATCATTTAACTAAAAAGACTCAAAAAATATGTGTAAAAAAATGCTTTTTACTCAAAAACTAAATTTTTTATTTCATTTTTGTATAAAGTTCCTGCTAGTAACAAAAATAAAAGGATTTCTAGCTTAATTTTGCTAAAAAAGTCGTTTCATGTTAAAAGTTACTTTTTCCTCAGTCACTTTTTCTAAACTTTAGCACTAAAAATCTCCGGTGTAAATGGAGGTAAAAAAAATATTTTTATATCTACTTACGTGGAATACTATAGAGAACAAGGACATATGCATTTTTTAATAATTCATTGAGAAATAAGGGCTGCAGATGCTTAAAAATACTTTTTTGAGGGTCATGCTGTATATATATGTTATTTGTATTTTGTAAATAATATAATTCTTTCTGTCATTGCCTTTTCCCTCCTGAATACTCTAGTAGATCTCCATTGATCGTACTTTTAAAGGTCATTAGATTTAGTTAGGTAAGGCTTTGATTATAATTTTTAAAAGCGAAGCTCTTCTGTAATTAGGGTCGGTCCGTCCGTACGTCTGGAACGGATAGCTTTTCTCGTTAATCTAGGCATGTTAATATTGTCTTATAGATTTCAAGACTTTGCAAGTTGATTCCTGTAGTAGTTAGGTAGGATTTAGAAAGCGTAGCGTCTCTATATTCGTTGCCAGAATGTCCGTACGTCCATTTTAAACATGTTGATTTTCTAACTCTTTTAACAACAATTTTTTATGTGATATAATCATCGGATTGATCTGATTTTTGGAATACTGATTCTAAGGACAACAAAATACAATGTATAAGCGAGGCATCTCTACAATCAAGTCCTGAAAATTTAAGTATGTCCTTAAACATTATCCTATACCTTATCAGTTTTGCAACAAATTCACTTACAATTTTGTTACAATATACATTTATATTCTGATTATTTAGTTTTAGCAATAAGGTAATGGCATGTATTTTTATTTTTTATTAGTTAAGCTACACTTTTAATCACTTTGTCTGTCTGCCATATCAGTCCATCCGTAACGGTATGGGAGAAATATGATTTTTCCAGCTGATTTGGTACCCTACCCCAAAATATATATAAACCTTCCTTATAAGTAGATTCACTATGAATGAGAACTATGTCAGAGATTTTAGCGAGATTTTAGGCTTCAGACAGACACTTCGACATCCTATTACTTGTATATAAGGATTATCTTTCAAAGCACAACTATAATTATTAATTTAGTTTTATGAGCAGTTTGAACTCTACAAAGCGTTTGATAAAAATTAATATATTCTATACCAAGGAAGACACCATCCTATTATATAAAGTAATAAGCGTTTTTTGTCCGTCCCGAAGGATCTCGCTAACCGCTGAACCGATATGGTTCTCCTTTACAATGAAGCTTCTTATAGGTCCAGGGAAGGTTTTAAACTCCACCCCCAAAAAAATATTTTTTTACTCTTTTGAAACTCAAATTTATAATGGGATGAGGTCGAACTTTCCTCCTCCTACATTAATTGCCACTAGAGGCTTCTAGGGGCGTAGCCGCTAGTATAATTATAATATATAAGTAATAGAATGTCTATATATCTATGCTAACTACTGAAATTATATGGTTCTCCTTTATAATGAGCTTCTGATAGGTCCAAGAAAGGTTTTTTTTTAACTATTTTGGGGGAGGATACCATTACCCTCCAGGAGAGATAGCCCCTTTAAAATAATCCACCATTCCTGCCATTCGTAACAACTGAATAATAACGTTAAAAATTGTAAGTACGTCCATATTTATTATGAATTTAACAACAGATTTACACATACTTTTGTAATATTGTTTTTTTATCTAGTTTTATTTTGTTTGATATCTTATCCAATTATATATAGTATGTCTACTAAGATCTTCCTAACTATATCTTATATACGATGTCGAAATATGAGTCTTAAGATGGTTTTAAGCTATTTCTACCCCCCTACCATTACAAAGCTCTAGATGCTAAGTGTGAAGCCGGTAGCATAATTATAATAATAATGAATGCTATCTACTAACACATTCCAATTTCTATGAATAAGAAATAAAACATGAATGAAATAAAAATGAAAAAAAGATATTCATATTTTTGACGTCAGGGGGATAGTAACATGATACTTTTGTATTAAGAAGTACTTTTCTATTGTCTAGGATACGTTGATAAATATAAATATAGATAAAACAAGGATGACAACATTGATTAAAGCGAAGCACTGAAACGGTAGGACAAACGGACATTAACACTTGTATAGTGTCAGAACTGAATAATTAGAATATAAATGTAAAAATGTCGAAGCAAAAATTGTAAGTAAAATTGTTGAAAAACTGCTTGATACAGAATAATGTTTATAGACATACTTACATTTTTAGGACTTGATCATAGAGTTGCTTCGCTTATAAAATTGTTCTTTGTTGTCTCAGGAATCAATATACCAAAAATCAGATCAAACGGATAATTAGATCACATAAAAATTTGTTGTTAAAAAAGTAGAAAAATCAACATGTTTAAAATGGACGTACGGACATTCTGGTAATGATTATAGAGTTGCTACGCTGTGCAAAGTTTGTAATCGATAAGACAATTCTAACATGCCTAAATTAACGAATAAAAGCTATCTATCTCGGACGGACGGACGGACCGACCCTAATTATAGAAAAGCTTCGCTTTTTATAAATACATTTCAAGAGCTGAAAAGTGATAAAAATTAAAATCTGCTATATGGGGCTAAATATTACTCTTATTTTGTACCTTTTTTATTCACTTGTTTATTTGCACCTAGCCCCTAGTATCTATCTATCATAAATCATTTTATATTATTAAAGAAAAAGTATATTTGAAGAACCTACCCTGTGTTAAAATAGTTAAAACCTGCCTATAACCATTTCTTACACTCACTGAGAATTAAATTTATTAATCTAGCAGTTAACGAGATCTTTTGTTACAGACAGACAGACATAAAAACAGAAAACCCTTTCTCTTTAATATGAGGATTAATAAACTATTATTAAATACCTTTAACGAAAAATAAAACAGTTTTCTCCGTCTAAATATAAACAACCTTTTATTTTTTTTGGAATAGAAAATATTTATAAATAATTCTTTTTTCATTTATTTATAAAGGATTTTGTACGTTAGTCCGTAAATAATGACAAATTTTAAATTCATGTTTATAATTTCAAATAATAATCGTTTTTGTATGAATTCATAATAGTTATTTATCGCAACGTATTATAGACAGCTTTCCGCGGATATTGAAATGAAAAACTATAAAATTGAAACCATTCGTGTGAGGACGAGAGGCCGAATGGCCGGACCAACAAAACTAGTATCAATTTTATGATTTTTATTCTAATATTCATGAAAAATTGTCTTTAATACAATGCTATATATGATTTTTCAGTATGGCTGAGAACCTGTTCAAATCCAGTGGGTATTAATTGGTTTGGAAGCCCTACTGGAATTAATTTGAAATAGCATTTATATTATAAGGAAAACTGTACATCCAACTTGCAACCTTGAAAACTCAAATCATTTGGAACCTTTTTATTTTCTCAGACGCCCCACTTCCCCTCCAGTTCTTCCCTCTTTTTCCTTCCCCCTTTTTCTTTACTTCTTTCCGTGTAATAAGTATCAGTCGTTGTGTCTTATAAAACAGCCAAAGTCTGGCGTCTTAAAGAAAGCAAAAGCTCGGTATGTTTATTACTTCTTGAAAAAGGTGAACAAAATTACTTAAGTTCATTTAAAGTGTTTTCTATTTGTAAATTTGTTATCATTTTTGCATTTTGCTGTTGTTTAAGCGTACAGTTTGTGCTGTTTTGGTTGAAATACTTGTATGTACTTCCACGGAGGCCAACATGGCACTTTTTCAGTGAGGACATTGACCCCAACTCACATTGGTTATACACGAGAATTTGGCGCGACTGGTCCCAGGAGCGTGGTAGACAACACAAACAAATTCACACAAACAAACTCTCACACACACACATACTACAAAAACCCACACAGACATATGTACACACAAAATATGTGTGTAGCCATACATACTCTACACACGGTTACTACCATGTGTACTTTCCACAATGGATTCAAACTTTGTCTTTGTGTCCGCTAAATTTTCTGTACACCACAATGGTAAATGTGCAAAACTGCAATATCCATAAAGCAAAGCTCTAAAATAAAATGGTAGAACAAACGAACAGTAATACTAGTAAAGTATCAGCACTTAATAAAAAGAATAATAATTTGTGCGGCTTTGCTAATAGTATTGTACCTTGTAATTACATTTTATTTAAAAATTCAGAAAAATAAAATATCAATGCTGTATAAACAAAGATGACAACATCCATAAAAGTAAAGCTCTAAAATCAGGTGATATAAAAAATGAAAACACACACTGGTAGAGTGTCAGCACTTTATAAAAAAAAGATAATTTATAAGTCTAAAAAAAATTTTACAGATGGACGGACAGAAGATATGATGAACCATCTATTCTTGTAGAAAAGCTTCATCTTTAAAATCAATTGATTATTACTGTAAAACAATAATAAACAAACATTAAAGGAAACATAGGATAGAACCAACTTCACAAAATAGTAATTTGTTAGGTTATGGTAAGACCCCTGCATCAGGTGCTAGTATGCAGTTTGTTGAAACAATCCGACTTGGATTGAATTCCATGGGATTTCAAATTCTACATCATGAATTTATTCATTCTCCCAATTGTTCTGATAAAAAATAGTAGCCATAACGCATTATTATTCTATTCTATTATTCTGTAAACATATCCACAACAGGTCATTGTAAAATGTCCAACTATGTTTATTTGAAGTGATGTACCCTCATAAAGTAGCAGAGTCAACAAACACAGCACAAACAGCACATGGTTAAGAACCAGAGGAAAAAAACCTAATGCTAATGCTAATGCCTATAGGGATGGTTAGAGATTTCTAGCATGTCCCAAGTCATCACACATGACATAGCAGTACCAGGCACAACTTCTAATGGCATAATTGTTAATGCTGTTTGAACTGAGATTCAATCCATCACTTCCTCAATTATTAGAGGAATTATTTATGTAATGCTTTAGTTGCGAGTATCATTAACCTATATTGACAATGAAAAACTTAAAATCTGGAAACAGCAGGCTGCCTAGTTTTGCACATTTTAAAATTTGGCAAAACCCAGCCTACAGATAATGTGGGGTATAAAAGACTATTGCCCAGTTCACAAATAACTTTTAAAGGTCGACCGATTTTTTCTGTAGGTCAACCTAAACAAGTACAACCCACAAATACCTTTAAAAAATCGGTCAACCTAAAGCTTCTATAGGTCAACCTAAAATTTTTAGAGGTCGACCTTTGTCTTTTGTGAAATGGGTTTATAAAATGAACAGATAGCTAAGAAACTGGCTTAGAAAAATAAGCTTAAAATCCATCTGTGTATCATTTATTCCGTATATGATTTTTGATAGCTCTAAGTTACCTCGAGAGAGATTACTTAGTCCTTTGACACGAATTTTGAATGTGAATACTATTATCTTTATTATTAAACTATAAGTAATCATGATCAATTTTATTGTTTGTTTGTGATTATACCATGTAATGTATATATATTTTTTTGTATGTGTCATAAAATAAATATTTCATTATTATACTGATAAGCTAACCTATGCTGTTTGGTCAGCTGTTTGACAGTAACCAGCCTTCAAAGTTTCAAAGTAATACTTTCCTTCATATTTTGAACAATATAAATATCTAGATTCTCTATTTTTCAGAATTTTAACACTAAAGTTGTCTAAATTCCTGTAAACCTGACCAAAAACATTTGTTCTCTGGAAATATACTTGAAGAATTCTTATTCCTGGAATTTATCCTTGCTGGAAAAATGTGCTGAAAAAGTACCGGCAAACTATTCGTGTGTAGAGAAAATAAAAGTTGTAGAGGACAGACATCCAGAGACAGAAGTACGCAGTTAAAGTATACATTATATAAATATGTAACAGGTTTTTTTGTTGGTTCAGCACAAAAGTCCCATCTTTCAAAGATTGCTGAAGATAGCTTTGAGATACTTTCTATATGAAATATATTCTGAAATAGTTCAAATATTTTTTTATATAAAAATTTGTATAAATTAACAATTCCACACTTTAATAATACAAAAGTGTTATTATTTTTCAACATTAGGATTGCATTTGATTCTTTTCTTCATAAATCTAATTTGATTTTTAAATAAGTAATTTTGACCAAGTGTGGACTTTAAAAGCAAGAAAAAATTAATTTGCCTCGTCATCATGCCTACTCATACTACAAAGGGGAAACTGGAGAGAAGGGGAGGGGAAGATTTGGGCGGGAAAACTTTGCTTCTACTACGAATTTGGCGGGAAAATGTAATTGGGAAGGCAAGAGAAACATTGGGGAAGGGGGTTATTGGGGACGACAAAAATGGGGAGTGGGGTGAGTAAGCCACTAAAGAGAATGAGGCCAGAATTTATAATCACCGAGGACGCAAAACGTTCTCACAATACAATATAAAAAAACTTTCTATTGCCGTGCTATTTATAAACATAAAATTAGTTGTTCCTAATATGACACAATTTTTAAACAAAAATATTTAATCTCATATAGCAAAACAGAATTAGCTATTTCCATTAATTGCTTTTGAACAAGGTCATAACTACGCAAAGTTAAGTTTTTGAGGATAGTAGTATTTTCTTGCGGCAAAGGGGGGGGGGGTGGTTGAGTCAAAAAAACGGAATATTTTTTTATGTTTTCAGAAAAATAAAAGTTAGATGTACTTTTGATTGAGTGGCTTGTAAAATACTTGTTACCAAGAAAGTTTTTTTATGAGTAACCCTTTTTCATGTCCCTAACTGTCCTTTGGGTCAAGAATTCCTGAAAAGGAAGAAAAAAAAGGGAGCCAGGGCAAAAAAAAGGGGAGATTAGCAACAGAGGCAATAAAAAGTAGGAAAAAAGCGGGTATAGGGAAAAAAGAAAAGAAACAGAAAAATGTTGTAAATAGAATAAATTCTTTTTGTGTGTGTATGTTTGTCTAGGACTCTTGGTCTGTCTGTGCAAATAGGAAGGTCTGTGCGTCATGTTGCTAAGGCTGAAATGAAATGTATAAATAGACAGTCATGCGTAGTTACAAATATACACACACACACTTTTGGGGACAATGCGTGGAGATACTGACAGAGACATCACGGATAAGTCAATGGCAGATGAATTGATGTACATCCCAAATGATTAAACACAAAATTATCTCTTCTGTAGATTACACTTAGTGATTGAAACGTTTGAAACCAACCAATCAAAATACAATAAAAGTCCCTAAAGTTGTTAAGCCAACAAATAAGAAAACATTGATATAAAATTTTGGGGACTAGTGTAATAAACAACGTAATGTCCCCTTCCTCCCTACAGGGACATGGCACCCGAAGGAAACTTTTCCTTTAGTCGAATGTAACAATTATATTATACCTCTGCATCCAATCCTTTAATTGCACGACCTTTTTCTGAAAGTGCCAACTGTGACTGCAAATGAGTTGCTCCTGTTTATGGGTCATGGGATTCCCCCTACTCTAACTGTTAATGTTATGCATTCAATAGCATTAGGAGGTACTATTTTTAATTTCTCTATTATGATACTGTTCTTAACCGTGATCGTTGCTCAACGCGTAGCGAATCCGCTCGTCGTCGTCGAGGTAATAGATTCGAATCTCGGACCGACACCACGTCATAACTAAAGACGTTAAAAATGGTTCCTACTGCTGCTATGTCAGGTGCACGACATAAATAGTAAGAGTAAGGGGAATGTCTTGGGCCATAAACAGGTGCAATTCATTACCATGCAAAGTTAGGACTTCTCAAACAAAGGGTTGATTACCTGGCGTATGTTACTAAAACTAATATCCAAGAGTGTTAGAGTATCGCATCCCATTACATGCGGATGATGCTCTGGATTCTATAGATGCTTAAAAATCTAAGGAGAATCCCGCCCGTACGAGGTAAAGGAATGATACTGTTTGGTCTAGATCCAAACCATACAAAATATTCCATTTGATCCTGTAAGGCTTGCTGGAAAGTTTTGGGCAAGAATTTTTTCCAATAAATGTTCAATTAAAGTACAAAATACAATGCTCTATGAAGATTTTCTAAACAGAACCAATAAAAGCTTTATTTTCTACATGTATGATTGTATAAACTAATTGAGTACAACCTATGAATGATGAGAGACACCTAGTAGACTGATAATGTATGCAAGTCTAAAAATTACAATGACAAATTTTCACTAAAATACTGCTTCTAATAGTTTTACAATAACGTTTTCTTGTTTGTTGGCTTAACAACTTTGAGGACTTTTAGTGAATTTTGATTAGTTGCTTCATTAAGTTGAGTGTCCAACTTTCAACCACTAATTGGGGTATAGTCGCTTTCGTGGCAAAGGGGTGATTCTTAGTATTTTCACAGTAGCTTTTCTCCTATTTCTTGCCCCTGCGGGAGGCTATGACCCTGTGGGGCCAATTGCCTAACCCTGCGGGGCAATCACCTAACCCAACATAACCTAACCTAACCTAAAATAACTTCTTAAAAGCCATTTTAAAAATACAACGAATCGCCCCTTAAGGGGCGTTGCCACGAAAGGGATTATTCCTACTAATTGTAATATACAGAGGGATTACATTGAAAATTTATATTAATTTATCAGACATCCCTTTAGATCTCTGGTGTTTTGAACATTTCATCTATTATTTGTTAATCCTTGATGTACAAAATATATATACTGTACAACGTCGGACCCTGAATTAAACACCATCCATAAGTAGAAATAAAACAAAGCCATTGAGCGCTAATGAAACTCAAATTTCAAATGAAATAACTTAATACCATCGCAGGACCTATGTGAAGCTTACAATTAAGAACCCAATCGGTTCAATGGTGAATAAGATCTTGTCAGACAAACAAACAAAAAATATTATTTTACACTCCCTAAAAACTGTTATAAATATTCCAGGTCGCAGGAAAAGATACACTGTAAAGGAGAACCATATTGGTACAGCGGTTAGCAAGATCCTTAGGTACACACAGAAAGACAGACAAAATTTTATATAAGAAAAAAGAGGGTTAAGGGTTTGTCTGATCAACTACATGTCTGATTAAACCATGGTTTTCAGAGAAGCTTTATAACAGTTCTAACTTATTTAGGGATGGAATTATGAATAGTACTATTTAACTAACTAGCGGCGTCGCCCCTAGCCTCCAAGAGGTATAATTACATCTTCTATTACCTAACCAGCCGAAAAATGCGAATGGATCGCAAATTTTTGCGAATAAATGACGAATTCGCAAAATTCGTTAAAATTTTTTTTTTTAAATTTGGGGGGAGTGGATTTTTTTTGTTTTTGGGGGGTTTTTGGGTGTCCCACCCCAAAAGAAAATAGCCCAAAACCACCCCAGGACCTGTAGGTATATTCTGTGAAGAGTAGAATCCGATCGGTTCAGTGGTTACTGAGATCTGAAGGGACAGACAGACATCATTCTACTTTGTATTATTAATATAAGCAGTTAATTTTGATTTTTTTGGATTATAAAAAAAAAGCCTATAGATGAGGTAAATAGTAAAAAGTCATTAGAAAAAAGGATATATGAAGATTAAAAAATTGAAACTAAAAGATTTTTACATTACAAAACTGAGAAAAAAGTAACATTTAATTTTTAGAAATCTAGATATCCAAAAAATGTCTTTTATATAGAGATTGTACGCATCTAAAAATGAAACCAATATAGTAATCAAGACCTATGATGCTAAATAATTCTTTTTATATTGGTAATCTATAATCATTAATAGCAAACCAAAAAATGGTGTTTATGCCTTCCACTAGAAAAGCAAAATAGATTAAAGCAGTGGCGTGCACAAGATAAAATTTTTGGTTCGCTCGAAGCACACCCGAAAATTTTTACAACCCCATTAAATCAAAATTATATTTAGCTTGACACCCCCCTTGGCTGTTTAAGGGGGTGTATCAGGAAGGTGTAGCCTTGTCAAGGAGGATTTAGGCCTACCAAGGGTGGTGTATCCACCAAATTATTTTTGCCATGGGGGTTGGATCCACTGCCCTTCCATTACTTTCCTTTTAAAATAATTATTTAAATGATAATTGTTGCTTTACTCTTAAGGCAGAAAGTGATTTTTGAATGACCTTGTTAACTTTAAATAACTTTTTCTAGATTTTATCTTAAATATTTAGAAAGATATGATAAATGATAAATTTTAGCAGTTTTGTGTAACAACTTATGAAAAAAGAGGGGAAACCATTTGAATATCAATGATAAGAGGTTATTTCTAGAGTAGCTTTGCTCCCTGTTATAACACAAGAAATAAGGATATTTTCAGATATCATCTCTTATGTCATATTTTAAGCTAAAGCCCATCTGGAACTGACTAAAGATATGATATACAATTTATACATTATGGGAGAATATTTATTCAATACTTGAAAGCAGGTATAATTATTATCAAACCAAAACATATCTTTTTTTATAGGAATAGATCAAAACAATGTTTTCTTTGATTTAAATATCATCCTGGCGGCCATAGGATGCCAGAAAACTTTGCTGGATCATCCAGGTACAAAACAATGTGTAGTTTTGACTTTAACAAAGCACTCATAGTTCATAAAATACTATAAAATTAAGAAATAGTACTTAACGAAATGATTTTCATTCAATGAAATATTTGTATTTCTAGCTTTTTTTGGGGTCTAATCTTCTCCTTTTTTTTTATTTGCATATAAAAAAAACTATAAAGTTGCTACGCTTAATAGATTAGACCTAACAGTTTTAGTAATAATGGTACATTCTTTTAAATTGATAGGGCAATTCTAACATGACGTACAAACCCTAAACATGTAGAAAAAGCTTCCCCTTTATCGATATTCATGCACAATCACATATATGAAAAAATATAATTGCTTTCTAGTGAAAAAAACTAATAAGGAAAATCAAGAAATACCATTAATTATTTAGAGCAAATCTTCTCTGTTTATTACACTATAGGATGATCGGTTTAGGTATTAGGTTCACAGCAGGTTTAGTTTCTAAATAAAACCTTTACCCTTATTTTCATTTCAACAAACAGAAAAGGGGGTTTTCTTATGCTTTACAAGTATTTTCGGGAAAGCACCTAACAATTAAAACAATACAAATTTGATTTGATAATGTAAAGTCAAATGAACTTCAGTATACTTTGTACTAACATAACAACATCCATAGTATTTACAACTTCAATCTCTAATAAGAAATTTCTGGCTTTAAACCAAAATTTTGACACCAAATATTATTTCATATATATCATATGCAACAAAGATTTAAAAAATAGCTTAAAATGTGCGTAAACGTGGACAATTATGTCCATGTGTAGTGCAACTAAAAGATGTTTCATATAAATTTCATTATGACAATTTGACAAATGACAAAGCCGTGCTATAATTAAACGTTTTCGTTCTTGTTTATATTAAGTGAATGTATACATCAGCATGTAATCAAATGCAACTGAACCAATATTAAACAAAATTCCTATTAAAAAATATTTTCAAAATTTCGAACAATATCAATATTAATAAATATTTTTAAAAATAAGTAGAAATCGATATATTATTACTTAGAAGTTGCACCAGATTTCCATGTACACTTAAAAAATCCATCCCCTTCCCTGCCTACTGGGTGAACAAACTGACCAATAGATTTCCACATATTCTATATCCATTTAAGTAGACAATAAAAAACTTTTACTATAAGCTACTCTATATTTAAGCCTATAACGACAATGGAAAAATGTGTTTTCTTGACTCTTAATTTATTTTAACAAAAATACCCTTTTCCAATGAGCGTTTAGTAAACTACTTGGTCGGTCGGTTCGTCAGTCGAGCTACTAAATATATTTTTGAATTGCGATTTTCTTTCTTATACATATTCTTATACTCTTCTTTCTCTTTCTTTTACTCTTTTATGAACTACTGGCGGCTACGCACCTAAAAGGCTCTAGGGACACTTAAGTTAAGAGGGGGAAAATTTGACCTCATCCAATATTAAATTTGAGTTTCAAAAGAATAAAAATTATATTTTTGGGGGAGAGGGGGGTGAAGACACCCTCCCCAAAAATAGTTTAAAACTTTCCAAGGACCTTTAATAAGCTTCACTGTAAAGGAGAACAATATCGGTTCAGCAATTAGCAAGCTCCTTCGGGACAGACAAAAAATCGCTTACTACTTTATATAATAGGATTAACTAAGTCTGTTGCTTTGCCACTTGCGGATGTTATCATCCTTGTTTTAATATTCAAAACTTAAAATTTGTAAGTGCCATTTCATAACAATTTGAAGAATAGTTAATTATAGCATCAAATTATAGACAGCTTTCCGTGGATATTAAAGACAAACATCATAAGATTTTAACCAGTTTTGTCAGCCTCGAGGGGACAAAGGCCGAGCTTAAACAAAACTGGTTTTTATTTTAATATTCGTGGAAAATTGTCATTAATACGATGCTAGATTACTTTTCAGTATGGCTGAGAACGTGTTCTAATTCAGCGGATATCAAAATGTTTCGAATCAAAACCATACTGGAAAAAATGTTCCTGTTCCAGACAGAAAATTGATGAAAATTTTTTTGTAATAAATGAATGTTCATTAACTAGCGCCATAAATAATAATCTTTACTTGTTGCATAATATTTTTTTTATTTTATCAATCGTTTTCCTGTTTTTGAGACTTTTTGCATAATTTTCCTTAAAAAACGTAGAACTAGGATAACTAAGTTCATAAGTAGCGCAGCAATAACATATTTGACGAGGTTTTGGTAAGTTAAATTATATAAAAGAAACAGAATATACATATGTGTGTATTTTTGTACCGAATTATCTTGCTAACCGCTGTGCCTATATCAGTTAGGGAGTTGAATCCATTTTTATAGAAGCAGAAATATAATCTATGATTATGGTTTGGACCCTCTAAAGCTGTAATCTACCTTTCCACTTTCCCCTCTCTTGGTGAAGATATCTTCAACGCCGATACGACTTTTGTAAGATAAGATTCCACTTTTGTCTCTCTTGTTAAAGATATCTTCACCAAGAGAGGCAAAAGTGGAATCTTAAATTTCAAAAATCGTATCGGCGTTGAAGATATCTTCACCAAGAGAGGGGAAAGTGGAATCTTACATTTCAAAAATCGTATCGGCGTTGAAGATATCTTCACCAAGAGAGGGGAAAGTAGAATCTTACATTTCAAAAATCGTATCGGCGTTGAAGATATCTTCACAAAGAGAGGGGAAAGTGGAAAGGTAGAATACAGTTTTAGAGGGTCCAAACCATAATCATAGATTATATTTCTGCTTCTATAAAAATGGATTCAACTCCCTAACTGTATATGGTTCAATTTTACAGTGAATCTTCTTAAAAAGGTCTTAAAAAGGTTTATAACTATAACTAAATACATAGTGGGAGTTGCCGTTATTTATTAATACAATACTAAGATTTATGTTTGAGTTATGCTTTTTAATTTAAAATCCGTTTATAAACAAAAAAAAGTTGTATGTTTTTAAGTGTCGACGTACATACGTATTGTATTTATATATTGGCCGCTCGGCTATAACAGTTTTAGCACAGAAGATAGGAATATTCTATTCTAATGTTAATCTATATTAAGTAAGGAGATATTAAGATATATCATAAATATGTATACAGGGTGGTTCATAACAAACTTCTCTTTCTATTTCTATTCTTGCAGCTTTTCTTTAATAAGACCTAATCCATCAATCTAACAACAAAGTATTTAGAATACGTGGATATATTGACAGGGGAAATTCTATCGTCAATTTAATACAGGCCCTTTAGTTAGTGTTCAGTTCCTTCATCCATTATGGTAGAGGATGGGTTAAAGGGGGTGGATAAGGAAATTGTTATTTTTGCCAGCTGTGAGTATCACTTTATTAGAGTACATTAAAATCTGGTGCAATATCCAAGTACTAGCGGCTACGCCCCTAGAGGCCTCTAGGGGCACTTGAGGAGGAGAGAGTCGAATTTAGTAATTCAATTTCTTATTTTAGATTTTAAAAGAAAAAGTAAAAAAAATTTACGTTTGATGTTTGTTTTTCGTTGAACTCTCTTTCTAAAATTGAGAAATTTTAAAAAAATTTAATTTTTCTAGGGAGGGTGGTGGTACCCTCCCCCAAAATAGTTATAAACCTTCCAGGGACATATGAGAATCTACCCTGTTAAGGAGAACCCGATCGGTTCAGTGGTTAGCGAGATCCTTCGCTACAAACAGACAGACAGACAAACAAACAGACAGACATCGTTCTACTTTGTATTATAGATATCGGATGCAACAACTAGGGCTTGTCAGATACACAAACTAAAGCTTCTCTGTAAATTGAGTGCAGCTACTATATAAATAAAAATAAGTTTGGTTTCAACTATAGCTCTTTTCTTTAGATAGAACAATTACTGTTTGTCCGTCTGAAGCTTAAGATCTTAGAAACTGCTTAACCGATTGTTCTTTAATCTTTAGCCAAAAAGCCGATTTCATGGAAGATTTTAGATTTCCAATTTTAAATGTTCTTATACTTAGTCATTTATCCCTAGAAGAACTATAACTATGACTTTTAAAATCTAGTGATGATACCTAACTGAGCGTTAGCATTTTTTTAATATCTTGCAGGCATAGGATGCCAGCAGACCTGGTAAGATCAAGAAATGGATGTAGAATGTACGTGGATAACATGACATAAGTAAAATTGTCATCAATATAAATTGCAATATTCCCTCGCAATTATTGATCGGGCCGTATATCCAGAAGGAGGGGATGGAATGGGGTGCAGAAGGGGGATAGGGGAGATCGTTATTTTAGCCCGCTAATGAGTTCACCTTTGTATAGAACATGAAAATCTGGTGTAAGTTAAAAGTAATAATAAATCCATTCATCCAGTTAAAGAGAAAATTATTTCATTTTGACTTTAACAAAGCTTTTTGCTTGTGTCATTTAAAATATCCTTTATTTGTGAGTCACTCTGTGTAGATATACTGTGCAAGTGGTCGTAATTCCAGTAATTTATTTATTATTCTGTAAGTGTCGCAGGCGAGACCAGACAGGGAGGGAGTTGACAATGGGCTGTTTATTACACTAGTCCCCAAAGTTTTAAATAACGTTTTCTTATTCGTTGGCTCAACAACTTTGGGGATTTTTAATAAATTATGATTGGTTGGTTCATTTAGTTGACTAATTGCAATCTACAGAAGAGGAAATTTGTGTTTTATAATTTTGGATGTACATCACTTTATCGGCCATTGTCTTATCCCTTTAGATCTTTGAGGCCACATACATGTCAAGGATATAGGTCTGTCTGTTGAAAAAATATATATTGCATTCTATGAAATTAGACATTTAGCCTATTTTAAAAAGTAGTTTTTTGTTTGAAACTGAAGACCTCAATGACTACTGAACTGATTGGGTTCTCTATTTTAGGTAAGCTTCACATTTTAGGCTATTTCATTTTCAAGTCTTGAGATGGTTTTAAGCTATTTTTTCTAGCCCCTAGATGCTAAGGGCGCAGCCGCTATTTCTTTATAAAAGAAGAGAGCATTATATTGTAAATTCCTGATCTATTTTTAAAAAGGTTTTCCAGGGTAGGTTTAAAGGGCGAATATAGGTTTGATATGATATGAGCTTATATCAAAGGTGCCATTACATACTTTTAGAATATCTATGCCAAATTTAAAAATTCAAAAAAATCCTTAAGTAGATTTTGCAATTTTCTGTTTCAATTGAACATATAATAAATGAGATTGCAGACAAAATCGTTTATTTTAGCCCTTTACGAGACTTTTTTTTGACTATTTTGCTTAAGTTTGATTGACTATTACATTGGCACGCACCTTAAAAGATAATTTAAATGTTTATTATTTTAGATTATATACTAGTTTATTTAATTTTTTAAAAAGCATAGAAATAATTTGCGTAGAAGGGCGTCAGGAGTATTGACAGGGTAAATAATACGTCTTAAAGTTTATTTTCTGTACAGAGATCTTTGATTAATTCATGATGATATAAACAACCCTTGTGTACGCATTTTCAACACACACACACACGGCCACAAAAAAACAGGGATTTGAAATTATTCTTCCTCCAAGAAAATTTATCGATTATTTTTTTTTTTACTTTTTACATTATTTGATGTTTTTTTTAACTTTTAAATAATTTATTTTATGAAGGTAGAAGGAGGGTATATTTACCCTTGATTAATTGGTTTCCATTTTATTACGACTATCATTTAACGAAAGCTGTTTAATTCAACCTTGCCACGAAGCTTTGTGTGATGCTAGGGTGTTTGAGTTCTTAGGGAACCACACTAATTACATAATATTTTCTTTGAGATTGACGGGTTTTAACCTATAAACAGACTTATACAATTGAATATGTCAATATTTTTAAGTTATTTATAATCTATGGAATGGCACGTTTTTTTTGAGCCCATATCATATTCAACCTATATTCGCCCTTTAAGATTTTTTAGATAAATTGTACATTGTAGATAGATCAATCGGCACTCCATTTTTAAACAAGCCTTAACAAAACTAGATATTTTAATAGCATAGATAACGGCGTATAATATACAAACTATATCATATCCTATCCCTTTTTCCCTGATAGCATTCATTATAATTAAATAAAAAGCCTTCAGTATGTGTAGATATGAATCAGGGATAAGGGAGAGAAAACCTGGCCATAAATTAGGTCTCGGCCTGGTTTTGAAAGGGATCATGCAACTTTTACCATTTGCCTAATTTAATGACCTTACTGGCGGACGGCTCATATTGGCTACCGCTCTAAACCAATAGTGTTCTGTGATTTGGGCTTGTTTTGTATCAACCAATCACCAATTGGCGGCGCCAATTGGTGATTGGTCCAAATGGCTAAAATAATAATTTTAAAATTTTGAATTCTTAAGTTGTATACTCTCCCATCTTTTTCGTTCAATCAATCAATGTCTAAAAAATTGTTGAAAAAACGCGGCATTTATTAAAAACCCATCTCAGATATATCATTACATTATAGTATCCAAACAACTTGATTTACTTTAAACTAGCTACCTGCATTTGATTCTATACTTTATCTACTCACACACACACAGCTTTTTTATTAGCGTTTAGGACGAACCACTGCGTCATCCCAAAACTGGTTTATTAGGCCTAGGCTTGAAATAGGCCTGAAATAATATTTTCCTACGTTTCCCATCCCTTATCCCTGATATGAATAGTTTGGGTATTTTTTGTTCATTTGTAGGCATAGCTCACTTCATGTGTACCCAAGAACCTGGTCTATTTGTAGGTATAGCTCACTTCATGTGTACCCAAGAACCTGGTCTATTTGTAGGCATTGCTCACTTCATGTGTACCCAAGAACCTGGTCTATTTGTAGGCATTGCTCACTTCATGTGTACCCAAGAACATGGTCTATTTGTAGGTATAGCTCACTTCATGTGTACCCAAGAACCTGGTCTATTTGTAGGTATTGCTCACTTCATGTGTACCCAAGAACCTGGTCTATTTGTAGGCATAGCTCACTTCATATTTACCCAAGAACCTGGTCTATTTGTAGATATAGCTCACTTCATGTGTACCCAAGAACCTGGTCTATTTGTAGGCATAGCTCACTTCATGTGTACCCAAGAACATGGTCTATTTGTAGGTATAGCTCACTTCATGTGTAACCAAGAACCTGTTCTATTTGTAGGCATAGCTCACTTCATGTGTACCCAAGAACATGGTTTATTTGTAGGCATAGCTCATTCATGTGTACCCAAGAACCTTGTCTATTTGTAGGCATAGCCCACTTTATGTTTTCAGTCCAATTATCTCTCTACCTCTGCTACTAAAGGAATAATTTTATGCTAATGTATTTTTTCATCAATTGTGGCATCCCTGTGTATTCACTCTAATTCCTCTTGCTAATTTGATAAATTTTGAAGAACCATTTAGCTTTAAAGTTAACCAACCAAATAACCTCTCAAATTTTCAGAAGGAAAATTGGACTGTAAATCATAATGATTCCCAAAGTTTTATATGCAGGGAGGAAGGGGGCATTGATCTTTTAAATGGTCCCCAAAGTTTTATGTAACGTTTTCTTATTCGTTGGCTTAACAACTTTGGACTTTTGGTTGGTTCATTAGGTTGAGTGTCTAAACGTTTTAGCTACTAATTATAATCTGCAGTAATTAAAAGATGTATTTTTGTGTATCATCATTTAGAATGTACATAAATTTATTGTCCAACATCTTATTATTGAAAAAAAACGGTTGTTATCCTAACTGTTCAAATTATTAATTGGCTAAATAAGACTGAGAGGACTATAAGGTAAAAATGAAGAAAATACGATATAGCTGTATCATTGAATATCTGCAGAATATTCCTTTATTTTCCTTAAATAAGTTATATAATAAAGCTAAAGAATATAGAGATATGAATTACATATTATTAATCCCTCTCAATTACATTGTTAATAGTAAGTATGTAGAAATGTCTTGGCCACCTAACAGGATCTTCTCATTGTCACGCACAAATTAAGCTTCCAATAAAGGGCACTTTGAATATTTCATGCCAATGAGCATCTTTAGTTCTCATTATTATAAGAGCTTCTCAGGGGTTTTGAAAAGGGTTTTAACTTTTTGGGAGAGGGTACCACCACCCTCCCAACAGAAATCACCCTTGAAAAAAAATTACCTGCCTCCAAAAATTTTAAAAACTCAGATTCAAAATAGAGGTTTGACTTCCCCATCCTCTCTTTCAGTAAAGTGCCCCTAGAGGCTTCTAGGGGGCATAACTACTAATGACATATATACTTTATGTTTAAACAATACAGAGTTTTAGGCCAGTTTTTTTATAATGGGTAGTGTATGTCTATTTCTAAATATCTTTTAGTTATGCAATATACATATATTCATTTAATTATCTTCATACATAATTTTATTTGTATCATATGCTTATTTCTTTTCTTGGCCTCTTTCTTACGATATTTGTCAGGTGCTTTTCTTCAAGGGGCCTCTAGAGCATCAGCCCCCTTCCCCCATATTTTTAAAATAAATCAAAAATAAGGGGGATGTTTTTTTCCTAATGGCTAATCACTGAAGGATAATTAATAAACCCTATTGGCGAGTGTATATCTATGCAGGGAGGGGGGACATTTGGATTTTTATTATACTAGTCCCTAAAATTTTGTAATAATGGTTTCTTATTCGTTGGTTTAAAAATTTGCGGACTTCTTGGGAATTTTGATTGGTTTGTTCATTAAATTGAGTGTCCAAACGTTTAACTACTGATTGCAATCTACAGAAGGGCAAATTTTGTGTATCATCATTGGGCCTGTACATCAATTTATTGTGCCATTGTCTTATTCCTGTAGATCACTGATATATGTGTATGTGTTTAGTGCAGCTTATCCTTCACTTTTTGCTGGGTTGACCGTTTGCTCACGCGACATTACATGCAATTTTTGGAAAATGCAAAAGGGTACCAAAGATTCTGATATTTTTTCTTTTCAAAACAGCCAATAAGATTTGATAGTAATAATGATACAGAATTACAGTATTATGGTCATTTTGTAGAGTAATTTACAATAAAATCTTTTCTCGTATTCATTCGAATCCGGTGGATAGGAACCGGTTCTCATCCATACGAAAAAACTGTGTCTAGCATCGTATTATATCCAGCTTTCTACTTATATAGAAATGTACAATCATAAGATTAAAACTAGTTTTAATCTCATAATTGTACATTCTATATCCGCGGAAAGCCGTTTATAATAAGATGCGAGAAATAACTATTATAATGACAATTCTTTAGTTTTAAATAAAAATTATGGTAAGTTTTATGCATGAAATTTTGGTGAAATCGATGGCTCAAAAATGATTAACACCAAGCTGTCAATTGATCAACTGAAAATTGATTACCTATTTCTTCCCTAATTTCCGAAGTTGTATGGCAAATAACCCAACTATTGCAAAAGCCATTTTCAGCTACTCCAGTCAAAGGGAAAAGCGATATAATGTATAAACCATTTATACATTACACATTTAAAATTTTGATTTTTCAAATTTTGATTTTTTTGGAAGTTTGAAGCTCTTTCAGCTAGTAGTAAATATTGAGATAGGATGAGGGTGCTATGTACACAATCGGAAACTAGAATTCAGCTGACCTGTCAATCACATGATTAAATCAGGGTCAGGTTTTTACTTTCAAAAATGATTATGTTCAGTGGCTCCCAAGTGTGCAAACATCAAAACTAGGTAGTCAAGTCATTCTACTAGACATGTTTTTTCTTCACAGTGTGAATGAATGAATAAGTTGCATTCGGGGGGGGGGGTGGGGGGGGGACAGGACATTGGCAATTAAAATTCACGCAAATTATTTCAGGACAAAAATTATTTTATACTTGTTTTATTATGAATTAAAAAGGATGATAAGGGCGGCTTAGTGAAGCTTTATTTTCAAGTTCTTATTTTTTTAGGTATTTTAGTCAAATTTAAAGGCTTTTAAAGCTTCGCTGCGCAGCCGTGTAGAATCCATAATTCAGCCTAACTTCTGTATAATTTGACTGTACATATAAAACAAAATGCGCTCATTTATGAAAAATTAGTTTTAACCTACACTTACTATTTATGTTACGTTAAACATAAGGCATAATCAGTGGCGTGCGAACCGAAGGGGGCAGTTGGGGCTATTGCCCCCCCTAGCGACCAAAACGCCCCCCCCTGCCCCCCCCCCTAGCAACCGCCCCCCCTGCCCCCCCCTAAATGTTAAAAAATGCCCCATTTTGCCCCCCCCCTTGTCAACAAAAATGCCCCTTTTTGCCCCCTACCCTACAAAAAGCAAAACTATCCCAGTTTCCAAAAAAAAGATCAAGAAATACTCAAAAAAAAATTTTTGGCGCTTCGCGCCAATCAGACAGTTACTATTCATTTAACCTTACCAATCTTTTTAATTAGTGTTGAAATTAGGTTATCATCTTTTTTCACTGAACATAACAAACCAGGTTATAGGAAGTATTTTATTTTGTATTATATAAACTTTTTACCAAAGAAATTTGTACATCCCCAATGATGATACACAAAATTACCCCTTATATAGATTACAATTAGTGGATGAAATGTAGGGAAACTTGACTTAATTAACCAACCAATCAAAATTCCATTAAAGTCCCTAAAGTTGTTGAGCCAACGAATAAGAAAATTTTATATGAAATATTGGGGACTAGTGTAATAAATAGCCCAAAAACCCCTCCCTCTCTGCATATTTGAAGAATAAAATTTGCGCTTCGCGCCCTTCCAAATAGTTTCTGCTATGAAATATTGGGGACTAGTGTAATAAATAGCTCAAAAACCCCTCCCTCCCTGCATATTTGAAGAAAAAATTTTTGCTTCACGCCCTTCCAAATGGTTTCTGCTATGAAATATTGGGGACTAGTGTAATAAATAGCCCAAAAACCCCTCCCTCCCTGCATATTTGAAGAAAAAAATTTGCACTTCGCGCCCTTCCAAATGGTTTCTGCTATGAAATATTGAGGACTAGTGTAATAAATAGCCCAAAAACCCCTCCCTCCCTGCATATTTGAAGAAAAAAAATTTGCGCTTCGCGCCCTTCCAAATGGTTTCTGCTATGAAATATTGGGGACTAGTGTAATAAATAGCCCAAAAACCCCTCCCTCCCTGCATATTTGAAGAAAAAATTTTTGCTTCACGCCCTTCCAAATGGTTTCTGCTATGAAATATTGGGGACTAGTGTAATAAATAGCCCAAAAACCCCTCCCTCCCTGCATATTTGAAGAAAAAAATTTGTGCTTCACGCCCTTTCAAATGGTTTCTGCTTTTTATCACGATGAAAGGACAAGTAATTTTTTTAAATTTTTGCACAGTTCATTATATCTTTGGTTTTTATGGTACGATAAATTTTTTTGTGGATTATAATATTAAAAAAAATAAAATTTCTTGCTGTTTCGAGCATCCAGTATGTAATTTACTTTGACTGTCATCACACAACATACAGGAAAAAGGATTTGTGACTTTTTCTACCTAAAATATATATTTATTTCAACAGATGCTCTTTAAATCTACTTGTCTGTATTCTTATTAATGATTTTTTGTGCTTTGCTACTTAAAGATGTTGTCATCCTTGTTGTCAAACAATAAAGAAATATTTAATATCATTTTTTCATATTAGGTTAATTTTTGGTAAATTATTTCCAAAATGAGTGTTTTTATCTCCCCCCCCCCCAATTTTTTTTAATGGGGTTATTCATCCTTCCTGCTGAGATTTTATAACATCCCCTTCCACCCATTAAAATGTTTTGTGGTGGAGGGGGGGGGGGAAGAGATGGGGGGGGAGGTGGGGGATATAAATGGGAAATAGGGATGGGGGAAGGGATGGGGGAAGGGATGGGGAAGAAGGGATAAGGACTAGGAGGCCTATAATCAAATAATCCCACCCCTTAAAACGCCCTTATTTAAAATTAGTATATATAATCAAAATGCCCCCCCCTAAAGCAAAGTGCCCCCCCGGGGCACTTTGATTTAGGGGGGGGCATTTTGAAGATTTTGTAAAATTTTGCCCCCCCCTAAATCCATACGAAAAAACTGTGTCTAGCATCGTATTATATCCAGCTTTCTACGAATATAGAAATGTACAATCATAAGATTAAAACTAGTTTTTTTAGCAGGTGACTTCGTCACCTCGGGGCTAAAAAAACTAGTTTTAATCTCATAATTGTACATTCTATATCCGCGGAAAGCCGTTTATAATACGATGCGAGAAATAACTATTATAATGACAATTCTTTAGTTTTAAATAAAAATTATGGTAAGTTTTATGCATGAAATTTTGGTGAAATCGATGGCTCAAAAATGATTAACACCAAGCTGTCAATTGATCAACTGAAAATTGATTACCTATTTCTTCCCTAATTTCCGAAGTTGTACGGCAAATAACCCAACTATTGCAAAAGCCATTTTCAGCTACTCCAGTCAAAGGGAAAAGCGATATAATGTATAAACCATTTATACATTATACATTTAAAATTTAGATTTTTCAAATTTTGATTTTTTTGGAAGTTTGAAGCTCTTTCAGCTAGTAGTAAATATTGAGATAGGATGAGGGTGCTATGTACACAATCGGAAACTAGAATTCAGCTGACCTGTCAATCACATGATTAAATCAGGGTCAGGTTTTTACTTTCAAAAATGGTTATGTTCAGTGGCACCCAAGTGTGCAAACATCAAAACTAGGTAGTCAAGTCATTCTACTAGACATGTTTTTTCTTCACAGTGTGAATGAATGAATAAGTTGCATTCGGGGGGGGGGGGGGGACAGGACATTGGCAATTAAAATTCACGCAAATTATTTCAGGACAAAAATTATTTTATACTTGTTTTATTATGAATTAAAAAGGATGATAAGGGCGGCTTAGTGAAGCTTTATTTTCAAGTTCTTATTTTTTTTAGGTATTTTAGTTAAATTTAAAGTCACCGAGGTGAAAGTTTATGCAGCAGCGCGGCTTTTAAAGCTTCACCGCGCAGCCGTGTAGATTCCATAATTCAGCCTAACTTAGATGTATAATTTGACAGTACATATAAAACAAAATGCGCTCATTTATGAAAAATTAGTTTTAACCTACACTTACTATTTATGTTACGTTAAACATAAGGCATAATTTTCAACATCTTAAGTATTTCCTGTAAAAATTTGCGTAGTAGTTATGATGTCAGCCAAGGCCATTTTGAATCTAAGTCGTATAGTCAACATAAACCATTTAAATTGAATAACGATAATATGCAGTTTTGACAGGGCTATAAATCAACCTAAATGCAAGGATCTAAAGGAATAAGATAAATAGATATACATCCCCAATGATAATACTTAAAATTACCCCTTCTGTTGATTACAATTAGTGGTTGAAACATTAAGCCACTTAACAAATAAAAATTTCAACAAAAGTCCCCAAAGTTGTTAAGTTAACGAGTAAGAAAACGTTATTATAAAACTATTGGGACTAGTGTAATAATGAGCCCAATGTTCCCATCCTCCCTGACATAAACGCCATTGTCCTATCCCTAGCATATTAAATGGGAGGAAGATAATTAATTGAGACGCCTCTTGTATTCACTGCTAATTACTGACACCAGTCATAACAAGACCAAGAACCATTAGGTATAATTGTAGCGAAGCTTTTAGAACAAATTATCTAAATAAAATTTTTCGGGTTATTAGCTACCATTAAAGATCAATTTATAATGATTTAATTTTAATGATAAAGACTGCCAGATTATCATATGACTTTCATTGTACGTTTATTATCTTTTGCATTTTTCTACTATTTCGCAGGCCTTATACAAAGACTTACAAACAAATAAGTCATGCAGAATAGCTTTGTTACTATAAAAACAAGGATGATAAATTCCATAAAAGCGAAGCTTAGATTGCAAATACTTGAAATGCCAGTGCTTTTAAGATTCAATCTTATTTTGAAGAAATTTTGTGCATATCTCTCGCAAAACCACTTCATTTATTTGTGATATTCTTACAGTTTAAGACTTATCTACAGAGATGCTCTGCTCATGACATTGTGTCCTAAGAATAAATAGTTTATAAATCAAGTGATTTCAATAATTATGCAAAACAATAAAAATCGCAATGTTGAAAACGGACATACAGACTTTCTGGTAATGATTATAGAGCTGCTATGCTTTATAAATTGAACCTTAATGTTACAGGAATCATCATGATAAGTATAAAAATTATAGGAAGGTTTTAACAAGCCTAATTTAATGTTTAAAGTTATTTATTACGTACGGAAAGACGTAAGAACTGACCCTAAATGTAGAAAAGCTTGGGTCTTAATAAATTAGTATATTATTCAAGAGTAAAGGGATGGAAGAATTAGTACATTAATTGAATCTACCCTCAAATTATTATTACTTTTAATCAGAAAAAAGAGAGAGAGAGAGGGGGGGACAAATGGGCTGTTTGAGGTGAGTGAATTTTGATTGGTTGGTTCATTAATTGTAGTGTTCAAACGTTTCAGCCACTAATTCTTATCTACAGAAGGTGTAATTTTGTATTCCATCGCTTGGGATGTACATCAATTTATCGGCCATTTTCTTATCCCTTTAGATCCCTGCTTTTAAATAGTAGTTGATTATAGAGGAAAGAAAGAGTTGTAAATTATTTCTACCGTCCATGACCCCTCCAACCCTGTATGCGTATATTAGAACATAACAACAATAAGAAATCAGGAAATAGAAAAACAAAATATTTTCCTTTATTAATGATTATTTATTCTTATTGAGGATACTGAGGATAAGTTTAGTATCCGTCCCACAGTAATGGACATTAAATTGATTTATAAAAAACATAATAATAAAATAATTGATAGCAAAGGGTGAATACTGCCGAATACAGATTTAAGTTCCCAAAGCCAACTGTCTTAACCTCTTTTCGAGGAAGCTTTGTGTTTATCAAGTTCAAAATAAATTCCTTATCATTAACCTAAAACTAAGCGCAAATGTCGTCTTTTTTGACTTTCCCTTCATAAAGTGACGCAGCATGGATTGTTTATATGCGCCCACGTTTTTCACTTTTGAATGAGACATGAGTGTGTGAAGATTTCGGAGAACAAAATTGGGCCTATCATTGGTCTCATAGTGTGTGAACGACCCTAGTATACCAGGGATTTGAAACCATAGGAACTTCAGGTAGAATTTGTTAATTTTATTAGGAAGAATGGTGTATAGGACGATTATATGTAGTTTTAAAAAGGCTTTAGCCAGCTAAGCATGAAACTTAATTATGATTAATATATGTTTTAGTAATTTTTATGTGCCTTATTGTTGCATTTAACAATGATTTATTAAACCAAATAATTTTCCTTTAAAGCCAAAGTTTCCAAAGATTTTTTTTACCGTAGAGAAAAATGATTTTTAAAAAGCAAATAAGATTACGTGGTTATAAATAACTGGAATTATGAACTAATTGATATTGTAATTTCAGGTCTTTGAAATAATTTCATCAATAAATCTATATTCAAACCTGCTGTTGAAACTTGATGGTTCCTGGTATTGGGGGTTTGTATGTTCGCCAACTGATCTCGTGAACTTCCCGCTAATTCGGAAGTCAAGCTCAACCAAAGTGTCATGGTTGAGACAATTTCAAATAACCTGAAGTTTGATGGAGCTACACAAGCGAATTTCAAATGAATGGAGTTTGAAGGAGCTGCACAAGCGAATTTCAAATAACCTGATGGTTGAAGGCGCTGCACAAGCAATTTCAAATGGTTCTGAAGAATAGGCATTAGCATTCTTCAAAGAATCTGAAGAATAGGCGTTAGCATTCTTCAATAAATCAATAGCATATAGTGTATTGATGAAAAAAAACATTGACAATTTTTCTGTGAAATAATTACCTAGTGAATCAATATGGTGCTCACTAAAAAGCAGAAAATTGAGCGAGCTATCGCTATTGGCAATGAAAGGCTAGAGGTGTTTGACGAGCAGATAAAAGTGTTTTATGAAAATCTAAAAGCCTGCCAAAGTTTTAGTTCATGTGAAAATGTGAATTCAAAATCAATTCGTGACATTTTTAGTGAGGTCAAGGACCAATCTGACCTAATAAAAAGTCTAAAACCTGCCGTGGATACTAGTGAGCTGCGCGAGTTCAAGCGTGATTTGGATGAAGCTAGTGAGCAGAAAACTGTTGCAGATAAAGTTTATGCGTCGTTGGAGCAGTGTACAAAAATTCTGTACTGGCTTGACAATGATTCAGACGACGCGAGGTCAAGCACTGTCGCCAGGAACCTCGACGTCATTGAGAAGGTGAAGATGGACATGGGAGTGCTTAAAATTTCCATGGAGTTGCGCCAAGAAGTACGTGATATGTACCGAAGGCTTAGAGAGATGGAACGTCGTTCATCTAATTTGGATGAGAGTGGGACACCTGCCATTCTCTCCAGAAGTATGTCTGCCGTGGATATTCGGAGTTCCAACCCGCAGTATGGGCGCTGGGACAACAGTTTGTTGCCGTCGTTCGACAGTACTGACACAGATTACCCTAACTTTAAACAGGTCTTTAAGGACCTATGCTCTGGTTATGGATTTGCTGACCAGAGGTTAAGTCTGATGTTGTGTATGGAGAAGGTGATAACCAACCCGGAACTACGCAAGCAAGTGTCAGCGATTAGAGATCATAATGAACAATGGGCGTTTCTTGATCAGATGTTTTTATCAAACACTCGCCGGTTCATGAGGATTTTAACTAAGTTGAACAAGATGAAACCTGTGGATAAACCTGTGGACGTGGTTAGCGCAATTGCTACCTTCAAGAGCATGATGCAGGAGGTAGAAGCCATCGTTGGTTCTGCAGCTAAGGATTACAATCACCTAACTCTTATTCATATTTTTAAAGACAAGTGCCCTGAAAATTTGAGAGACAAAATTATGATGGAGCTAGGTAGCATGAACCAACCAAACATCCAGAAGATTGTAGAACTGCTGGAGAGGACCAGGGGTGCCATGTTGGCCGGTGATATGTCCTATGACACTAACGCCGGCAAGAGAAATCGTGACAGAGCTGCCGCCGCGCAAGTGTCTGGCCGCAGTGACAATGAGAATGGATGGGCTGGAAAGGACAAAACTTCCAAGTGGAATAGTGCATGTCCTATTAAAAGTTGCGAGGATAAACATCCTATTTTCCGTTGTCCCACATTTAAGAAGATGGATGTTGTTGACCGAAAAAAAGTTGTCCAGCAGAATAAATTGTGTGAACTCTGCCTGTGTGAGGGTCATGCTGCTGACAATTGTAATAAATCGGATAAGCTTGGTGTCTGTGGCACCAATAATTGCGACGGTTATCATAGTCGTATGTTGCATGAGGCTAGTGCTAGTGTGAATACAGTCTACAAATCAAGTTTTGCGCCTAGCACATGTACCTTCCTGCTGCAAATAGTTCCAGTTGTAGCACCTGGCGGCGGCGCCTGCCATGCCGCCGTCATGTTTGATTCTGGTGCGAGTCTACCACTTATATCTGAGAAGATGTCCCACAAGTTGAAGCTGAAATCTACCGGCAGATATACAAACATTTCTGTTGCTGACGGTAGTGAATCATCCTGCCGCAATGTGGTGTTCTATCTGAAGGACAGGGATGGTAACTTGAGAGAATTTGAGGCAGCTGTTATGCCTAACCTCGGAGGTGGCAACGAGATGCGCTCGGTCCATCCGGAAACCGCCGCCAAAATATTTAAGATGCCGCCAGAAAGATTTACATATATTAGTGGAGGCTTAGATATCATCATTGGAAATACACATCCTGACGTGTTTCCATCAACCTACCAGAAAGTGGGCCAGTCTATGTTGTGGCGAACCATTTTTGGTAGTGGTTTTATCTGTACAAGTGCTGACTATGGAGCTGGTCAGCAGAAATCTGCATATAAAGCTGCCGTAGCGGTGGATAATGAACCGGTTGGTACTGCCGTAGCTGTTGATAATGAGCCGGTTGGTACTGCCGTAGCTGTTGATAATGAGCCGGTTGGTACTGCCGTAGCTGTTGATAATGAGCCGGTTGGTACTGCCGTAGCTGTTGATAATGAGCCGGTTGGTACTGCCGTAGCTGTTGATAATGAGCCGGTTGGGTCTGCCGTAGCTGCTATTGATAATGATGTTAGTTGTGCTGCAGTTATTCCTGATGATATTGGTAACGATACTGTAGCCGTTGAGAATATTGTTACGGCGGGTATTGAGCCGCTGAATGATTCGGTTCCAGCCGGACAAGAGCCGACGGGAGTTTCGGTTCCGGCTGGACAAGAGCCGATCAGAGTTTTGGTTCCAGCTGGACAAGAGCCGACGGGAGTTTCGGTTCCAGCTGGGCAAGAGCCAATAAGAAATTCGGTTCTGGCCGGACAAGAGCCGACGGGAGTTTCGGTTCCGGCCGGACAAAAGCCGGTAGATGATTCTAAATTTTATGACAGTCACACTTTTATTACTTGCCCTGGTGCTGTCATGAATCAAGAATCGACTTGGCTGCTGCCAACCTTGCCGCCCGACACAGGGTAAGAGGCCTGCAAATGGCGGGTGGAAATATGGCGGGTGTTGCCGCCAGAAAGTCATTGAAAAATTTCAAACCACACATATCTAATCTACAACATAAACTATTTATGTGAAAATGATCTTTAAAGAAAAAATATTACAAGTTATATTAAGCTGTGAAGGGAACCTAAAAAGGTTCTGCAAAGAATAAGTATTCATTATTCAACTAATTTTATTGTTCATATTTAAGCACAAAATTTCTACAAAATTGTTTAGACTTTTAAAGCAGATTTTAAAAGATTTTGTTTCTTTAAGTATGATTTTGAAAAGCAAAAGTTTGTGTGTATTAACTACCAAATGATTTTGCAGTTTTTTTTAGATTAAAAAAAATAGATTTTTTAAATTATTTTTCGAGGTATTTTTTTTTCATGGTTCACGTTTGCTTAAAAAATGTTATTTCTCAGATTCTCATATGAGATAATGCATTAAAGTAAAGAAAACAACATGTAAAATTATTATGATAATGTTTAAAATATTTCTTATTATTATTTTAAAAGGATTATCGCAAAAAATCAAGATATTGTTTTAATTTGTAAGCAAATAAAGTTTTTTTCTTTCACTCCGGAGGCAAGGATTCCTAATAATCCACGCGTAAAGATTTTTCTTCATTCCGAGAGCAGAGATTCGTAATAATATATGTACCTAGCGACTTCGGACAATTTTAAATCTTGAGAAAGTATTTTATAGCAATTATTTCCTAGGTACATATATTTTCGTTCATGTTTAAAAATGTAAACTCTATTTTCTATGAGATAAGCATTTATAATAATGAACATGATGTATGATATTATTAAAATATTGATTATTATTTATATGAATATCACAGAATTAATTTAAGATAAACTATGCATATTTTAAATTAACCTTTCCTTCATTTTTATCGCAGATATTAAAATAAAAGCAGTTGTTAAAAATTATGATTAACAATTGATTCTTATTTTATGGAAATTGAGATTTTTTTAGTAAAAAAAGCCACATTTTTCATATGCCTATTTTTATGCCTAAAATAAGAATCAAATGAAATGCGATGAAAGTTTATTCTATTTCATATGCTCAAATTTAATTTTATTGAGTTTAATTTCTTTTCAAAAGTACCATTCATTATAAAACTTACCTGAAAAGTTTAACAAAAAGGAATAAATGTGTCGAGGTTGCGTGATTCGATATTTGTTCTAAGAGAAAAAATCAAGTATTTTTTAGCAGATTTTTTTAAAAATTATATATGAATTTCAATCAAGTAAAACATTTTTATTCAGATCAAGGAATGATTGAAAATTCATATTTAAAGTCTCATATTTTTTTACAAAGAAAAATTGGTATTTTTTTATAATTCCAATGAAAATTCTAACGAAGATATTATTATTTTGCTATTCTTTAAGTATTAAAAAGTTTTATTGTTGATTAAGATATTACAGTTCTTATTCATTAGGTTTGAAAAACTTTCTGCCCAAGGATTTTGAAAAATTTTTCTTACTACTCTTTTTGATGCTTAACAAATTTAGTTTTAAGTACCTATAAATCTTAATTTTCTTGTCTAAGATTTATTTCGTTTTATTTTACCATTATTGTTTACATTTACATTTCAACCTGACTTCGTAGGTACTTATTGATTTATTAATAATGATTTATTACCTATTGATTATGAAATGATTATTATTAGTATAGTTGTTATATTTACAACATCATGATTAATAGGATTATCTATTTTAGGATTTGTGTATGTGATCTTGTGATTGTCATGTGCATGGAATGTTGTATGGTATAAACCAATCCCCATCCTTCTATCCTAAAATGTGAGGTATTATGAGTCCTAGTGAGGAGTATAATATTGTGTATGCATTTCACGGGGTTTCATTTAGTTAGGAGCAAAATTGTCACGTTTTCGGGATGTGGCCATTCTCATGTGATTATGGTGAGTTGAGTTTAGTGAGAAATGTTGCTAGTGCTCAGCGCAAAAAAACCTTGAATCTCGTTAAGGAAGTTAATTTGACTTTCAAACGGGGGGTGTGTCTTAACCTCTTTTCGAGGAAGCTTTGTGTTTATCAAGTTCAAAATAAATTCCTTATCATTAACCTAAAACTAAGCGCAAATGTCGTCTTTTTTGACTTTCCCTTCATAAAGTGACGCAGCATGGATTGTTTATATGCGCCCACGTTTTTCACTTTTGAATGAGACATGAGTGTGTGAAGATTTCGGAGAACAAAATTGGGCCTATCATTGGTCTCATAGTGTGTGAACGACCCTAGTATACCAGGGATTTGAAACCATAGGAACTTCAGGTAGAATTTGTTAATTTTATTAGGAAGAATGGTGTATAGGACGATTATATGTAGTTTTAAAAAGGCTTTAGCCAGCTAAGCATGAAACTTAATTATGATTAATATATGTTTTAGTAATTTTTATGTGCCTTATTGTTGCATTTAACAATGATTTATTAAACCAAATAATTTTCCTTTAAAGCCAAAGTTTCCAAAGATTTTTTTTACCGTAGAGAAAAATGATTTTTAAAAAGCAAATAAGATTACGTGGTTATAAATAACTGGAATTATGAACTAATTGATATTGTAATTTCAGGTCTTTGAAATAATTTCATCAATAAATCTATATTCAAACCTGCTGTTGAAACTTGATGGTTCCTGGTATTGGGGGTTTGTATGTTCGCCAACTGATCTCGTGAACTTCCCGCTAATTCGGAAGTCAAGCTCAACCAAAGTGTCATGGTTGAGACACCAACAAATGAAGGAACTTGTTCAAATATAAAGCTTTGAATAACATTTCCGTCCCTTCTAGAATTTAAGACAATTTAAAGTAAGATATGATATGGATACTTAGACCTTACCTTTAGATTATCAAAATAATATTTTATCATGCTTTTTACTAAAATAAAATGAACTTTCTTGTTTTTTGACTGTAAAAATCATGAGTCTGATAAGTTCGGTGGTCAAGAAATTAGTTAGAGTAAAAGCACATTCAAGCAAAAACGTTAAAACTTTTTTTTGTGGGGGGGGGGGGGGAATTCATATTTGGGAAGGAGTGGGGAAAATGGAGGTTAAAATCTATTTTTTAGCTATTAGGGGTATTAACCACTTGAAAGTCCTTGCTTACTTATGTATGCTTATGGTCTTCTTTTATAAAAATAGTGTTAGCTTGATGTTGCTGCGCTATATTTAAACATATTTGTCCTTGTTGTAATATAAAAAAATTATTATATTGAGTTAATAAAAGTACACTTACATAATTGTCTAAGTATTTAAAACATCTAAATATTTATGATTTAAACTAATTGCTCGACTTTCAAATTGAAATTGTTGGCGCCTAGAAAATCACATGATAAACTCAATTTATAACAAGTTGGTGGGTGGAAATTGAATTAGACATATTTTTGCAATAGATGCCCTTTTGTCAACATGCAATTTCAAGGGAATAATTTCATTCATTTTGAATAGAATGAATTATGAAACATATCCATTATTAAACTACTACCAGCTGCGCCTCAATTACACAGAGGATCTATATTCAAAAGGATATGGAAGTGCATAAAAATATCCTGAATCCATATCAAAACCTGTTTTAAAAAGTAAAATAGCCAAAAACCATCCCAGGACCTATAAAAAGCTAAAATAAAGAGGAGGACCATATCAGTTCAGCAGTTAGCTAGAAAATTCATTAATATAACATCCTTCACAGACATAAAAAGCTTATTGCTTTATATAAAGGGTGAGCCAAAAAAGCATATATTTTTGAAATTCAAATTACTTGGCTTGTGTTAATAGTAGAAAAAAGTTATGCATACCATTAGAACCGCTATGAAGTCTATTTTTTGGAAATATTTCTCTGCTTCATATATTTATGGAGCTACATGGTAAAATGTTCCAACTGACTTAAACATGACTTGTGAGAAAAGTTTAGGACATTTACCAAGTAGCTACCTAACTATACATAGCACAGGAACTGTTCTTATATTTCCAAAAAGTAGAGTTCTTTGCATAATATAATGGTATGCATAACATTTTTCTACTATTAACACAAGCTGCACAATTTGAAATTTAAAAATGTATACAGTTCTTTATGCACACCCTATTCTTATATACTATACTATATTTAGTTATATACTTTCAAGTCAAGTTTTACGTCCGTTGGGACATTTTTATGCTTAGCTCCTTTCATATGTGTAGCAAAGGAATAATTTTTAAATTATCAAAAAGAGACTTAATAGCAGTTCTAATGAAATGCCTAATTTTTTTCTACAATTAACTTAAGCCATGCAATTTGAATGATAAAATTTACACATTTCTTTGCTCACCCTTCAACTTAGTATTGTATTATATATAGGATAATTATAAATTTGTATTTGTAGCCATTGGTGTGCACAGCTATTCACCAGGGTGTAAAAAGGGGAAGGCAGGCCATTCCAATTTCTCCTGTGGGTTTTATAAATCAGTCATAAAAATGTACATTAAAATGCAATATCTAAACTATTCATAACAAAAAGAAATTTGTATTATCTATTTTATTTCATCTCATTATTATAATTATGTATTTGGCCCGTTCATATCAGAATATGCACCAGATAAAATGTAATTAAAACAAATTTCTGGCTGAAAAAGAATTTTTTAGAATTGAGTTTTAGAATACTGCCTCTTAAAAATGTATTTCATTACTTAAAATGAGCAAAGAAGACACACATATCCGAAGAGAACAATACTGTGCATTTACATTTCATAAATAATTTTTACTTCAAATAGAGTTTTTAGACTTTAGATACATTTTAAATCATCCAGAGGTGTGTTATATTTGTAAAACTCATGTGCAAGTTCCCACTTTTGTCTTATATAAAAAATGTACAAAATCAACCCACCCAATTATGATTTTATAAGTAATGCAAACTGTACACATTCATCTACATATCTCATTTTAAGTATCCATTTTGAATATAATGTTGACAATACTACAACTATAAATAAATGGGACGGTTGTTCTTTTGGCCTGCTTTCATGTTATGTTAGCTAAAGTATGTATTGATTACATCATTTACAGGGAGGGGGGGATAAAAATCAATTTACACCCTGTACTTCATCTAAAATTTATAACCTAGCAAGGACAAAACTGTACACACAAGATAGAAAGGGCTATAAAAAAATTAGCATCCATTGGCCTGTCCCTGTTTCCCTGATGATTTGTGACTTGAAGTGTCACAGTTAAAACACCTTGAAACATCACTCTAAAATTTGACAAAATTCGCCAGTTTTCAAAAGAATGAAATATTATAGTATAATGATCTTTTTATTTTGATATTAGTTAGGGTCATTAAAATACTAAAAATTGATATTTCTTTTATCAATTAAATCCATAAAAGGATTGTTTCTTTACTTATACCTTTTTTGGGACCACATAAACCTACCCCATCTAATTTTTGTTCCTAATCTGTGATTCAGCCTCTGAATTCCATTTGAAATGTTCAAAAATCAAATATTTTGTTAGATTAGATTTGGTGTAAAAATATTTTTTGATGTAACTGAAGGGAAGTGGAGAAATTTTTACTTAAAATCAATAGTCAAAATAACTTTCCCTTGTCA
Organism: Acartia tonsa; assembly: GCF_053477335.1. Taxonomy (NCBI): domain Eukaryota; kingdom Metazoa; phylum Arthropoda; class Copepoda; order Calanoida; family Acartiidae; genus Acartia; species Acartia tonsa. The sequence continues at coordinate 10,111,312 of NC_137273.1, read as the reverse complement.
CTGGTTTCTGTAAAAAACTTACAGTATGGGACCTCTAACTTTGTAGTGCCCTATTCTCATGAGGTTTTATCCCATTAGGGCTCTTCTAACCTTTATTTAATCTAACCTAAGTTAGAATAAACATCACAGATATGTTAATTTTCAAACAGTTTTTAATCTGTTGCATCCATTCAAATCAACAGTAACATACTTTGTAATTTAGCATTTCCAACTATTAGGAACTGGCGAAAATTAATGTTTAAAGGACATTAGAGGCGACAAAAATTGTCCATGAATTGAAGACACAATCTTAAATTTTCTCATCAATAATTTGCCGCTAAATTCAACTAATGACGTGTCTTCCTTGTTGAAATACATCCAATAATTCTACGCATTCTATTTTACAGTGAAGCTTCTTATAGTTTAAAAGAAGGTTTATAACTTTTTTGGGAAATGTTAACATCACCCTCCCTTGAGAAATCACACCAACTATTTGTATTTACTTTTCTTTTTAAACAAAACTTAAAATGGAGGGGGAGTTGAGATCTCCCCGCCTCTTACTTGAAGTGGCCCTAGAGTCCAGATATTTTACCAAGGGGACATGTGATTGGAACAATTAAGTGGTAAATTTAGAAATTTAGTGTTTTGTCATCTCATGTATTTCAAATTGTTCATATCATATATTGCAAAAATTATCGATAAATATTTGTACACCCCAATTTATTTCAAACAAAATTACACTTTCTGTAGGCTGAATATTTTTGGTGAAAAAGTTTGGACACTTCTAGTTTGCTTCACTTAATCAAGAAAAAATAGTCCTTAAAGATCATTAGCAAGCGAATGAAATATTGAGTGCTCTAAAACTTTGTAGACTAGCATAAATTAAAATCCAATGTCCTCTCTCTTGCTATGTTATTGACAATTAATGCATACTTTAAGTGGGATTGTTAGAACATCTATTTACGCGCTTTTCCCACTTTTTAATCCCCCCCCCCCCTAGGCCCCCAGCCTTTCCCCCTAATTAGTTGCGTGCTTTTCTTTTAAATGATTTTTAACGACGTAATGATTGATGGAGTTGGCCAAAAATTTGGATAAACAAGAATGGGGTATTCCTGTCCAGTTTTTTGTTTAGGAATGAATATTTCTTACCCGAGGGAATAAATGATGGACCGATAGGTCATCATTTATTCACGAGGGTAAGAAATATTCATTCCTAAACAAAAAACTGGACAGGAATATCATTCTCATTTAAACAAAAACTCATTTTTATGCTAGTAAAATGTGGTTTAATTTTGGTTTTTAAATTTCATTTATTTACCTGGTATAATTTTTCTTTCTTTTAGTAATTAATAAAAATTATAAAATCTTCCAAAAAAAATTAAAAATCTTCTAAAATCATACCAGGGATATAAATGAGATACCAGGGAAATAAATGAATATTTACATCCACTATTTAAGGGGTTGTTTATATGGGAATGAATATTTACATCCACTATTTAAGGGGTTGTTTATATGGGAATGAATATTTACATCCACTATTTAAGGGGTTGTTTATATGGGAATGACATCAGTTGTTAGTAGTAAAGCACAAAATATATTATTGATAGACAAACAGACATAGTGAGTTATAGAGCACATATTCTGTTTTCACAAAAAAGACGCGATAAAAATCACGGAACCCTTATAAAGAATAATAATTTTATGTCTTTTAAAGCCCCGAAAGACTGTCACACAAAGTAAATTATCTACTGGATGCTCATATGTACAGGGAATCTTCCCAAAAATTTCAGCTGTTTATCTTTAATAGCACCTGAGAAAGTCACATACCTTCCTAGAGATTAGAGACAGACGGAATACCATAAAGAGTTAATTATGGAGTATGGTCGCTTCTAAAGACTAAAAGTATACTTGACAGAAAAAAAAATAACTTTTCAATTGTATATTAGCTGTTGTTTTGTATTTTTACCAGTGGAACGCCCCTAGAGGCCTCTGTGAAGCCGTTTACAAGTTCTTGCTGGTTGGAATGAAGACATCTTACTATTTTACAATAAAGCACTTAATTGAAAAAATTTAAATGTAAAAATACGACTTAAAAACATGAAAGTTTAGTGTTTATAAAAATCTTCAAGAGAAATTTTAGCCTTCTATCTTTAATAGTATCTAAGAAAATCTCTAATATAATTACAGAACGAACGGACGTACATCCAATTTCTGAAAGTAGCTGATTTTTTACAGGTTGTCTTTACGGTAAGGAATAAATATAAAGTCAACGCCCCATAACGTATTATCGACAGGGATAAGGGATGGGAAACGTAGGAAAATATTATTTCAGGCCTATTTCAAGCCTAGGCCTATTTCTAGCCTAATAAACCAGTTTTGGGATGGCGCAGTGCTTCGTATAAAACGCTAATAAAAAAGCTGTGTGTGTGTGTAGATAAAGTATAGAATCAAATTCAGGTAGCTAGTTTAAAGTAAAAAACATAACTTTTTATAAACCTATATATTAATGGCTTTTGTTAAAATGAAGTTTTTTCTCTCCCAAAATTTTTTTATCTTTTACTTTAGTAATTTGAACTGTCAGAAAGCTATCGTTGGGTTTCCCACAGACAGATTTTAGTTTGTATTATTTGCATTTTTATTAATGAGTAAAAATTTTATTTGAAAATTTCATTGCTAATTAAAATTCAAAATAAATAAATTAATATGCACTTGGGTAACATTCTATCAAGTATTCTTTGGATACTATTAAGTAGTGATATATTTGTACTGTGTTGTATTGTGTATTGTACATATATTAGTAGGGTTAAAGTGTTGTATCAATTCCGTATTAAATTTTTAAAATTCAAAATACAACATCTAATTTATAAACTACCAAATGAAAATTCGTAGCTACCTCCTTTCCAAAAAATAATACCGTTATTTTTGTTTTTTCTATATGGCCCTTTTTTAATGTTTAACTCTAAGCAGATTTCATAATTAAGCTAATGTGATCTAACACCATTTATATTTATTTTTTAGTAGCAGACGAAATCATTATTTTTCTAGAATTGTCTGCTTCTAAAATTTTCGCCAATTGGTGATTGGTCGTTAAAAACAGGCTGATTCTTATTGGTTTAGAGCGAGAGCTACTTGGGAGCGTCCGCCAGTTTGATAGTAATTTGTAATAGTTGCAATATCCCTTTAGAATCTAGGCCGGGACCTAATTAATGGCCAGGTTTCCTATCCCTTATCCCTGATTATCAACAATATAAAAAAATGGTGTTTTTCTCAGTCAGCCAATTTAATTTCAATTTATGTTATTTTGACTGAAGAGGGTGCCATTTTTACCAAAATATACTTATAAATAAATTATGCAAAAAGGACTTTTGTTTCACTCGAGTTAATTTATCAAATAAGTTTTAAACTTAGTTTTGTACAACTGCACATATAAACAAACAGACGGACTAACAGACAGACATATAAATAGATTGACAAACAGATAAAAAAAAAACAGACGGATTGACAGACAGACAGATAAATAGATTGACAAACAGATATATAGACAGACAACAGACAGATATAAAGACAGACTTGTAAATAGACATTTAGATAATTAAATAGATAGACAGACAAACAGATAGATGAAAAAATATACAGACATTCAGATAGACAAAGAGATAGACGAACAGACAGACAGATGAACGAATGGAAATACAGACAGACAAAAACTTCTTTAAGAGATTTGCTAATTTTTAAATCTTAGTTGTTTTGATAAAACCTAAAATTAAAAGCCTTATTTTGATTATTGACAGTCATTCAAATCCGTTTCAGCAATTTTTAATGAATCATTTTAATTTCGCACAAAGCTTTTATTTGAAATTGGGCCATATCTAAATTTAGGGTGTGTCAGTCCACCCATAATAATTAGTATGATTAGAATTGGTCTATAGGTTTAAAACAATTCATTAGTTCTGTTACATTATGAAGTATTATTTTTTTTTGTCTGCAGCTTACTAATGAAAAGATATGGTTGCCTTTAGGGTGAAGCTTTTTATAGGTCAATGGAAGGTTTATAACTATTTTGAGGAGGGTTTCACCACTCTCCTAAGAGATATTGCCCCTAGAAAAGAAAATGCCGCTTGGTGGCGAAAGGGGGGGTTGACTTCATCTTTCCTTCCCCCAACTCAAGGATACCTAGAGACTTTTAGGGGCTTAGTCGCTAGTAATCTTAATAGTGATACAACTATTTGATAATAAGAACAAAATATAAGTCCATTTCAAAATTTTTTAACGTTGATTATTATGGGTATTCCTATTACGATCAGGCATATCTTTAGCATAGCCTCTCTTTCTTTTTAAATTCCATATCAAATAGATGTTAAAATAAACATATGAAGTAATTTCCCTCAAATCGCATATGGACCATAAACAAACTTGTTTCATTAAAGGGATGCTTTCCCTAAAAGTGTCTGGCAAGCACAGCATCCCCCGACCCTCCAATTTTAAAATAAATCAAAATAAGAAGGAAATAGAAAACTACGCTTCCCCCTTTTTTCTGTTCTATGCTCGACTAGGTATTTGAGGGAAATCGCCAGCAATAAATAAGAAAGAGTTCACTATATGGCTATTTTTGTGCTTGTATTGAGTTAATAGATAAGAAAAGTTATAAAGCACTTTTTACTTAATGCTTCAATACTTCTTAGTATAATTCAGATTTTTAAATATTTTTTTGTCTATCTATTTTTCTAGTTTGTCTTTTTGTCTGTCTTTTTAATTCGTTGTTTGTGTATCTGTTTGTCCGATTGTATTACTTTTAGTTTGTCATTTTTAAGTCTGTTATGCTCCCTACAATTTAATTTTCTGTTTATATGTCGCTAATAGTATTATTACCCTTGATGGCCAATGAAATGTAAAAATATGACCAACTTAAAAAGAAATTCGTAGATATTGATATTAGTCTAATAATTGTTTTTTTTCAGGCAAAGCTTCATCCTAAGAAATTTGTCTAATTTATCCCTTATATACGATTTTAAACAATAATGTTTTCGAATTGTTCTTACATAGTACTCTTATTGGTCCAATTAAGAGATTGATCATCTAGGATTTCTATATTTATTATATCAGTCCAAAAGACCTTTTTTGTGATTTTATCAACAATGCCTATAAATGTCTAATACTTCTTAAGGATGATGGTGAATTGAAATATTAGTAGGCTAAATATATTGGCACACTTTTTGCACTGTGCCAATATAAACCAGTTTTTGCAAGCCACTCCTTTACTCCTAAATGTACAGTATTTCGTCTAAAAAAGATGTGCTTTATTTTCTCGTCTGCTATTTAAGATACACGACATTTCATTTTGATTTCCATGACCGTGGAATCTGAGCTTTTATTGTAAAACTAAAATAATTAGTAAAATTTTTATTGTACTGTAAGATCACGCTAACCACTGAAGTGGTTGAGTTTTCTATTTTAGAGAAGCTTTTTCTGCGTTGAAGGGTAGTTTTAGAACATTTAATTTTAATCTTGGAATGGTTTTACGCTATTTTCTATCCCTCCTAGGTGTGAAGCCGCTAGTGTATGTAAATTCCTTTCAATACTAATATTAGATAAAATGAATAAATTTACGCACTTAGACAGACGCTTTTAAGTCTTGTTTAAATCTGACTGTACAGAAAATGAGAAAACGGAGTGCAAAATTTTAAAGCTTTTTTTATTTACTCTATAAGTTAAAAGTATAGTATGCAAAAAGTAGTTTTAGTTATTAACCCTTAACGTTTTTTTTCTATCTCATTTTATGTGTGTGAAAGATAAAGAGCCCAAACTGCGTGACTTTTAAAGTATGATCCTGCAGGTACTGATCCTCCAGGTCTCCAGAAATCTTTAAAAGGCTCCTATGGCCGCAATTTTTGACTTAGAGACGTCAAATTTTAAACTTAAGCTTTTCTTATATGTCTACATAACGTATTAAAATTTCATAAAGATCCGCCGCCGTTTTCCCGCCGACTGCCGACTGCGGCAGCTGCAAGTACAGCTGCGGCCGCTGAAATTTAAATTTTGATATTTCTAATATAAAATTAACATGAAGATAAACATTTTCTGCAAAAAAATGTTCTTCTAGCTTCAAAAATCAGAAAATTATAGCCGTTTGAAATTTTTTAGTAAAAAGAGGACCTAAAAACAAAGGTTGTTAAATAAAAGGGTGAAGGAAGCGAAAATTGATTTTGACTTACTTAAGGTCATAAATTCATTATCAATCAGGGGACTTAAAATTTTTTTTTAGCCCTCTAGCTCTAATAGGACTTGAGATAATAGGGGTGGGGCGTTGAACGCCCCCCCTCCCCCCCCCCCCCCCCCGACCGATTAGGGTGCGTCAAAGGGTCCGACCGTTAAGGGTTAATATAGAATTTGAGTGGCAGAAAAAATTAAAGCTAGTTAGTTTTTCTCCATATGAAATGTTATTTTTTTTTTCTTCAGCTAATTAGAAATTAGACAATGGACAATAAATTGATGTACATCCCCAATGATGATGAAAATGTTTACCACATCTGTAAATTAAAATTATTGATTAAAAAATTTTAATACTGTTAGTTTTAATTAACCAATAATGTACCCAAAGTTTTTTGATGTATCTTTGGGAACAAGTATAATTTACAGTCCAATGGCCCCTCCTACTCTGAGTATTATTAGATAATGTTGACAAAACAAAAACAATAATTTGACCACTTGTATGAAATTAAAAAGTATTAAAAAATTCTAATTTTTGTCCAAATTATGGACCAACGTGAATCTTTCAAGGGTGTGCTTAGGCTTAAATCATATAGTCATCAAAGCATATGTTTAGTTTTTACAACAGACTTTTTAATACAACTTGCATATTTTAAATTCTATTTATCTATCTATCTATCTATCTATCTATCTATCTATCTATCTATCTATCTATCTATCTATCTATCTATCTATCTATCTATCTATCTATCTATCTATCTATCTATCTATCTATCTATCTATCTATCTATCTATCTATCTATCTATCTATCTATCTATCTATCTATCTATCTATCTATCTATCTATCTATCTATCTATCTATCTATCTATCTATCTATCTATCTATCTATCTATCTATCTATCTATCTATCTATCTATCTATCTATCTATCTATCTATCTATATATCTATCTATCTATCTATCTATCTATCTATCTATCTATCTATCTATCTATCTATCTATCTATCTATCTATCTATCTATCTATCTATCTATCTATCTATCTATCTATCTATCTATCTATCTATCTATCTATCTATCTATCTATCTATCTATCTATCTATCTATCTATCTATCTATCTATCTATCTATCTATCTATCTATCTATCTATCTATCTATCTATCTATCTATCTATCTATCTATCTATCTATCTATCTATCTATCTATCTATATATCTATCTATCTATCTATCTATCTATCTATCTATCTATCTATCTATCTATCTATCTATCTATCTATCTATCTATCTATCTATCTATCTATCTATCTATCTATCTATCTATCTGTCTATCTATCTATCTATCTATCTATATATCTATCTATCTATCTATCTATCACACACCCTAACGTGTGGACACCCATACGCATATGCTAATATTCAGCTTGTTTGTATTGATACCTAGTTAAAAGGATCATAGGCTAATTCAGCGTTCAATTATGTACGTTTCATATTTTGTACATTTGCATTTTTCGTACAATTATTTAGGGTTAATGTACTAAAAATGTACAAAACAAAGAAATTTGTGAAACCTAATTTAAATTCAACTTTTAAAAATAGCATTTATTGGTTATTTTAACTTGTACCTTTTAAACTAGCGTACATTCTTGGACTGATGAATATCTTTATGTAATCCTTAAAATGACTTACAATTCTTTTATCTAGTTTTTGCTTGCTGCAAGGCAGCTCTACAAGTTTTTGTGTTTCTCTGTCTGTAATAAGGCGTTCAAAAGAACTACTACCTCGTAACAAGACTTATTTCTAAAAAAGAAAAGCCTAAAATCACCCCGTGACTTATAAAAAAAATTCCCTAAAAATGGAGAAATCAATTGGTTCAGTATTTTTCGAAATCTTAAGCTACAAACATGAAAACCGTACTACTTTATGTATCCAACTCATCATGAGTTGGTTGAGCTCTCCGGTCAAAATTGCATTCGTTACTCATCATTGGGTTAATGGCGCAATGGTTAGAATGTTGGACTGGTATTCTAAGGGTCTCCCGTTCAAGCCCCGTCACGTGCAAAATTAACTCTGACGAATTGAGCCTCACCGTGTCTATGGATACTTTATATAATAGGATGAAAGTAAAACATGCTAACGTGCGGACACGCCCCATATTTATAGAGATTAGCTGTTTTAATCATAGACGGTACAAAAGCAAGATGTAAAAAAAGAGATTGCAAACACGTGTTTTTTAAGCTTTTCTTTAATAAGTGTCAGTTCGTGGCTTTTTCCCTAAGAGTTCAAAAGGTAAGATGTTTAAAAAAAGAGTCTCAGGACGATCAAGACTATTTTGTTCTAAAATCGAAGACTTATAGTAGTTTAGGGAAGCTTTACATAGGCTTCTGGAATATTTAGACTACTTTATTTTTAGATTAAAGTCGTTGGGTAGTTTTAACCTATATTATGTTCCATTTATCTCCCTTCGAGAACAAACCCTAAGCCTAGGGACCCAATCGCTAGTAAACAAATATCCAGTGTCAAAATTCCATCAAATTTCACAATTATGTAGTGTGGAAATCTAAGATTTTTTGAAAATGCTGTGCGTGGTTTTCAACGTTTTATAGAACAAAGACATCACAGTCTTTTAATTTTAATAATTTTTTTAGTTTTAATAATTGGGCTAGGATTAATTTATCTTATATTGTTCTAACACTGCAAATATTTATTTTGCTGGACCAATCCCCTTCCCAATCTCAGGGTCTAGTCCAAGCCCCTAGAGGCTAGAAGCGACGGAACTATTTGTTAAGAAAGAAACAAAGAATTTTTTATTATCTAAGATAACCCCCCTCCTCCCTCTGATTTGATACGCAAAAAATTGCGTAGGTATGCTCATTGTTGCAAAAATCAATACGCAATTCTTATTGATTTTAAAAGCTTAACAAGAACTCTAATTTAGATAGTAGCAAAGCTTATTAAAGTTAAGGCACTTCTAGTTTAAACCAACCAATGTATATATAATAAAAGTATTTAAGACAATGAGTTTGGGAATGTGTTTATAAAACTTTGGGTACCAGCATAATCTACTATGTACAATGTCCCCTTCCCTCCAAGATATCTCACGGTCATACGTAGTCATTTGGCAGGTTGAAGGGTGACGCAAATTTCTGATACCAGTTTTCGCGATTTGAAAAAAAAATATTTTAATATTATAGCGAATTAAATAATCTTGCAAGCATCGCTTTTATCTTACAGAGAAAATTAGTAAATTAAATAGCGAAAACTGAGATCTGACATTTGCGTCACCCTTCCAATATGATGCATGACCGCTACGAACGCGAGACATCTGCTATCACATAGACATCCTGTTACTTTATTTAAGGATTATGTTTTACATTTTGGGCTTGGTCATTGGTCAATGACGTGCTGATTAAGTAGTATTTGTCAGGGAGTATATGTATAAAAAAAAAATTCCAACTTTTTCCAAGATTTTATTATACATTTATAACTGATATAAAATATCTATATTCAACGGAATCATTTTTCGAACATTTTTGTTTATGATTTAGATGATTTTTTCTCTAAAACTTTTACAATTTTTGGCTGTTTGTTTGTTTACTGTCATAAACAATACAGCATAAGTTATAAAATATAACTAGATTTATCTAGCTAAAGTTAATTAATTAGTTTTTGAGGTAATATATAATTTTAATAATTCACTCTTTTTTTTGACTTCACTTTTTTTACTGAATGATAGACCAACAGATAGTAAAAAAGCAGAAAAGATTTTAATCCACAATAAAATTTTTTGGCCCATTGTGAATTTTGTACAGTGTTAGGTGTTTGTTTAGGCATATTATGTTTACTTTTTCAGTCGCTAAGATTCAATTACAAGATTTGTACACTATATCATTGAGTACAGAGCTGGATCTTTAAATCGTTTAGTGGTGCGCTAAAACAGGGCAATCCAGTTCGGCGCACCTAGATATTATTAGATTTAAATCTTTAAATCAAAATGGAATGGGCGAACCAGCGCGCCCAGTGGCGCAGTACTGGCGCACCAATGGCACTCAACAAGTGTCATTGCCGCGCCAAACCGGGGTGAACTGGATTGCCCCGATTTAGCGCACCACTAAACGATTTAAAGATCCAGCTCAGAAAAAATAGGAAAATATGAAAGTTACTAGATTATGTCACATGAAGGTTCAGTTTGTTCATGGATCTTACGGGATAAGACAATGAACGATAAACGATAAATGAACGTATATTTTCAATGATAAAAAAAAACGAAATTTTCCTTTAATTCTGAAGAATCTAGAATAGGAAATATTGTTTATCATTTTTTACAATAATTTATCTCCATTATCATGTTCATAAAGATCCCTTTATATATCCAGTTTATATTAAGATTAATTTTTTATATTTAATATTATATGCTGTACACAAAAATGAATTAAAATTTGTAGACCGTAAGGCATGTAATGTTTACTTTTTCTACTTTGAAAATGTCCACGCGAAACATGCCCCTACAAAACGTGGAGAAAAAAACATAGCTAGAATGGGCAAAAAGTACATTAAGTTTTGTAGAATTATTAATAATTTTTGGAATGATTGAATAAAAAAGATTTGACGCAAAGGTTGAAATTAAAGCACTCTATAATCAAATCTTAAAATACATGTGTAATGTATATATTCATATAGCATTCTATTATAATTTTCTAAATGTCTTAAAATCTTAAAATAATGTTTTTTTTATTCGTTGTCTAAACAACCTTGTGAACTTTCATTTGAATTTATTTGATTGTCCCAACGTTTTAACCACTAATAGTAATCTAGAAAAGGGGCAATTTTGTGTATCATCATTGAATCATATATCAATTCATCGATCATTGTCTTATCCCTTTAGATCCCTGCATAAGTGTATGTTTTACAATGTTAGCCATATTATTCTTTTCAGTGTGAGAGAAAAATTTAAATAGGGAAATAATGTATTTACTTTAGGGAGAATAGCCTTTCTTGAAAAAAAAGAAAAAAAGAAAATTTTATAAAACAATTTTAATTTTTAATAACTTATCTTTTTATCCAATGCTTTTCATTAAACCAATGAAAGGGGATTTTTTAAAATTTGAGTTATTAGAGCTTCTAAAGACTTTTTAGTTTATTTTTTTTTTAAAGGCGAAGATCTTTAAATTTCTCACTGAAACCGAGAATATTTTTAAAAAAAACTCTATAAATAAGTTAACAAAAAGTGCATTTTTAAACTGCAGACTTTTCGTTCAATTTTGTTATTAAAAAATCAATTATAGTCTAAAATGAGTTTCGCTTCTTTTATTGTTGATATTGTTTTTTTTTTAAAAGAAACAATCCTATCGTAGTTTTGTATGTTTGTCCCCCAAGATCTTGATAAACTTGAGTTCTCCATTTAAGGTAAGTTTCACATAGTTTCCCGGAATGGGTTTAGCTATTTTATTTCCAATTCTAAGTATTTTTTGTGATGGGTTTGGCCGTTTTTCAGTTTCCTAAGGACCCCTAGATGGCCAGTCTTATAGGGGTTTTCCTTAGAATTTTTAAAGATACAAATTCCTTATACCTATCCGAGATTTTAGCTTATTTTTTGAGATAAATAAATCACTTTATTTCTATTCTCTTAGAACAGCTGAAAACTATTTTTTACACTTTGAGTTCGATACATAAAAATAATGTTTGATAATTAATACTTTTATCATTGATTCGCCCCTAGCATCAAGGGAATAAGGGGTAGAAAAATAGCATAAAACTATGCTGAGATCTTTAAAACGCTTAAGCTAACCAACAGTCTTTTTAATTGGTTCATTGGTTAGCAAGGTTTTAACGGAAAAACAAACAGAAAACCTTACTACTTTATTTTCTCAGTAGAATAAAATAAGTAGGATGTCTGTCTGTCGTCTGTATTACAAGATCTCACTAACTGTTAAAAAAGTATGTATTTCTCGTATATTTATTGGGTATCAGAGAAGTAATAAATGAGTTCAATTTAAAAAACAGTCATAAATAGTGTAAAATCATTCTTATTTCACTAAGTTTTTATATTATGTAATACAATTATATTGTAAACTTTTTAAGGATTGAACCCGCGATAGTTAATTATGTTGGTAACTAATTTAAGACACAAGACACTAAACAGTCCAAAACAGGAACAAATGTGTCCTTATGTACGAAAAGCGTAAATTAAAAAATTATAAAGTTAGCTATGGTACCTGCTATTGCTATGTCAGACGTGTGAAACAGTAACAGTAATGGCCCATAAACAGGCGTGAAATGTTACTTTTTGGTTCAAGTACATAGAAGCGTTCATTTGTTGGGGTTACAAAACCTTCATTTTATCCCAAAAATTATGGATTAGAGTACTGAGTATTTCCCTCCACTAAATTTTTTTGAGCTATGTTGAGCAACGATTTTAAAACAAAGGTTGTTCAATCAAAGTGTTGTCTTTCTGTAATGCTTAATTTAACAACAGCTGTCCAAATTGTAGAATTAAATACTGGTACCCAAAGTTTTATTACTACGATCTCTTATTCTTCGGCTTAAAACGTAGTGTACTTTCAATCAATCTTGATTGCTTGAAACAAACTTTGATTGTACAAACTTTTCGACCAATTATAACAACCTCCAGAAAAGGTTATAAGTCAGATCAAAGCTTCAAGACGTTACAGAGTCAGAATATAAATTGATTGTAAAAATTCTAAGCTATATAGAACGTGAATTGTAGTGTTATGTAACATTTTCTTTTTACATAAAATGGAGTCATAGAAAAAAATTAATAGGAATTCATTCTAAAATTTAGAAAATCTAGAAAGAGAAAGATAGATAGATATTAGATATATAGATAAAAATATATATATATAGAGAGAGAGAGAGAGAGAGAGAGAGAGAGAGAGAGAGAGAGAGAGGTAGAGAAAGAAACAAAGAGAGAGAGAGAGAGAGAGAGAGGTAGAGAAAGAAACAAAGAGAGAGAGAAAGAGAGAGATAGGTAAAAAAAGAGAGAGAGAGAGAAATAGTACAAGAGGACAATTTTTATCACAAGTATTTTAAAAACATAGAACTAACTCCACCCTATAGCCGCGAGTCCCATATCAGGCTAGTGGCGTTGGCACTTGTGCTAAAAAAGAGCTATTAACATTTTTAAATGTTTTGATAGTGTGTTGCAGAAAACGAGACTTTAACAGGGAGATAGGAGACTTTTGGCTGTTTTTGCACTATGCCCAAAAGTTTCATAATAACATTTTCTTATTCGTTGGCTTAACAACTTTGGGGGCTTTTATAGAATTTTGATTAGTTGGTTAATTAAGCTTTTGAACCATTAATTGTAATCTACAGAGTATTTTTGTGAATCATCATTGGGGAAATACATCCATTTATCAGCCATTGTCTTATCCCTTTAGATCCCTGCTATAAAAGTAGCACATGGTATAGGATAGAGACATAGAATTATAGAAAGTAAAGAAACATCTGTAGGTGCTTTCCCCCAAAGTGCATATGGAGCACAGAACAACTCCCTCTCCCCTAGCTAAGTTTATAAATAAATTTTTGCCTAGTCCCTGCTGGGCGCTCTAACTCTGCAGGGCTAAACTGTACAATCATAATCAAACCTAACCTAACTTAACCCAAACATATTAAAAACTACATACATATAGAATAGTTTTTTGATAATAAGATCGAATAACTTTAAGATTGAAACTCTTTATAGTGAAATATCGTCATACAATACAAATGACCAATGACAAGCTAATACAAAGAATAAATTACCAATGGCAGGCCATAATACATCTTAATTGACCAATGGTAGGACAGTATGAGGTACTAAAAAAAAAGCTTCTTTGGGATTGTAAATGAGCTTTAATCTCGAATAGCATATTATCATTACAACATCATTGGAAAGAATTTTTCTTGCATAGCCATATCCCAGCTCTTTTGTGCTGCATATAATGACTATTAAAAAGATTCATTACCCTAGATGCTCAATAATACATATAACTTAAAAGTTAAAACGGAATCCCTAAGTAAAGCTTTATCCTAAGAAATGCATTTGTTTATATTTAACCAACTTACAATATGAATGGTTATAAAATATATAGAATACTTAGATAGTATGAGATACTCTCAAATACCCTGAAAAAATATTTCTCCAAGCTGGCTAAATAACAATAACCTCCATCTCCCCTCCCTAATGACCTTATCCCATCCACTCCTTTTATCTGGAGAATCTTTTTGATCAATATATAAGGACTATATTATCAACCTAAATAATAGACAAAAATATCCTCGTTTTACATATCAAGTATTATATGGATTAAATGAAGAAATGGTCACTTCCAAACCAATAATGTGGTCGTTTTGTTCCAATAAAAGGATTGTTCATCTAGACATATTATACATTTATTGGCCTATGTTTGAATGGCAAAAAATGTGCAAGAACATTAATTCTAAAAATTGCAAACATCATTCTCTTTGTTTTGTTTCACCTAACAAGGATGACAATATTCATTAAAGAGAAGCTTGGCAAAAGTGGATATAGAAAACGTGAATATTGTGACACAGAGGAATTTTGTCGTCAATCTAGGTTGCTAATATAGTCCTTAATTATTGCTCAATAGTTCCTCTATCGTCAGGGGAGGGGATGGGGTAAAGTCATAAGAGGGGAATCGTCATATTAGCCAGCTGGGAGGAACATTATATCAAGGGGTGCGAGAATCTCTCACAATATCCACGTATTCTAAATCCATTTCATTAACAGATCTATAGTTTAGATATATATACAGATAACTACCTCCCTTCCTTTTTCAATGACCTTATTCGTCAGCTACCAAATTGTTTTCTGCTACTTGACTGTGTTAAAACACACCACACCTTTGGTTGATTTTCAATGACCCAATTGAGACTCGGCACAAGGACAGTGCGATGGGGAGATACAGTTTTTTAACCTTTTCCCCCTATAGTGTCTTACTCTACACTCTTTTCAACAAAGCAAACTGTTAGATAGGTATAATATAAAGGTTCAAGCTTTGGTATTTTTCTGAACAAGCTTTATTTAGATTCTTAAATTGTCTGTGGTAAAAATTAGGGTTAAGCCGGATACTTTTTTGGCCAGATACTGGATACCGGATATCCGGATAGTTTCAATATCCGGTATCCGGCTGGATATCTGGCCAACGCTCGATATCCGGCAAATTTCCGGATATCCGGCCGGATAACCGGATATCCGGCAGTAAAAATCAGCCGGATATCCGGTATCCGGATAGTTTTAATATCCGGTAACCGGCCGGATATTGAATATGGCCGGATATCCGGCCCAACCCTAGTAAAAATCTAAAAAAGGACATATACACCAATTTCAGACATCTTTATAGAGCTACATGATTAATGTACATTATTCTAATATTCGATCAAGCTGATTAGTATTACATTTATACATGATCATCTGGAGGGTAACGACGTACGGGTGGTCTCCCTCAAAGTTCCTGTTCGAACACAACCCCCCCCCCCTCCCTCCTTATCCTCCACTCATCTAAAATAAATTTAAAATAAAAAGAAGGGGGTCAGATGTTAGTTTATTTGTTTATTATTTTTAAGTCAGGTTAGGATAGGTTATATTCAGTACAGGTTAGCCCTGCAAGTTTAGGGCATCTCGGGTAAAGGGCTCCCGCAGAGGCTAGATATAGGTAAAAAGACTACCTATCCACTCACCTTATTTATAATTTATTTTTAAAATAATACGTCATAAGCATAGGCGTCCAAGGGGGGGGGTAATGGGCCATTTGGCACCCCCAAAATTTTTTGAACAATACCCCCCCAAAAAAAAAATTACCCCTACCTTGGGGGTGCCGTAGGCACCCCCAACGATTTTGGGGGGGGGTATTTACCCCCCCCAAACCATTTTGGGGGGGGTAATTACCCCCCCAAAAATAAATGTTCTTTAAAAAAAAATTTTTTTGGGGGGGGTATTTACCCCCCCCCCCCAAATTGAATGTTCTTAAAAAAAAATTTTACTGAAAATTTTTTTTGGGGGGGGGATCTATGATGTAATTGTAAAGCACTGAAGATTCCATAAAATAGATACCTAACTAAATTAAATATTTCATTAAATAATGAAAAAGAATTTCTATAGGCGATTTCTTTTGGGAGGATGTCAGGGTGTCTCAAAACTAGTTATAAAACTTACCAGGACCTATAAGACGCTTCACTTTAAAGTATAATCATATTGGTTCATTGGTTAGTGAGTTAATTATTGTATTTTTATGTTCTAAAGAATGAGATACTACTATATATTTGAATAGTAGTGGCGCCCTTAGCATCTAAGAACTCGTGTTTTCTAAAGGGTAAAAAGGGAGGAGAAAAATAGCCTAAAACCACTCAAAGGATTGACCTATAATAGTGTGGAACCATCATGGGATCTATGTGAAGCTTTCCTAAAAAGGAGAACTCAGTATTAAAAGTAATGAAATCTGAAGCTATAGTCAAATAAACCTCACTTACTACTTTATGTTATAGGATAGTACTTATTAACTTAATAGATTAGGCAGGTGCTTTTTTTACATAATTAAATTACCCCCCCAAAAATTTTACCCCTGGGGTAAATTAGTTTGGGGGGGGTAATTACCCCCCCCAACAGATTTGGGGGGAGTATTTACCCCCCCCCAACAGACTTTTGGGGGGGTAATTACCCCCCCTAATCAAATTTTACCCCCGGGGTAAAAATTTTGGGGGGGGGTAAAAAAAATTTCGGCGCGCTTCGCGCGCCATTTTACCCCCCCTAAAATTTTTTACCCCCCCCAAAAAAAAAAGCTTGGACGCCCCTGGTCATAAGGTTTTAAAAGAAGCTTACAGTTTTTCGTATTTTAAAATACTACACAGTGCCTTCGAAGGTGCTTTGACTTTAGTGTCAGAACCTAAATTGGGACATAGTTAATTTCATTACCCTAGGTTAGGTAACTTCATTTCACTTTTCAATAAAATCTAAAATGCAGCGGTTTTTGAGAAAATTAGATTTAAAAATTTCAAGTTCAATTTTCACCCACTAGGAGTTGCCGCATAATCATGTCAAGAAAAGCAAAGATTATTTATTTAAAATTTTGAACAACTTTGCTTTTATAAAGTCAGTCATAATACCTCTCTATATATGATTTATTTAAGGCTGAATTTCCGTGACCTTTGCAAAGCAATTGATAAAAATGGCCATTAATTAACTCACTTCAGGAGTGGTTTTATGACGAACTTTATAAAAGCAAAGTTGTTCAACATTTTAAATAAATAATCTTTGCTTTTCTTGTCATGATTATGCGGTAACTCCTAGTGGGTGAAAATTGAACTTGAAATTTTCAAATCTAATTTTCTCAAAAACCGCTGCATTTTAGATTTTATTGAAAAGTGAAATAAAGTTACCTAACCTAGGGTAATTAAATGCACTATGTCCCAATTTAGGTTCTGACACAAAAGTCAAAGCACCTTTATTTGCACTGTGACTAAGATTAGACTTTTATCCACTTGTATTTTTGTCCAGGGAAATATGAATTGCACAAAAAAAAATAAGGAAGACAACATCCATAAAAGCGTAGCACTGAAACCGTAGGACAAACGGACATTAACACTTGTATAGTGTCTGAACTGAATAATCAGAATATAAATATATAAGAGTCGAAACAAAATTGTAAGTAAAATTGTTGAAAAACTGCTTGATAAAGAATAATGTTTATGGACATACTTACATTTTTAGGACTTGATTATAGAGTTGCTTTGTTTATAATATTGTACTGTGTTGTCCCAGGAATCAGTATATCAAAAATCAGATCAAACGGATAATTAATTAAAAATTTGTTGTTAAAAAAGTAGAAAATCAACATGTTAAAATGGACGTACGGACATTCTGGTAATGTTTATAGAGTTGCTACACTTTCTAAATCGAACCTAACTACTACAGGAATCACCATGCAAAGTTTGAAATCGATAGGACAATTCTAACATGCCTAAATTAACGAAGTAAGCTATCCGTTACGGACGGACCGACCTTAATTATAGAAAAGCTTCGCTTTTAAAAAGATTATAATTCCCCACAATATTAGACTGATACTGTACAAAGCTAAAGATCACAGAAAGAGCAGTTCCAAATCAATAGGTTCTACTTTTGAGCGAAACTTTATAAATTTTTGGTTTTAGGATATTTTTCTTTTTCTAGAGGCTAGGGGTGAAGCAACTAGTTCAGAAATCAGGGAAGTGCAGAATGGAGGTGTATTCATCCCCCAGGCCAAAGTGAAAAAAAAACTTTTATTCTTTGCACGTCCATAAAACAATAGAGAAGGTCACTTTTTTGACTTATGAAAATGTTGATTATTTTAATTATGTATCCGCCCCCCCCCCCCATGAAACTAAAAAAACATCCCTCTTAATGTCCAGAATACGCCCCCCTATAGCTTACATCCTCCAGCCATTTTGGTCTAAAGGGGTGTCAAATATTCACGCACACCCTGACAAAATCCTGTACACGCCATTTCTGTAAGTATAAAGACAGTAAGTAGGTTTTCGTTTTTATTCACGCGTCTTAACTA